>NC_141007.1:74313301-74479480 GCF_052327205.1 Somniosus microcephalus | reverse complement strand
GTATAAATATACATTCATATAATTTGTATATACTCTTTTCTTATATTTAGTGGTTGTCCCTCTGTTTATGGCAAGCTGTAACATAGTGTGCCGCTAAGGTTACACAATTTCTCTCTTCCCCTAGTAGGTATGGGAGTTTTTGGTCGTCATTCAAATTTCTGAATTCCGGGCATATTTTTGTGAATTTTGGGTAGAAATTCTCCCTTATGCCCTGATATTTTCTACAAGCTGTGAGGAAGTGCATCTCTGTCTCCACCACTCCCTGACTGCAGTGAGAGCATATCCTGTCCTCTCTTGGTAGCCGGGTCTGCCTGTGTCTACCTTTTTCGATCGCCAGGCTATGTTCACTAAGCCTGTACATTGTCAAGGTTTTTCTCAGTTTGCTATCCTTTACCATGGTCAGGTAATCAGCCATGTTGTATTGTCTGTTTAGGGCCAAGTAGCAATTGAGTTTGCTTTGGGTTTTTGTTGTTTCTGCCCAATATGACAGATATTTTTCCTTTTGCTTAGTGATGATTATGTTGGGTTGAATTCTTTGTGTTACGCTGTCACTGTCCTGGGGCTGGTTATTGTTAGTAGTGTTAGTAGTTACTTCACTGAGTCCCAGGACTAGTTGACTGAGGGTATTCTTCTTTATGGTCCTCTCTTGGCATTTCAGGGTTTCGCAATGATAACATTGGGGGTTGCTCATTTCTAGGTGTTTCCAAAATTTGGTGGCTCTTTTTTGGATAGTGATTATTAATGGATATTGGCCTAGTTCTGCCCTGCATGCATTGTTTACGGTTTTCCTTTGAGTCTGGAGGATGCTTTTACAGAATTCTGCATGTAGGATCTCAATTGGGTGTTTGTCCCATTTTGCAAATTCTTGTTGTGTTAGCGGTCCCCACACCTCACTGCCATAGAGTGCAATTGGTTCAATTACTGATTTAAAAATTTTGAGCCAAATGCTAATTGGGATTTCTATTTGGATTGATTTTTTAATGGCATAGAAAGCCCTTCTTGCTTTCTCTTTCAGTTCATTCACAGCTAGATGAAAATTTCCCGTAGAACTGATTTTTAGGCCCAAGTATGTGTAGTTAGTGGTTTGTTCAATTTTGGTTGTTCCTAGTGTGAAATTTATTTTGGGTCCCTGATGTCTGGATCTTTGCTGGAACACAAGGACTTTGGTTTTTTGGGGATTTATTGTCAGGGCCCAGGTCTGGCAGAATGACTCCAGCAGATCCAGGTTCTGCTGTAGACCCTCCTTAGTTGGTGACAGCAGAACCAGGTCATCTGCATAGAGGAGGAATTTAACCTTGGATTCATATAGGGTGAGGCCGGGTGCTGTAGATTGTTCAAGTAGTTTTGCCAATTCATTTATGTAAATATTAAAGAGTGTCGGTGAGATGGGCGAGCCCTGCGTCACCCCCCGCCCCTGTGGGAAGTATTTTGTTTGTTTGTCTCCAATTTTAACTGCACATTTGTTGTTTGTATACATTGATTTAATTACATCATATGTTTTTCCCCCTACCCCGCTTTCGATAAGTTTCAGGAATAAACCGTCGTGCCAGATGGAGTCGAAAGCCTTCTGGAAATGTATAAAGCATGTGTAGATTTTGCTTTTGTTTTGATGAACGTGTTTGTCAATTAGGGTCTGTAGGGTGAAGATATGATCTGATGTTCTATAGTTTGGCAGGAATCCAATTTGGCTTGTACTCAAGACATTGTGCTCCTCAAGGAAGTTTATAAGTCTTTTGTTTATGATACTACAGAATACCTTCCCCAGGTTTCTGTTTACACAGATGCCTCGATAGTTATTTGGGTCGACTTTGTCCCCACTTTTGTATATGGGCGTTATGAGTCCTTTGTTCCAGATGTCAGGGAAGTAACCGACACTCAGAACCAAGTTGAAGAGTTTTAGGATAGCCAGTTTCATTTTATCGTCCATGTGTTTAATCATCTCGCTTAGTATGCCGTCTGCACCGCAAGCTTTTCCTGGTCGCAGGTCCTTGAGTTTTTCAAATAGTTCTTTTTCTGTTATTATGGAGTCTAGCGGGTTTTGGTTATCTTTTATGGCCATTTCGAGCTTTTCCAGTTTTTTGCTTATTTGGTGTTGCTCTGACCTTAGTGTGTTTTTCTGGTATAATTTTTCAAAGTGGTTTTCCCATGTGTCTCCATTTTGAATGGCCAATTCGTCGTGTTGTTTTTTGTGTAATGTATTCCATTTGTCCCAGAAACAGTTGGAATCAATGGATTCCTCAATGGAGCTGAGTGTATTCTTAATATACTGCTCTTTTTTGGTTCTGAGTGTGTTTCTGTATTGTGTTAGTGTCTGACAATAAGTAAGGCGTAATTCCTCGTTTTCTGGCTGTCTGTGTTTTTGGTTTGATATTTTTCTAAGTTTTTTCCTCATGTTATGGCAATCTGGGTCAAACCATTTTTCATAGGTTTTTGTTTTGGGTTTGTTCTTGCGAGCTTTCAAGTTTGACCTTGTTGCCAAATTATCAAAAATATTGTTTAGGTTATTCACTGCCCGGTTTACGCCTTCTTTAGTGTGAGTATATGTTATCCAGAAAGGTGTCCAAGAGAGCTTGAGTTGATTCATGGCTAATTGCTTTATGGTATTTTTCCGTGCTGTTTTTGGCCCATCTGTACGATTTTTTGGTGTTGTACAGTTTACTGGGTTGTGTTTCTGTGTTGGTTGTTTCTGTCTTGTTAAGATACATAGTAATTTGACTGTGGTCTGACAGTGTTGTTTGTGGTTTGACTGTGAATGCTCTGAAAGAGGATGGGTCCAAATCCGTAATCATATAGTCTACGGTGCTACAGCCAAGAGGTGAGCAATAGGTCGATCTTCCTAGGAGGTCTCCCATGAACCTACCATTGACAATGTACAGACCCAGGCTTCGACAGAGCTGCAGTAGCTGTTTTCCGTTGGTATTTGTCTGCTTGTCGCAGTAATGCCTGTATGGATGGGAAGGGATATCGAAGTGGTTATTCCCAAATATGTAATCGTTTCCCTGATTATTGGTGAAGTCTGGTTCTTCGCCAGTTCTTGAATTGAGGTCACCACAGATCAACACGTTCCCCTGGGCCTGGAATTGGATAATCTCCCTCTCAATGTTGGAGAAGGTGTCCTCTTTAAAGTACGGGGATTCCATTGGGGGGGATATAGAGTGTGCAAATGAAAACATCTTGGGTGTTAGAGATAATCCCCCTCTCAATTTTGAGCCACATGTGGTTTTCGCCCTTTTTTATAAATTTGATGCAATTCTTAAGCTCTGTTTTAAACCAAATCAGTATGCCTCCGGAGTCTCTGCCTTGGGTTACTCCTGGCAATTTATTGGAGGGGACCACCAGCTCTGTGTACCCTTGGGGACGGCCAGTGTGTCATCCTTCTCTATACCAAGTTTCCTGTAAAATGATAATATCCAGATCTTTAGTTTCATCTATGAACTCTGGGGTCATACTCTTCATGTTGAGCACCGAAGAGCGTAGACCTTGGATATTCCAGGTCGAAATATATAAGGATTTCATGTTAAGTTTGATCTTTTACTATGATAGGTTAAAGAATGATACGTGTTTGTCGTGTCTAAATGGGGGGAAAAAAAGATCATCTGAATTGTCTATAAATGCTAATACTACTTGGTTACAATTCTTTCTAGTAATTAGTCCTTGATTTTTTTTTGGATTTTTTTTTTTCATTTTCTGATCCATAAGGCAGATGTAGATGCTGCTGCACGTCTGCTTAGTGTCTCTTAATGGATTGTCTCTGCCTGAGGTATTGCGTACGCCCTGTGCATCTCTCCCTCTGTCTGGCTGGGGGCAGTCCTGTTCCCCTGTAGGACAGGAGTGGTGCAGGTCTGATATTGTTGTTGTGCATGGGGATCCTCTCTGGTCCTGGTTGGTGTGGTGGTGGTCTCTGTAGTAGTCCTGGTATGTACCTCGCTGATCTCTGGTGGTCGGGGGGGGGGGGGGTCCTCCTGGAGTCTGGGTATGGACCCGGTTAAAAGCGACGTCCTTCAGGGCTTTAGCAAAGATCGGTATTCATTTCCTGTGGATGTGGACGCGGTCGTGAAGACATTCCACATCGAGGGTGGGGTGTTGGGCCAGGTGCACGTTGTGTTTTAATTCACAGTCTCTTGCTATGCTGGCATTTATCTCATGAATTGTGTTGTTGTTAAAGTCTGTTCTCGGCAATATTGTGGAAACAGTGATTCTAGTGTTTGGGAATGTATTGCTTGCCTTCTCAATCACTGATCTGAGCGATGTTGCTACCCCTTTCTGCTGGGCCTTTAGGTCATTTGTGCCAGTGTATATTATGTGTTTGGGGGAGCCTAATCGGGTTTTGGTCAGCCATTCCAGGGCTCTGTCTGTTGTTGGGCACCGGATCTTTTTTACTATATGTCTAGGGAAGAGCTTTTTCTCCCATAGAAATTTCCCATTTGAGTCTGAGTATTACGATGTCAGCCTTGTTGGTGTTTACTGTCTGGTGGCTTTCGCCTGGACTCATAGGGTGTGTGTTGGACTGGGGTGGTCGTGTCTGGTGTGTGCGCTCTTGTGAGCGGCTCGCTTGTGGTTCCACAGTGGTGGGGGAAGACTGAGCTTCAGTATGCTGGTCGGTCTGTGTGGCACCCCTTGTATTGTGTGTTTGCTGCTGTTGTTCAGTGTGGGAGTGCAGCTGTTCAGTCCGGCTCTGTATTGCCTCTGGCTGCTGGTCTAATGGTGCTATCTCTCCTCTACGGCTCTCTTTGTTTTCCTGCAGCTCTTTCACCTGATTCTCAAGTAGATTCAGCTCTCTCCTGTATTTCTCTCTCTCTCTTGCTTTTGTTCATGTTTCAGTTTAAGGACCTCCTCTCTAAGTTTAACCAGCTCTGTCTCCACCTGGTTAAATTTATCCTTTAGTTGTATCAGGCTGTGTGACCCCGGGGTATGTGTCTGGTCGGCGCTGGAGGGCTCACTCACTTCTTGGCTAGGCTGCTCTTCTCTTGGTGAGCTGGAAGTGGTAGGGGGAGTATGTGTGGCTTCCTCCCTGGTAGTTACGCTGGGGTTAGTCAGCTGTATCATGTGGCTGTGGGGCCCCGGGGTGAGTGTCTGGTTAGAACTGTGTGGCTCGTTCACCTCCTGACCAGGCTGATTTACTCCTGCTGAGTTGTCAATGGTGGGGGGAGTGCGAGTCGCTTTTCCCCTGTTAGCCACTCTGGGGCTGTTCCTTCCCCTCTCCGTTATTTCTTTCAGTGTCTTGAAGGCCGTTTCAAAGTCGTCGAGGTTGCCTTGCACCAATATTGTTCCGTTATCGTACATGTTGACAGTCGTGGTTGCACTGTCCGGGTCCCCTGGTTTCTTAATTTTCAGTTTGGACCCATTAGCGGTTCTTTCCTGCTTAACCCTGGTATAGTGTGATTTTATTGCTGTGATCCAAGCCGCTGATTGATCTGAGTAAAAAATGAGATTACACTTTTTCCCAGTGCTGTACCAGTCAGCAAAAAGAGTTTCTGGTTTTTCTCTCAGCTGCTTCTGCTTGATCGATTTTTTAGCATTTTTTTTGGTGTTGGGGGGAATCTGGAAGAGGTTGCTCTCTGTGCCTCGGGAGCTGCTGTGGCTCCTCTGATTCGCTCATTTTTAGTAGTGTAGAAGTAGAAAGTATTGTTGACTTTAGAATAAGCTTTTCTGGGGCCCCGGGTTTGGTGTTTCCCTCTCCCGGCTCGCGAACTTTCCCAGGCCCCGTACTCACTGTCCTGGTCTGCGTCTGGGATTTGCTGTTTCCCGGTGTCTCCCGGCTGCTCCCCTCCCCCTCAGTGGTCTCTGGGCCTCTGTTTTGGCCCGGCTCCTCGGGCCTTTCCCTGGCTTCAGGCTCCCTCCCCAGGACCCGTACTCACTGTCTGCGCCTGGGAGCTGCTGCCTCGTGGTGCCTTCGGGCTGCTCCCCTCTCCCTCAGAGGTCTCCAGGCCTCTGTCTCTGCCCGGCTCCTCGGGCCTTTCCCGGGCTTCTGGCTTAGTGTTGCGGCCGCCGCTCGGCTCTGTGTCCCGGCCGCCGCTCGGGTGCCTCATTCTCCCGGTTTTTCCCCGGGTTTATTCCTTTCCTTCTTCTGTCCCTTTGCTTTGTTTCTTTTTGTCTTTGTTTCTTTCTGCTGTTTTCCTCTGATTTTTTTTTTCTCTGTCGGCTCTTGTCTTTGGTGGTCTTTTTGGCGGTCTTTTTCTTACTTAATCTAAACTAACCTAAACTTAAACTTAAACTAAACTAACTTAACTAAAATTAAATTTAACTTTTAAACCTTTTAAAACTTGAAATGAAACTTTTTCCCCCACTTTAAACACTAAAAACACTAAAAATTCAGCAGCCCATCTTCAGCGTGTGTGTATTCACTCTGTCTCCCACCACTCCCCACACACACACCCCTCCCCCCAGTCTCTCTCTCTCTCTCTCCCCAGTCTCTCTCTCTATCTCTATCTCCCCGTCTCTCTCTCTCTCCCCCCAGTCTCTCTGCTCTTTCTCTCTCTCCCCGTCTCTCTCTCTGCTTCCCTCTCTGTCTCTGTCTGTCTCTCTCTCCTTCCCTCTCTCTCTGTCTCTCTCTCCTTCCCTCCCTCTCTCTCTCTCTGTCTCTCTCACCTTCCCTCTCTCTGTCTCTCTCTCCTTCCCTCTCTCTCTCTCTCTGTCTCTCTCTCCTTCCCTCTCTCTGTCTCTCTCTCCTTCCCTCTCTCTCAATTTTCAATTCAAATCGCTTTATTGGCATGACAAGTTACATCTTATGTTGCCAAAGCATCGGAAAACATTCACGTTTGTTCACAAAAATACAGATCTATCCATACAATGTATAAACAGATATATCCCTGAGTGTATAAATATATACTTTCATATAATTTATATATACTCTTTTCTTATATTTACTGGTTGTCCCTCTGTTTATGGCAAGCTGTAACATAGTGTGCCGCTAGTGTTATGCAACTTCTCTCTTCCCCTAGTAGGTATGGGAGTTTTTGGTCATCATTCAAATTTCTGAATTCCGGGCATATTTTTGTGAATTTTGGGTAGAAATTCTCCCTTATGCCCTGATATTTTCTACAAGCTGTGAGGAAGTGCATCTCTGCCTCCACCACTCCCTGACTGCAGTGAGAGCATATCCTGTCCTCTCTTGGTAGCCGGGTCTGTCTGTGTCTACCTTTTTCGATCACCAGGTTATGTTCACTAAGTCTGTACATTGTCAAAGTTTTTCTCAGTTTGCTATCCTTTACCATGGTCAGGTAATCAGCCATGTTGTATTGTCTGTTTAGGGCCAAGTAGCAATTGAGTTTGCTTTGGGTTTTTGTTGTTTCTGCCCAATATGACAGATATTTTTCCTTTTGCTTAGCGACGATTGTGTTGGGTCGAATTCTTTGTGTTATGCTGTCACTGTCCTGGGGCTGGTTATTGTTAGTAGTGTTAGTAGTTACTTCACTGAGTCCCAGGACTAGTTGACTGAGGGTATTCTTCTTTATGGTCAGCTCTTGGCATTTCAGGGCTTTGTAATGATAGCATTGGGGGTTGCTCATTTCTAGGTGTTTCCAAAATTTGGTGGCTCTTTTTTGGATAGTGATTATTAATGGATATTGGCCTAGTTCTGCCCTGCATGCATTGTTTACGGTTTTCCTTTGAGTCCGGAGGATACTTTTACAGAATTCTGCATGTAGGATCTCAATTGGGTGTTTGTCCCATTTTGCAAATTCTTGTTGTGTTAGCGGTCCCCACACCTCACTGCCATAGAGTGCAATTGGTTCAATTGCTGATTTGAAAATTTTGAGCCAAATGCTAATTGGGATTTCTATTTGGATTGATTTTTTAATGGCATAGAAAGCCCTTCTTGCTTTCTCTTTCAGTTCATTCACAGCCAGTTTGAAATTTCCCGTAGAACTGATTTTTAGGCCCAAGTATGTGTAGTGAGTGGTTTGTTCAATTTTAGTTGTTCCTAGTGTGAAATTTATTTTGGGTCCCTGATGTCTGGATCTTTGCTGGAACACAAGGACTTTGGTTTTTGGGGGATTTATTGTCATGGCCCAAGTCTGGCAGTATGACTCCAGCAGATCCAGGTTCTGCTGTAGACCCTCCTTAGTTGGTGACAGCAGAACCAGGTCGTCTGCATAGAGGAGGAATTTAACCTTGGATTCATATAGGGTGAGGCTGGGTGCTGTAGATTGTTCAAGTAGTTTTGCCAATTCATTTATGTAAATATTAAAGAGTGTCGGTGAGATTGGCGAGCCCTGCATCACCCCCCGCCCCTGTGGGAAGTATTTTGTTTGTTTGTCTCCAATTTTAACTGCACATTTGTTGTTTGTATACATTGATTTAATTACATCATATGTTTTTCCCCCTACCCCGCTTTCTCCTTCCCTCTCTCTGTCTCTCTCTCCTTCCCTCTCCAAACAGGGCGATACCGAATTTCTAGCCCTCTCCCTCTCTCTCCCCCCAATCTATCTCTCTCTCCCCGTCTCTTTATCTCTCTCTCTGTCTCCCAGTCTCTCTCTCTCTGTCTCCCAGTCTCTCTATCTCTTCCCTCCAGTCTCTCTCTCTCTCCCCCAGTCTCTCTCTCTCTCCCCCAGTTTCTCTCTCCCTGTCTCTCTCTCGCCCCTCAGTCTCGCGCTCTCTCTCTCTCTCTCTCTCTCTCTCCCAGTCTCTCTCTCTCCTCCAGACTCTCCCTCCTCCAGTCTCTCTCTCTCTCTCTCTCTTTCCTCCAGTCTCTCTCTCTCCTCCAGTCTCTCTCTCTCTCTCCCCCCAATCTCTCTCTCGCGCTCTCTCTCTATCTCCCCAGTCTCTCTCTCCCTTCCCCCGTCTCTCTCTCTCCCCCAGTCTCTCTCTCTCTCTCTCTCTCTCTCTCTCCCCGTCTCTCTCTCTCTCTCCCCGTCTCTCTCCCCCAGTCTCTCTCTCGCTCTCCCCCTCAGTCTCTCGCTCTCTCTCTCTCTCTCTCCCTCTCTCTCTCTCTCTCTCCCCCAGTCTCTCTCCCCCCAGTCTCTCTTCTCTCTCTCTCTCTCTCTCTCTCTCTCTCTCTCTCTCTCTCCCCCCCAGTCTCTCTCTCTCCCCCTCAGAGTTGGGGTCACTCGGGCCGGGCCTCACAACCGCTCGGCCCGAGACACAGAGCGGGGGAGTGGCAGCGGCCGGCCGTAAACCGCGCGGCCCTGTAAACTGCTGTTTTACAAAAAAGCCTTGGCAACACCGGGCCCCCCCAGCTAGTATTAAATAGATTTGTAGCTGTGAAGGGCAGATCAGTACTGCAACACTTTAATTTTCAAATAGTTCACTATTTGAATGAAGTCAGACAGAACATTCCAAATAGACTCTGGATTCAACATAAATTTAGAAGCAAAGTGTTTGAAGTTTTGTACAGAAATTTGTACAGGAATGTCATTGATGCTTTCCATGGCTAGGTCTGCCTAATGGCAACACCTGGCTCAAAAGATGGAGGATGTTTTTTTTAATTTGTTTTTGAGATGTGAGAAATGCTGTCAAGGCCATAATTATAGTCCATCCCTTGTTGCCGTAAGAAGGTAATGGTGGGCCTTCTCTTTGAACAGCTGCAAGTCCGTGTGCTGATGGTGCTCCCAAAAGGATGTTAGGTAGGGAATTCCAGGATAGTCACCCAGTGATGATAAAGAAAGGGCAATATACGTACGTCGGGATAGTGTGTGACTTGGAGGTGAATCTGGTGGTGATGGTGTTCCCACAACATTACTGATCTTGCTCTTAGTGGGGGAGGGAGGTGCTGTTGAAGTAAGCTTGGTGAGTTGCTGCAGTGTATCTGTAGATGGTACATAATACAACCACAACATGCTGATGGAGGTGGGGGGGAGGTGGATGTTGAGCCCAGTGGCTGGGTTGCAGATCAAGCAAACTGCTCTGTCCTGGATGATGTTGAGCATCTTGAGTGTTGTAACGTCTGCCCCCATCTTGGCGCATGGTGAGTGTTTCATCACACTCCCGACTTGAGGCTTGTAGGTGGTGGGGAGACTTTGAGGGGTCAGGTGGTGAGCCACTTTTGGAGGGAACTTGGTCTCTGCCATGCTCTTGTAGCTCCTGTGTTAAGCTTCTGGTCATTGATGATCGCCAAGATTTTGATGGTGGGGGACTTGGCGGGGGCATTGACGGTCAGGTGGAGGCGTTTGGGCTTTTGCTTGTTGGAAATGCTCATTGCCTGGCACTTATGTGGCATGAATGTTACCTGCCCCATGTCAGCTCAAGTCTAGATGTTTTCCAAACCCTGCTGTAGGGTGCCGTGAGAAACTTCATAATCAGAGGAATTATGCATGGAACTGAACGCTATGGAATGGCTAGAGAACAGCTCTGCTCCCGGCCTTCTGACAGAGGAGAAATTATTGACATAGCAGCAAGGATACTTCCTTGAACTCCTGAAGTGATATCCTAGGTCTGTGCTGATTGGTCTCCTACAACCAGAAACATCTTTTTGTCAAGTATGACTCCAGCCATTGACACGGTGGCATAGTGGTTAGCACTGTTGCCTCACAGCACCAGGGACCCGGGTTCAAATCCGGCCTCGGGCGACTGTCTGTGTGGAGTTTGCACATTCTCCCTGTGTCTGCGTGGGTTTCCTCCGGGTGCTCCGGTTTCCTCCCACAGTCCAAAGATGTGCGGGTTAGGTTGATTTGGCTATGATAAATTGACCCTTAGTGTTAGGGGATTAAATACGTGGGGTTACGGGGATAGGGTGGGATATGTGTCGGTGCAGGCTCAATGGGCCGAAATGGCCTCTATCTGCACTGTGGGGATTCTGTGATTCTGTGATACTTTCCCTTTGACCCCATTAATCTCTGTTTTGATGGGGCTTCTTGGTGACGTATTTGGTTAAAAGCTGCCCTGATATCAAGAGCAGCTATTTTTGCCTCCTCTGACATTGAGCTCTTGCATCCATGCCTAGATTGAGACTGTGATGAGGTCTGGGGCCAAGTCGTTTCGGCAGAACCCAGACAGCGTTGGTGAGGAGGCATTGCTTGATGCCTCTACTGATGATTCCTCCCATCATTTGGCTAATGGTTGGGAGGAGGCTGGTGGGGTGTAATTAGCCAGATTATTTTTTATCTTTTTTTGTGGCTAGAATATACCTGGGTAATCTTCCACATTATTGGGTGGATGCCAGTGTCCTAGCTGTACTGGAACAGCTTGGCAAGGGGGACAGCTAGCTATGGTGCATACGTTTTCAGCACTACACCTGTGATGCTGTCAGAGCCCATAGCTTTTGCTGTGTCCGGTGCACTCAGCCCCTTCTTAATGTAACTTGGAGTTAACCGAAGATACTGAGATCTATGATTGTGAGAACCTCAGGAGCAGCCAAGTGGGATCATGCACTTGGCAGTTTTGGCTGAAGACGCTTACGAACATTGTAGCCTCATCTCTTGCACTCATGTGCTGGGCTCCATCATGATTGGGGATGTTCATGGAGCTTTCTCTTCTCATTGGCTGCCTGATTGCCCATCACCATTCTTCACTGGATTTGATAGGACTGTAGAACTTTGCTCTGATCCGTGGCTTGTGGGACTGCTTGGCTTTGCCTATAGCCTGCTGCTTTTGGCATTTAGCATGCAGGTAGCCCTGTGTTGAAGCTTCAAAAAGGTCAGCGCCTTATTCCAAGGTATGCCTGGTGTTGCTCCTGGCACGCCCTACTACAGTCCCCTTTGAACCCAGGTTGGTCTCCATTCTTGACGGTGATTGAGGAGTGAGGATGTGCTGGGCCATGCAATTGCAGATACAATACTCCTGCTGATGGCCCACAGTGCTTCGTGGATGCCCAGTTTTGGGCTGCTGGATCAGTCCTTAGCCTGTCCCGCTGAGCCTAGAGTTGTCTGCTACATCACACACAGGAGAATTTTCTCACTGTGAAGATGAGTCTTTGGGCTGGATTTTGTCAATGGGGACGTGATGGAGGCGGGACTCCCACTTTTTGGGTTGTAGTCCCGCCTCCATCGACTTGTGGCCAACCCACGCTATTTTCCCTTGATTGACCTTGTTAAGCCCGCCCAGCGGGCTCAGCAGGCCAATTAAGGGACACCCGGTTACAGGTGACATCAGCGATTGACATTTCATCTGTCAAGAGCTTTTGACAGATGAAAAATCAGCGTTTGACAGCTCTGTGAAGCTGTCCAACACTGACAATCTGTCTTCTAACTTGAGTCCTTCTACTCAGACTCAGTTAGAGATCTCTCCAGACCAGAAAGCAGAATGCTGCAACTTTTGACAGTTCAGCGGCCATTCTACTTTCTGTGCCGATGAGCTGAGGGACTCCCGAGAACTGAAGGAAGGAAGCCTGCCGGAGAAAGTAAAGATAAGTAAAACTTACTAAAACACTTTACACTTACCTCACACACTTACCTCTGCACACATGCACCCATCACTCACCTGCATAACGGACATCTCGACCCCTCCAACCTCTTCAGACCAACGGTCCGCCTCGCTAACTTGGCGTGGTTCGGAGCCGTCGGGAGTCCCACACTTCAGGGCTAAAAATAGGGATTAGGCAAAAAACTGCCTGTTAACTACCTGTTAACAGACAGTTAATTGGCACTAATCCCCTTCCCGCCTCGAGGAGGCGGCTCCCAGCACAGGTCGGATACCCGCCTCCTGGGACATTGGCACGGAGGCGGGTTGGGGGCGGGATGGGTTTCTGCCCCCCCCCCCCCCAATTCTGCAATTTTCCCGCCTCCAAACCCGCCACCACGGGGCTTGGAAATTCGAGCCCTTTGTCTTCACAACTACAACACTGGTACTTGCACCACCTACATGGGCAAAGTGGGTACAGCACAGTATGGCCCAGAAACTGAGGAGATGGAGGACAGTATTGTATAGGGAATGGAGATGGTGCAGCGTGATGCTTACTCCATCTAGGGTACATTGGATGGTAGGGAGAGGGTTAAAGATGAATGTTTGAACTGTCAATAGACAGGGCAACACCCAGTTCTATTTGTTGTACAAATATCCAAAAATCCAACATGGCCGTGATCTCCACACAGTCACTCTAGGGCCAGCAGATATATACTGGCATATTGTTCGATTGGTTGAGGTAGTGGCAAACAGATGGTTATTGTTTAGTTGGAAGGTGAAAGCCTTCCAGTCACGCTTGGAATGGTTAGTGTTTTTGGATGTCTTGTGGAGAGACTGGGTCGCGGTGGCCCATCTGGTAGAGTGGAATGTATTTGAGTCCACTTCAGCCCTTGCTGTAGTGTTTAACTTGGGCATGCTGCTCTGATGTTTTTCCTCAGCTGTGGGAATATGATTGGCATGATTGAATTGTTTTTGGTTTTGTTGATCTAACGTGTGTGGTGTTTGACTTCTGTGGTTGCTGTACTTTTGTAGAAATTCTTGTGTGGAGTAATTCTTTGGTGCTTTTGAGAATTTTTATGCATGTTTGGAATGACTTCGCTAAATAAGTGAGACAAGCAGAGATGGGAACTCTACAACTTCAGTTAACCCAGCTTAAGTGTGGCTTTATAGCCCTGTTGCTCACTGTACTTGTAACAAAGAGTTTTAACAATATATGTCTTGTGCTAGGTGATAAATTATCAGTGCTTCAGGATGAAATTTCAGACCTGCTTAAAAATAAGCCCAATGGCATTCCAGTGCGGCGGCTTCGTAGAGTGTACAAGAGGGTTTTTCAACGGACCATGAATCTGGACAACTATGGATTGAAATCTGTTCCACACCTGCTTCATCTTATGAAGGATCAGTTATTCATTCAACGTTCAGGAGAACGTAGGCGTATTTTCGAGACCGAGTTTGTAGCAGGTATGTTTTTAACATGTAGAAGGAATGATTTGTTTCCTTTTAAATTTAGAAAGAGAACTTTATAGTAATAGTCTGAGGGGGAAAAAGAAATGAAAAATAAAACGTAGAGCGTCTATTCTCTCTCCATTCTTCCCCCCCCCCCCACCCCCGAATGCCACATGACATAAATCAGTCATTCATGAAAGAAAGACTTATGAAATAATACTGAGCGGCCTATGGGTGGCGCTGTCCAGGGAGAGTATAAATACTCGGGCAGGGGCCCAGCTTGCGCAGGACATTCTTAACAGGAACTAGTGAAGGACACAACGAGACCTCCATGTTGTAAACAGTTGATTAAAGCCTTGTTTAACGCTGAGACCAAGTGCCGAGTAGTTTCCTTACGTCACCACACATGGCTGAAAATGGGAGTAGGCGCCTGCATCGCCAAATAGTTTTATTCAGCGGCAGAATGAAATTGTGCTTTCTTTAACAGAACATGTGTCTTGCAAAACAGAACTCCGTATGTACAGTACAGTTGGGTGAAGATTTGTGCATTATTTCTCCTCCCTCTCTTCTCTTCCCCCCCCCCCCCCCCCACCGTCAAACCACACCAGTATTGCTGGTCCCAGTAGTGCTGTTTTGGCGAGTTACCAAATGATGGCCAGTTGCTCCTCTATCTCGGAATCCTAGAATGATACAGCACAGAAGGCGGCCATTAGGCCCGCCGTGTCTGTGCCAACTCTATCCAGTTAGTCCCATTCCCCTGCCCTTTCCCCATAGCCCTGCAAATTTTTCCCTTCAAGTATTTCTCTAATTTCCTTAGAAAGTTACTATTGAATCTGCTTCCACCCCCATCAGGCAGTTAATTCCAGATAATAGCTCGCTGTGTAAACCAATTTCTCCTCGTGTCGCCCCTTGTTCTTTTGCCAATTTCCTTCAGTCTGTGTCCTCTGGGTACCGACCCTGCTGACACTGGAAACCGTTTCTCCTTATTTACTCTATTAAAACCCTTCATGATTTTGAACACCTATCAAAACTCCCCTTCACCTTCTCTGCTCTAAGGAGAATACCCCATCTTCTCCACATGGAAGGAGACTGCTCCTTGGGCTTCCCTAATACACCTACCATACTTTGTTGTTGGATCTGATGTGTATGAGCAGGTTGCACCAGAAGTTTATTTATATGCTATCTTTTAAAAAAATAAATAAAACAATAACTTGCATTTATATAGCACCTTTAACGTAGTAAAACATCGCAAGGTGCTTTGCAGGAGCGTTATCAGGCAAAATTTGACACTGAGCCACAGAGAGATATTAGAACAGGTGAGCGGTGGGTTTGAAGGAGCCCTTAAGGGGGGGGGGGGAAGAGAGAGAGGCAGAGAGGTTCAGGGAGCAAATTCCAGAGCTTAGGACCTTGGGACCTAGACAACATGTCTGCCATTGGAGGAGCAATTAAAATCGGAGATGCACAAAAGGCCAGAATTGGAGGAACGTAGAGTTCTTGGAAGGTTGTAGGGCTGGAAGAGGTTACAGAGAAAGGGAGGCCATGGAGGGATTTGAACATAAGGATGTAAGTTTTAAAATGGAGGCATTGCTGGACTGGGAGCCAATGTAGGTCAACAAGCACAGGCGTGCTGGGTGAACGGGACTTGGTGCGAGTCAGGATACGGGCAGCAATTCTGGATGAGCTCAAATTTACGGAGGCTGGAAGATGGGAGGCTGGCCCGGAGAGCGTTGGAATAGTCAAGTCTGAATGTAACAAAAGCATGGATGATGATTCCAGCAGCAGATGAGCTGAGAGCAGGGGCAGACAAGCCACGTTATGGAGGTGGAAGCAGGCAGTCTTGGTGATGCAGAGGTTATGGGGCCGGAAACTCAGCTCGGGGTCGAATTGGACGCCAAGTGTTGGAATGCAGTTTCAGTTGTTACCAGGCAGTGCAAGTATGAAGTATGACGTTTCTGGACTTTTTATAATGTATAATATACAAAGTTATATGGTTGCACATTTTAACTAACTATAGAGCACAATTTTGGCAATTTTAAAATCCGAGAGATCTGGAATATTTTCTATAAGATGGCGAGAGTTGGCAAACCTGTGTATTTTGGGGTACATTGATAGCTAAAATAATGGGTAACTTGAGTCCAGCTCCACCCAAATGTCTTGGTGACTAACTGCGATTGCCTACCATTTAACTTTATCTCTGTAAAGCAGCACCCTTATCAGCAGACTATGCTCTGCCTTGATGGCAGTCATGTGATTTCCATGAATGCATGATGTCAAACTTTCAGTTCCACTCCAAAGCCAAAGGAAAATGAAAATAAAAATAAAATGGGAAAGCTGCAAATTCATTGTTCAGGCAGCTCACCACCACCTTCTCGAGGGCAATTAGGGATGGGCAATAAATGCTGGCCTTGCCAGCGATGCCCAGATCCCAGAAACGAATTAAAAAAAAAAAGACACCAAGAAGATCGATCGAGCTGGATTTTGTCACTGGGGCGGGCTGGGGTCGAGTAATCCGCTTTTTGTGTTAGCTGCCCGGTTCTAAATCGATGTGGGAGAATGAAGCGATTTTAACTTAAGTGGGCAATTGAGTTCCAGCGTGTGGGAACCCATGGCCCAATTAGTTTTTTCAGCCTGAAACTCGCCTCCGATTATGTCATCATTGCTGCTACATTTAAGGTCTGCAACAAGCCTTGCTTCTTCTGCAGACTGCCAACCTTTTGGCCTTTCATGTTAGAGGGACCTGGAGGCAGAATGACCAGTGAGAGACCTAGGTCTGCTCCCAGGTTTGATGACGTTGCCCTGCAAGCTTTAGTTGAGGGAGCAAGAGCCAATAAAGAGGTGCTCTTCCCTTCTTCAGGGAGGTAGAAGCCTCCCCAGCAGTCCAAGGCTGTGTGGATCCAGGTGGCAGGGGAGGTCAACTCTTTGTCGATAATCCGCAGAACCTGGCTTCAGTGCAGGAAGAGGTTTCATGACCACCTGCGCACTGGAAAAGTGAGTATGACTTTCCCATCACCCTCAATCTGACCCCCATTGCCTCCCCTCACCAGCACTCTGCTTTAGCAATCTTTTCCTCCACATCCCACTTGACACTGACACCCCTGCACCCTTACCCATTCCCTCTCTCTCTATGGTCACATTCACCTAACTATTCGACTATGCAGCCCTCACACTCCCTATCACTGTGATGCTATGAAAACAACTTGCAACGCATAGGGAGGGCCCTTGGTCTTGCCACCTCACTCCATCTTTGTCTCCTTCTAAGCATCTATGCTATGGATTCTCTACACTCACTCCTTCATTCTCACTCAAACTCCACTTGTCTCCCTCATTGCAGGAAAAGAGAGCTCACAATAAGAGGGAAAGAGCGAGGACAGGAGGAGGGCCACCCTCAGTAGCCCAGCTCACCCCCTGGGAGGAGGCGGTCCTGGAGATTGTGGGAGTGGAGGACGATGCGCAAGTGGGGGATGGACAGACTGGTGCATCACAGCAAGCTGGTGACAGAATAGTTTTCCATCTCTCTCATTGACATTGCATGAGTCGCTGATAATGATTCTGAAGCTCTAACAGATGGACTTATGATCATCTGCAATATGCAATGTGCATGTAACCTTGGCATCACATCTCTGACTCCTTTACTCCCCCACAGGACCATCGACAGCACTCGTCCCCACTAGCCAGGAAGAAGAGCCTGAGCATCCAGACTCCTCAGGAAGCTGCAACCTCTGAGGGCGCAGCGTCAGCAGAATTCAGCGCACCCAGCACCAGCGCAGACACTCGCACCTCGGTGGGACCTTCGCAAGATAGAGTAGTGTTGTCACCTAGTGTATCACAGCTCACAAGTGAACATCAGCAGATGGTGGAGACAGGGACAGCAGTGGAGAGTCCTCATCGGAGGGCGCAGGACTCTGCCAGCTCGGCTCAGCTGCATGTCGACTCTCTGCCTCTGGGTCCATCCACAAGATCAGCGGTGCTGGAACTCCAGGAACAGATGCAGGAGTCTCTGGCAGGTTTTGTCTCCGGGGTCGCTGCGAGCGTGGAGCGAATGGAGAAGTCCATTGCGAACATGAGCAGAGCCTTTGTGGAGTCATTGGCGCATGAACGCATCACCATGGAAAGGATGGCAACCTCCATGGAGGTGATAAGTCGCCAGAGTGCAGAAAACACGCTGAGTGTTCTGAATAGAATGACATCTCTGGAGGAGCCATGGCCATCTATTGAACCAGACCTTCATGGAAGTCCTTCTGAGTAGGACTGCCAGTGCAGATACGGGTCCCCATGGCCCCCTGATGTGCAGCAAGGTGCTCTCAAGCCACTTGCAAGCGCTGAGGGGGACCTGACCCATGAGAGGGAAGTTGGTGGCAGACATCAAGGAAGTGGGCGCTCCTCTCCAAACGCTCACACTTCCATGCCACTGCAGAGCCCTCGGTCAGAGCCCCACCAGAGTCCACACCCAACTGAGATCGGCGTCTCAACCCCTGCACAGCCGCAGGAGCAGCAGACTGTTGGCGAGCCCTCACAGGTTTGCAACCCCAGAGGACGCCTGCCAAAGGTGTTGAGACAGGAGCAGCAAGAAACTGAGCAAGGGGCCTCCACATCTGCTGAAGCCACGGGGGAAGCACCACGTAGGAGCACGCGTCGGAGAAAGATACTGCACAAATAGTCACAAGGGTAGTCACTTGGGTGAAATTTGATGTTTAATGTTAAAAAGCCATCAGATGTTTACTGTAAATAAAAAATCTGATGGCTACTGCTGCAGTTGTGGCGTGTGTCATTTCGCGAATGGGACTTCCACGTTGAGGGCTTAGGATATGCCTCAGTTGAGGAAGCGCTCAGTGAAGGTGGCGAGAGGGGTTTCCCAGGAGGTCACACTGGAGATGGGTGTCAGGCTCCAAACTTCCACAGCTGTGGCTATTGTAGTGTCTGCGTATCAATAACACACGGACTGCAGGAGAACGGTAATAACAGGTGTTTACTGAACAGAGGGTATGCTGGAACTGAAAGTACAGAAGCCTGCCACGGCTTTATATACAGGTGTGGTCACTGCCGGTACTACAGTATAAAAGCAGTTCTCTCTTAAAGGTACATACACAACAGTTATGCCTTCTAAAAGTTCCCCCAGACCTGAGACAACAAAGTCCTGCCACCTGCAAATGATGGCTGATCAAATATCCTATTTAATGGTGGAGCTGCAGCTGATAGTCAGCAATCCAATAGTGGTCCCGCTAGGTTTCACTGCCGTGTTTCAGAGCTGGCGTGCTTCCCGTCAGAAAAGGGTTAAAATCACAATAGGATAATAGAGGCAATTTAGTGCTTGTTAAGGGCCAATCCCACCTCTTGGAGACGGGAGCAGTAAACACGATTTCTTGAAAATTGCATGGAGGCGGGGTTGGCCCGCCACTTTTTGCAATTTTAACACCGCACACGCCTCCATTCCCGTCTCCACGGCCCTGGGAAATTCGAGCCCATAGTCTTTGTTTCAAATAAATTCTGTGTTTTAATGTTGGGAGGAATTTAAGAAATACATTTCTGTAATAAAATACCCACATAGCATTGAATTCAAGTTTGAGTTGATATTGATATTCTGGCTAGGAGCAATGCATCTGTGTCTGGGGAAAATTTGTTTTGAGGAAATGTGTAGGGTGGGAATTACTGAACTCATTTTTATTTTGGGATAAGCCCACCTAGTTGCTTGTATTTGTACTTGTGGTAGAGTTTTACATTCTCCATTAATCTTTCCATAGTAGCTATGAATAGTACCAAGCTATTTAAGTGGCGTAGTGGTTAGCACTGTTGCCTCACAGCGCCAGGGACCCGGGTTCGAATCCGGCCTCGGGCGACTGTCTGTGTGGAGTTTGCACATTCTCCCCGTGTTTGCGTGGGTTTCCTCCGGGTGCTCCGGTTTCCTCCCACAGTCCAAAGATGTGCGGGTTAGGTTGATTGGCTATGATAAATTGACCCTTAGTGTTAGGGGGATTAAATACGCGGGGTTACGGGGATAGGGTGGGATATGTGTTGGTGTAGGGGTTACGGGGATCAGGTGGGATATGTGTCGGTGCAGGCTCGATGGGCCGAAATGGCCTCTATCTGCACTGTGGGGTTTCTGTGATTCTGTGAAATATGAACATTAAATTATGTATGTAAATTAATTTGTATCAGCCTTATTTACATTTCCATCCCAGTTGTGACAGTTTATAACTTGAATAAGCTACTTGCCTATATATCTTAACATTTTCATAGTAAGGGTTTCGGCCTCTGTATTGCAAGGCTAATGTAAGTTAGAATATGAATTGTTTTGGAAAGAGAAAAGAGTGGTTTCAGTATTGTTTCCTTTAGTGTCTGCATTACTCCCATTTCCTACTCCTTTGCATGTCTGATCAGTTTCAGTTTCATTTCGTCATCACATCATCACATCATGATGCTTTTCATTGGGTGAGAGGTCTGTAGCTGTTGCAAAACAAGCAAAGAGATTTTCCACAGAAACATTGAGCGCAGGCTATTGGGGTGTCTGATGTTTTGCTCAGGAGCTGCTGAGTCCAATCCACTTTTCTGACTGAATTTGTACTTCAGTAATATGGTAAGCCCAAACTAACTTCTATTGTAAACCGTATTCTCTCGGTGATTTTAGTAAACAGTATGATTTTAGATTATTGCAGTTGTGCTATTTCGATGGCACTAAAATCAAGGTTTTCTATCTAGCTGTCTAATGAGCAGATTACAACATTGCTGGAGACTTTGAGGCAGTAGTAATAATGAAAATATATTGTTTCTTTGGCTGAAATTACTAGATTTCTGTAACTTTTATGTACAGCTGTGGAAAAATAAAATATTTTTCATGTTCTTACCCTGCTGTAGATATATTTCCATTCACCCGTCTCTTGCACAGAGAGGGCTGCCTGGTGATCTGTTCTCCAGAGTTCAGCCAATGCACCTCTAGAATCAGCTGCTAGAAGGTGTTTGAGAGTAGGCTCGGGAATGACTTCATACTTTTGTTCCCTTTCCATCCTTTCCTGTGGGAATGCCTGGCCTTACAGTGGCACGTCTCTCTGCTAATACCGCTGAGATCAAGCGTTCATCGTCGTGTGGGGGGATTCTTTGGTGTGAGCCAGTGTGCTACCGCCCTAGCACAGTGGGCCAGATTTTGCTGTCAAAGTAACAGTGAGGCTAATGGCGCTCGCCGTTATGCAAGCGCAAATGGTACCGCAACTTAAGCGAAGAGCAGATGCGCAGTTAAACGCGATTTTCCAAAGGTTGTTGGCCGAGGTGTGCCGCTCTGCTGTTAGCTTCGCGAAAACTGCCTCTTGCTGTCTGGCTCATCATTAAAATGCATTAAAAGTGCGTGGAGTTGCTGTATTTGCGCGGCAGATAAGAATTAACCTTGCCACAGCAAGTTAAGTCTTGTCATTTCAGGTGCAAGTACCCTTTTAATGATGTGATAAGTGTTAATTACCGCCAAACAACACCTCTGGCACTGAAAATTTAATTATTGCCATCCTTCCGATATTAATTATTGTTGGAGATTTAAAAAAATGTAAAATTTAAATGTTTTTAACTTTTCTCTCTTTCTTTAAATCCAATCTTTTCCTCTCTTGTACCTGATGTGACATTGAATTCACCCACTCTAACTTACTCTTCCTTCTCTGTCCATGAGTTGTTTATTTCTTAATCCTTCAATCTGATTGGTTAAGGAGATGCACAGTTGCTTCGCCTGTTCATCAGGCCCCAGACGCCCGGTTTCCCTCGCTGCGATGTTATCAGCTCACACTTTCAGCAACTTGCCACGCAAAAAGTTTAAAAACCTGACCGTGCAGGGTCAAGTCTAACTAACGGCAGATGTCATGAGATGCTAAATCTGACTCCATGGGGGCGATTTTGCTAGCCCTGTGGAGGCGGGACTGCCGGGAAAATGGCAGAATTTGGGGGCGGGTGCCCAACACTCCCCCAACCCGCCTCCATACCATCTTGCCAGGAGGCGGGGAGCCGGGTCCCGTCTCTTTGGAGGCGGGAAGGGGTTAAAGCCACTTAACTGCTTGTTAACAGGTAGTTAACAGGCAGAAAATAGGATCCTCCCCTTTTTGCCCTCCAGTGCGGGCTTCCCGAAGGCTCTGAAACCCGCCAGGTCAGCGAGGCGTGTAGTAGGTCGGCGGGGTCCAAAGCTGTGCTGTGGAGGTGAGTGATGTAATGTCATATGTTGACGTTCTCTGCAACTGGCTTTCCCTTAATTGGCCTGCTCAGCCTGCTGGGCGGGCTTAACAAGGTCAATCAAGGGAAAATAGCGTGGGTTGGCCAGAATTGATGGAGGCGGGACTGAAACCCGACAAGTGGGAGTCCCGCCTCCAAAAGCTCCCCATTGGCAAAATCACCACCCCCCCCCCGGTGTGTTTTCCTACCTTGCACCAAAGGAGCTTTTATGAATCTTTGCAGTTTACTGTTGGCAGAATATAATAGCATATAGCACCAAATTACAAGTTGTTTCTCGGTTAATTGAACATAGTATGTATAAAAAAATTTTTTGCCATACTTTCAAATGCTGCAAACATTTTTTTCCGCCGCCTTCGTCTCTGTGCCCACTTCTTTGGCCAGGAGTCTTCACCCCCCCCCCTTCTGCACGACTGACCCTTTCTCCCGCTTTCAGAATTCCCGTTCTACCTGGACCCCTCCCCCTGGCCTCTTACCCTCTCTAGATCTTTTCATCGCTAACTGCCGCCGTGACATCGGCCGTCTCCATTTCTCTGCTCCCCTCACTCACTCCAACCTACCTCCCTCTGAACTTGCAGCACTCCATTCTCTTAGATCCAACCCTGACATTGTCATTAAACCCGCTGACAAGGGTGGTGCTGTTGTTTGGCGTACAGACCTCTACCTAGCGGAAGCTGAACGCCAACTCTCCGACACCACCTCCACCTGGACCATGACCCCACTACCGAACATCAAACCACCGTTTCCAAGACTGTCACTGACCTCATCTCTTCTGGAGATCTTCCCCCCGCTGCCACCAACCTCATAGTTCCCCAACCCCGCACAGCCCGCTTCTACCTCCTTCCCAAGATCCATAAACAGGACTGCCCCGGTAGACCCATCGTTTCAGCCTGTTCTTGCCCCACGGAACTTATGTCTTCCTATCTCGACTCTCTTTTCTCCCCTTGTCCAGTCTCTTCCCACCTACATCCGCGACTCTTCGGACGCCCTCCGCCACTTTAACAGTTTCCTGGCTCCAACCGCTTCCTTTTCACCATGGACGTACAATCCCTCTACACCTCCATCCCCCACCAGGATGGCCTGAGGGCACTCCGCTTCTTCCTTGAACAGAGGCCCGACCAGTCCCCATCCACCACCACCCTCCTCCGCCTGGCTGAACTTGTTCTCACATTGAACAACTTCTCCTTTAACTCCACTCATTTCCTCCAAATCAAAGGTGTTGCTATGGGTACCCGCATGGGTCCTAGCTATGCCTGCCTTTTCATGGGATATGTGGAACACTCTTTTTGTTCTAGTCGTACTCGGGTCCACTCCCTCGCCTCTTTTTCCGATACATTGATGACTGTATTGGTGCCGTTTCCTGCTCTCTCCCCGAACTAGACAATTTCATTCACACTGCCTCCAATTTCCACCCTTCCCTCACCTTCACATGGTCCATCTCTGACACTTCCCTTCCCTTCCTCGACTTCTCCGTCTCCATCTCTGGGGATAGGTTATTGATCAATATTCACTACAAGCCCACTGACTCCCACAGCTACCTGGACTACACTTCCTCCCACCCCGCCTCCTGTAAGGACTCTATTCCATTCTCCCAGTTTCTCCGTCTCTGCCGTATCTGCTCCGACGATGCCGCCTTCCACACCAGTGCTTCCGACATGTCTTCCTTTTTCCACAACCGAGGATTCCCCTCTATCATGGTTGACACGGCCCTCGACCATGTCCGTTCTATCTCCTGCACTTCTGCCCTCACCCCTGCCCCTCCCTCCCGGAACCACGATAGGGTTCCCCTTGTTCTCACCTTTCACCCCACCAGCCTCCACATTCAACGGATCATCCTCCGCCATTTCCGCTACCTCCAAAGTGATCCCACCACCAAACGCATCTTCTCCTCCCCTCCCCTTTCAGCATTCCGTAGGGACCGCTCCCTCCGAGACACCCTAGTCCACTCCTCTATCACCCCCAACAGCCCTTCCCCTGGCACCTTCCCGTGCAAGCGCAGGAGATGTAACACCTGCCCCTATATCTCCTCCCCCCCCCCCCCCCCCCCTTCCCACTGTCCAGGGCCCCAAACACCCCTTCCAGGTGAAACAGCGATTTACTTGTACTTCTTGCAATTTAGTATACTGTATTCGCTGCTCACGATGCGGTCTCCTCTACATTGGGGAGACCAAACGCAGATTGGGTGACCGTTTTGCGGAACACCTCCGTTCAGTCCGTAAGGGTGACCCCGAGATTCCGGTCGCCTGTCACTTTAATTCACCGCTCCATTCCCACTCGGACCTCACCGTCCTTGGCCTCTTGCATTGTTCCACGGAAGCTCAACGTAAACTCGAGGAACAGCACCTCATCTTCCGATTAGGCACTTTGCAGCCTTCCGGACTCAACATCGAGTTCAACAATTTCAGATCATAACCTCGGCCCCTATTACATTTTTACTTATATTTTTTTCCACCCCTTTGTTCTGGGTCTTCCCTCCCCCACCCCCTTTCCTTTTTTTTTCTCTCTCCCACATGGCAGCTGTCTCTTATCCTGCCAGTACATTTCACACCTAATCTGAGCCATCTTTTGTCTCCACTGTCCTATTACCATCTCGTCTGGTTTTGAATACCTCTTAATGTCTCTTCACTTCTCTTTTGTTCGATCGCAGCCCTGCCTTCGATCTATTTCATTTCCTTTCCAGTTTTGAAAAAGGGTTTCGACCCGAAACGTCGACTCTAATTTCTCTCCACGGATGTTGCCTGGCCTGCTGAGTTTTTCCAGCATTTTCTGTTGTTATTTTGCAAACAACCTTGGTGCTCAAAGCCAAAAATTGCAATAACGGACATCTGGAATGAGTTATAACGTAGAATACAATCGAGGGGTTGCAATAGTTTATTTATAGAATAATGTATATCTAGGATAAATTACAGGTTGGACACTTATTGAAGAGTTCAGGTATACTGCCGTGTAATTTTTATAATCATTCATGTTTGCAGAGTGCCTTTATGCTTAAAGTATATCCTTCTTGAACAACCTTGCAAAATCCTTGATGTTTAAGTTGGTGTTATTTTTATAAAGACAGCAGATCTCCTGTGGCATTGCTCAGGGTGCGTCAGCTATTTTATTAGCACAGGATGTTGTGCAAGAAGATGATCAGAGTTGGTGACTTACGAAAATTGAGAGTGGCCATGGGATCTCAGGGCATTGGCAGTTGTAGCAGGGGGGCCTGGGGGTCTAGCAGTACTTTCTGGGGGTTCCAAGGTCCGGGAACACTGGGGTAGATCCTAGTATCTTTTGTAAGAGGGGCCCTGGGATCTGGAAGAGGAGAGGGAAGTCAGGAACACTGATGCGGTCTACGGTTTTGTGAGCACTTGGAGGGGGTTCTGGGATTGGCTGAGGGGAAGTCTGAAGAGGGAGTCCTTGGATCGATCAGTAGTGGGGAGGAGGTTTGGCACCATTTTGGTGGTATGAGTTTTCTGGGACCTGGCAGTATTGGAAGGGAGAAAGGTCTAGCAGTCTTGTTGGGGAGAGAGGATCCAGGAGAATGAGACCCAAACTACCCTTGACCAATTTCAGACTATCAGGCGCCACTTTCCCACAGTCCCTTTAGTGCTTGCACTCCCTCCCCACGGTTTTCCTCATCAGCAAGTTCTCTCTATGGTATAAATTTTCTCATTAGTAAAAGTGATGGATGGAAAATAATGGCTGGGGTTGTACAATTTCACGACCTCAGGACGTCGCAAAGCGCTTTACAGCCATGAAGTACTTTTGAAGTGTAGCCACTGTTGTACTGTAGGAAACACGGCAGCAAGCTCCGACAAACAGCAAATGAGACAAATGACCAGAGAATTTTTGTTATCAGTGGTTGAAGGATAACAATCAAATCCAGAACAAATCCTGCTGTCTCATTATCATTGTATAGTTTTGTAATTCCCCCTGCTTCAATTGTTTATATACTCTTCCTTTAAAAGGTGCAATGGTCTCTGCCTGAGTTACTCCTTGTGGCAAAGCATTCCATGCTCTAAGAACCCTCTTTGTAAAGAAATTTCTCCTAGCCTTTCTCCTCACTTTTAAATTGATAGCTCTTCATCACTGACTCCCAAACCAACCAGCATAAGAACATAAGAAATAGGAGCAGGAGTAGGCCAATCGGCCCCTCGAGCCTGCTCCACCATTCAATAAGATCATGGCTGATCTGATCCTAACCTCAAATCTTCTATCACTCTGCATCCACCCGAACCCATGTGATCTCCCGGGAGAGGCGAAAAACCAGATAAAGACCCAATGGCCAATTTGGGAGAAAAAAATCTGGGAAATTCCTCTCCGACCCATCTAGGCGATCGAAATTCTTCCAGGAGATCACTCTGTCCCTATATTTTCTACAGTACTTACCTTCTGTAAAGGCGATCTCCACCCCAGCCAGGAACAGGAATAAAACCATCTCCTGAAATCTAACAGCATTAGAACACAGTAGGAGCAGAACCAGGCTACACGGCCCCTGGGCCCACTCCACTACCCACAGGGCCATGACCATTCCGAACCCAGACTCATGTCCAATTTCCTGCCCGCTCCCCATAACCCTTAATTCCCTTTACTTCTAGGAAACTATCTATTTCTGTTTTAAATTTATTTAATGATGTAGCTTCCACAGCTTTCTGGGGCAGCAAATTCCACAAACCTACCACCCTCTGAGTGAAGAAGTTTCTCCTCATCTCAGTTTTGAATGAGCAGCCCCTTATTTTAAGATTATGCCCCCTAGTTCTAGTTTCACCCATCATTGGGAACATCCTCACCGCATCCACCCGATCAAGCCCCTTCACAATCTTATATGTTTCAATAAGATCGCCTCTCATTCTTCTGAACTCCAAGGAGTAGAGTCCCAATCTACTCAACCTCTCCTCATATGACCACCCCCTCATCCCCGGGATTAACCGAGTGAACCTTCTTTGTACTGACTCGAGAGCAAGTATGTCTTTTCTTAAGTATGGACACCAAAACTGTATGCAGTATTCCAGGTGCGGCCTCACCAATACCTTGTACAACTGCAGCAATACCTCCCTGTTTTTATATTCCAACCCCCTAGCAATAAAAGCCAACATTCCATTGGCCTTCTTAATCACTTGCTGCATCTGCATACTAACTTTTTGAGTTTCGTGCACCAGGACCCCCAGATCCCTTTGTACTACAGTACTTTCCAGTTTCTTGCCATTAAGATAATAACTTGCTCTATGATTTTTCCTGCCAAAGTGCATAACCTCACACTTTCCAGGGTTTTGATAAAGGGTTTTGACCAGAAACGTCGACTCTAATTTCTCTCCACGGATGTTGCCTGGCCTGCTGAGTTTTTCCAGCATTTTCTGTTGTTATTTCGGATTTCCAGCATCTGCAGTATTTTGCTATCATACTAGACGTAGAGAAGATGTTTCCGCTTGTGGGCGGAAACTAGAACTAGGGGCCATAAATATAGGATAGCCCCTAATAAATCCAATAGGGAATTCAGGAGAAACTTCTTTACCCAGAGAGTGGTGAGAATGTGGAACTCGCTACCACAGGGAGTGGTTGAGGTGAATAGTATAGATGTATTTAAGGGGAGGCTGGACAAGTGGATGAGGGAGAAAGGAATCGAAGGATATGCTGATGGGGTGAGATGAAATGGGATGAGCAGAAGCCCCTGTGTGGAGCATGAACACGGCATGGACCAGTTGGGCTGAATGACCCATTTCTGTGGTGTACATTCTACGTAATTGTGCTGGGCTCAAGGCTCTATCCCTAACAGCTTGGATCTGCTCCAAGTGTTTATTTACAGTGCAGTTTAACAGGCTGATGATATCAACTAGCTTGGGGCAGTTACTGAATGCACAATTGATTTTTTCAGAATTTCCTATATTGCCCTAATATCTCCTTTAATCTATAAATGAGCATATTGTTTTTCTCTACAGTCAAACTGATGGAGAAAATTCGCGACGAGTTACTGAACCTCTTCACAACTGAGCCTAATGGCATTCCTCTAGCGAAACTATGTGAAGTCTACAGCAAGATATATCGGCGGAATCTAAAAGCAAGCACTTACGGATTCAGCTCCATCAAGGAGCTGATCAAGTCCTTGGACGATGTGCTGATTGAGGTCTCCATGCCAGGAGGAATCACCGTGATCAAACCAAAGTCCCCACAATCCTGTGGAATATTAAAAGCAGAAGAGAACAAATTTCAAGAAGCAGTGCCAGCTTCTGCACCAGCTGTGACTGTTCCGAGTGTGAAAACTCTGAACAAAAACTCTCTAGGAACTTGGACGTTTCCATTTGCTCCACAACCACAAGGTACTTCCATTTTTAAATCACGGATATTGATTAAAATTCTCCCATGTGAAACAGAAGAATAATATGCAGCTTGTTCTAATGCAGGTGAAGCCAGTCTATGTGGTTATTTGATTACAAAATATTTGCAGCACAGAAACAAGCCATTTGGCTCAACAGGTCCACGGTCACACGGCCCCTCGAGCCTGCTCCGCCATTCAATAAGATCATGCATGATCTTCCACCTCGACTCCATTTTCCCACCCAATCGCCATATCCCTTGATTCCTCTAGTGCCCAAAAATCTATCGATCTTAGTCTTGAATATATTAATCGACTGAGCATCCACAGCCCTCTGGTAGAGAATTCCAAAGATTCACAAGCCTCTTGAGTGAAGAAATTTCTCTTCATCTCAGTCCTAAATGGCTGACCCCTTATCTGAGACTATGCCCCCTGGTTCTAGACTCTCCAGCCAGGGGAAACATCCACTCAGCATCTACCCTGTCAAGTCCTCTAAGAATTTAATACGCAATCCTCATAGGACAGCCCTCTCGTGCCAGGAATCAGTCTGGTGAACCTTCGTTCCCTATTGGATTTATTAGTGACTATCTTATAGTTATGATGATCTCTAGTTCTGGTCTTGCCAGCAAGTGGAAACATCTCTCTGGCTACCCTTTCTTAAAGACCTCTATCAGGTCACCTTTTGGTCTTCTCTTTTCTAGAGAAAAGAGCCCCAGCCTGTTCAATCTTTCCTCAGGTATAACCTCTCCGTTCTAGTCATCGTCGTACGTGTCTTCATACTGTTCCCTTTGGGGAACTGTATGAAGTGGTGGAAGGATTTCTGGCCACGATTAACGCTCCTTCCGTGACCGTAACCATCTTCGTACCAGCCATTAGGGTGGTTAGTCCTATGGCGGGAGGGTTTTACGGGCTCCCACAACCCATACGAGGGGGGGGGGGGGGGCCACCCACACCCACGGACGCAAGTATCCCGCTGGTTGTCAACCCAGAATTTAGAGCCGGAGCTCCGACTCCACTTGCCGGGACTGTCTGGAGCGGTGTTCGAAACCCTACGCCTTCTGGCCCAGCGGCGGGGATGCTACCGCTACGCCAAAGGCCCACTCCCTCCGTTCTAGTATCATTCTAGTAAATCTTTTTTGTACCTTCTCCAGTGCTTCTATATTCTTTTTTATAATAATGGAGACCAGAACTGATCACAGTACTCCAAGTATAGTCTAACCAAGGTTCTATAGAAGTTTAACATAATTTCTCTGCTTTTCAATTCTATCCCTCTAGAAATGAACCCCAGTGCTTTGTTTGCTTTTGTATGGCTTTATTAACCTGTATTGCTACTTTTAGTGATTTGTGTATCTACCCCCCAGATCTCTGTTCCTCTACCCCACTTGTTTCTAAGGAACATGTGGCCTGCTTATGCTTCCCACCAAAATGTTCTTCCCCTCACTTATCTATAGTGAAGTTCATTTGCCAATTACACGCCTATTTTGCAAGTTTATTACCGTCTTCCTATACTTGATCGCAGTCCTCTGTATTAACTACACCCCCCCCCACCCCCCCAATTTGGTGTCCTCTGCAGATTTTGAAATTGTACTTCCGATTCCCGAGTCCAAATAATTTATGTAAATGGTGAACAACAGTGGACCCAGTACCGGTCCTTGTGGAACACCAATTCCCACCATTTGCCAATCTGAGTAACTAAGGGACCGTTAGTGATAAATTAATCCTTTGTTAAATATTAGATTTGCAACAATCAGCTGGATTTTAAAGTTTTTTTAACAAATTTTCTCCTATATTTTCCTGAGTCCACTCGCTTTTAATAGGAGGCAGTTCCATGGGCGCCACCAACCCTCTGGCACGTCGCCCAGTGCCTGTTATTCATGTGTACACATCGGCAGGCTATTTGATGATGGAGGGCATCACAGCCAAGCTCAGTCTTGTCCGCCCAACTGCACTTTGCAGGAGGAAGCACTGGATAGTGATCTGGAATGGGAACTCTTCCTGATTCTCTTTTCCATCCCTAGCCCAGAGGCAGTCGGGCGCGTTGCAGTTCCGCCACTACCACACCAACTGACCCAAATCCTTTACCCATTAAACAGATTCGTACAACTAGAGACAGTAATATATTTGACAATTCACTTCATTTATTACCGACAGAACATTTATTTTTAAAACACCCTAACTAACCATACAGAATAGCGCACATTAGCCTCGCGTCCAAAACTCTCGTGTGTGGATATTGATGAGGAATCGTGAAGATGGCTTGTTCAACCCTGTTCATAGCATGGGGTCTCTTTTTCTTTCCAACTAAGTAAAAACATGGCATCTCCTGATACCATTTTCTTTTATGGTTCTCTTCCTGCTGGATGCAACCACCCAGTTGCTCGAACCGATTGCCAAACAGAGATGAGAGGCCCCATGCCTTTTCACACCATACTGTTACTTCCTACCATTGCTTTTCACCGAGCCAGAACTTTGTTGTAAATAACCTTCGATGCTCTTGCACTACCCCCTGCTGTGATGAAAAGCCTGTGTTTTAAAAGCTTATGTGTTTCGACCTTATTAATTCTTTAAGCTCAGTATTTCTCCACCTAGCGTATTTATTTATATGTGCCTATCTTTACAGTGCAATATACTTAGTCCTGAAATTCATCCTTCTCTCATATTATCGGCATTATTGAGGGGAACATAACAGAAGAAATAGGAGCAGGAGTTGGCCATTCGGCCCTTTGAGCCTGCTCCGCCATTCAGTGAGATCATGGCTGATCTTCTGCCTCAACTCCATTCACCGGCCCTATCGCCATATCCCTTGATGCCTTTACTAGTCAGAAATCTATCGACTTCTGTTTTGAATATACCCAATGACTGAGCCTCCACAGCCCTCTGGGGTAGAGAATTCCAAAGATTCACCACCCTCTGTGTGAAGAAATTTCTTCTCATCTCAGTCCTGAATGGCCAACCCTTTATCCTGAGGCTGTGGCCCCTGGTTCTAGAATCCCCAGCCAAGGGAAACATTCTCCCAACATTCACCCTATCGAGCCCTGTAATAATTTTGAATGCTTCAATGAGATCCCCTCTCATTCTTCTGAATTCAAGAGAGTACTGGCCTAGTTTACTCAATCTCTTCTCATGCGACAGTCCCACCATCCCAGGAATCAATCTCGTGAGCCTTCGTTGCACTCCCTCTATGGCAAGTATATCTATCCTTGGGTAAGGAGACCAAAATTGTACACAGTACTCCAGGTGTGGTCTCACCAAGGCCCTATATAATTGGAGTAAGACGACTTTACTCCTGTACTCAAATCCTCTTGTAATGAAGGCCAGCATACCATTTGCCTTCCTAATGGCTTGCTGCACATGCACTTTCAGTGACTCATGTACAAGGACACCCAGGTCCCTTTGAGCATCTGCGTTCCCCAATCTTTCACCATTTAGGAAATACTCCGCCTTCCTGTTTTTCTACCAAAGTGGATAATTTTACATTTATCCACATTATATTCCATCTGCCACGTTCTCGCCCACTCACTGAGGCTGTCGAGATCCCCTTGAAGCCTCTTCGCAACTGACACTGCCACCTAGCTTTGTGTCATCAGCAAATTTGGAAATGTTACATTTAGCCCCCTCATCCAAATCATTGATATAGATTGTGAATAGCTGGGGCCCAAGCACCGATCCTTGCGGTACCCCACTAGTCACAGCCTGCCATCCTGAAAAAGACCCGTTTATCCCTACTCTGTTTTCTGCCTGTTAACCAATTTTCAATCCATGCTAGTATATTACCCCCATTCCATGTGCCCTAATTTTGTTCACCAACCTCTTGTGTGGGACCTTATCGAAGGCCTTCTGAAAATCCAAATACACCACATCTACCGGTTCCCCTTTGTCTACTCCACTAGTTACATCCGCAAAGAACTCCATATAGGTTTGTCAAACAGGATTTCCCTTTCATAAATCCATGTTGACTCTGCCCAATCTTACTATTAGTTTCTAAATGTCCAGTTATTGCATCCTTTATAATAGATTCCAGCATTTTCCCAACTACTGATGTCAGGCTAACAGGTCTGTAGTTCCCCATTTTCTCTTTTCCCTCCTTTCTTAAATAGCGGGGTTACATTTGCTATCCTCCAATCTGCAGGAACCGTTCCAGAATCTATAGAATTTTGGAAGATGACAACCAATGCATCCACTATCCCAATGGCCACCTCTTTCAAAACCCTAGCATGTAGGTCATCCGGCCCTTGGGATTTATCGACTTATAGTCCCATTAATTTTGCTGATACTATTTTTTTACTAATAATTTCTTTTAAGTTCCTCATTCTCACCACACCTTTGGTTTTCTCGTATTTCTGGGAGGTTTTTTGTGTCTTCCTCCGTGAAGACAGAAACAAAGTATTTAATTTCTCTGCCATTTCATCATTTCCCCATTATAAATTCTCCCGTCTCTGACTGTAAAGGACCTACATTTACCATCAGTCTTTTCCTTTTCACCTACCTAATAGAAGCTTTTACAATCCATTTTTATATTTTTCACTAGTTTGTGCTCATTCAATTTTCCCTTTCTTTAATCAATTTCTTGGTCCCCCTTTGCTGATTTCTAAAAAGATCCCAATCCTCAGGCTGACCACTTTTTCTGGCAACTTTATAAGCTTCCTCCTTTGACTTAATACTAGCTTTAATTTCTTTTGTTAACCATGGTTGGATCACTTTTCCTTTTGGGTTTTTATGCCCTAGAGGAATATATGTTTGTTGCAAATTATGCATTATTTCCTTGAATGTTAGCCATTGTATGTCCACCGTCACACCTTTTAGTGTAGTCTCCCAATCTACCATGGCCAACTTGTCCCTCATACCCTTGTAGTTTCCTCTGTTTAGATTGAAGACCTTAGTTTCAGATTGGACGACATCACTCTCAAACTTAATGTAAAATTCAATCATATTATGGTCACTTGTCCCTAAATGCCCCTTTACCACAAGATTATTGATTAGCCCTTTCTCATTACACAGTACCAGATCCAGAATAGCCTGTTCCCTGGTTGGTTCCTCCACATACTGATCCAGGAAACCATCTCACATGCATTCCAAGAATTCGTCCTCCACACCATTAGTGGTAATTTGATTTGCCCAGTCAATATTTAGATTAAAGCCCCCCATGATTACCGTATTGCCCTTGTTACATGCACTTCTAATTTCTTGATTGATACTGTGCCCTACATTACCACTACTGTTTGGTGGCCTATACACAACTCCCACCAATGTTTTCCGCCCTTTGCTGTTTCTTAGCTCCACCCAAACTGATTCCAGTTCTACATCACGATCTGCCGAGCCAAGATCTTTTATCTCTACCGTACCAATCTCATCCCTTACTAGCAGCGCTACGCCACCTCCTTTTCCTTTTTGTCTGTCCTTCTAAATGTTGAGTACCCTGGAACATTCAGTTCCCAGCTTTGGTTACCCTGCAACCATGTCTCTGTAATGGCGATTACATCATACCCATTTACTTCTATTAGTGCCATTAATTCATCCACCTTGTTGCGAATGCTACATGCATTTAGATAAAGTGCCTTCAAATTTGCCTGTTTAATATTTTTCTGCACTTCGACCCTCTTTACTGTTGGCCTTTGTTTCTGCTCCCTACTAGTTTTGCTGACAACTTTTCTAACTTTCACTTCCAGCTTTGTTTCTGTCTGTTCTGGGTCCACACTTCGGTTCCCAGCCCCCTGGCAAACTAGTTTAAATCCTTCCCAACAGCACTAGCAAAGCCCCCTGCGAGGATATTGGTCCCGGTTCTGAGACAGGCTTTTCAAGAACACAATCTAAATTATTTTTGTCTACATTACTGTTCTGTCTTTGTTAGAAATAAAAGTAATATAAAAACATATATCAATATTCTTACACCAGGTATTAATCCTGATGATGATAACAGAAAATGCTGGAAAAACTGAGCAGGCCAGGCAACATCCGTGGAGAGAGAAATAGAGTCAATGTTAACCCTGATAGCTTGGTCTAATGCACCAAAACCTTTATCTATTGGGCCTTCAGGGGAAGCAATATTTGTTTTTATTTTTCTATACATTTAGACTGTTTCTTTATGATACCAATGAATAAGGACCAGAATGGTTAATATGCAATGAGTTTTCAAATCTTTTGGATCTCTGACAAAGGTGGTTGAAAGTGGGCAGCAGAGATCCACAAGAACATTATGGCTTGTTTCATCTTTAGATTTAATTTGCCTCCTTCCCTCCATCCTTTCCCTGAATGACGTACAGTTTTTATTGTTCAGTTATTTAAAAAAAAGTATTACCAGTGCCTTTCGGTGAAAGTTGAACCCAGTATTATGATGGTTAATGAATTGAAGGGAAGTATGCCAAACAAAGACTAATGGTTTTTACCTCATTCAGCAGCCATACGCACAGCACCAGTAAGTGGCATTTTCTGTGGCCTGCCATTAACGAATTTGCCACCCAATTTTGGACCGACATCACAAATAACATTTGGTGTCACAAAACGCCAAACAGCCTCACCGGCACTGTCGACAGCATCTTCAGAGGACTATCCTGAACAAAGCGGAGCCTGTGCAAGACCGAGAAGTTGTAAAGAGGAGGAAACCTCAAAGAAAAACCCTGTGCCCGTATTCTGTTTCAGTCGCCCTGCACCGTGGAACATAGCAAATACGGCAGTGCAACCAAATGAATCTTGCACACTTAGTCAAAATATTGATACTTCAGTAAAGCCAAGACAACGTTCTGTCTCCCCTGCACTCTCAACGGTGTCTTCAGGTGACTTTCCTGCGTTGAACACGAAAATGTCAAAAGAACAACTGAAAAAGCTAAAAGAGGAGGAACTGAGGAAGACACGGTTAATGCATCGATTCCCCCAAAGTTACTTTCCACACGTACGGGAGGAACATAATTCTGTCATGCAGGCAGTTGAGACATTGGCCTCAGATACTCTAATGCACCAAAGAAGTAAGCACATCAATTTGGAAGATGTGAACCAGCGAATTAATGAGTTTATTCGTGCTGTAGCTGCTGAAGGAGAACGTGTCAGTGAAGAGAAGGTTTGTAGTAATGAATGAAAGAAAGGACTCTGGAAACAGAGAAATTTGACTGGCTTGTGATGAAGTGAGAAGAGCATTTTTTTTTTTATAGATACACATATAAGAACATAAGGAGCAGGAGTAGGCCATTCGGCCCCTCGAGCCTGCTCCGCCATTCAATAAGATCATGGCTGAACTTCTACATCAACACTATTCTGCCCGATCCCCATATCTCTTGATTCCCTTAGTGTCCAAAGATCTTTCAATCTCAGCCTTGAATATACTCATCGACTGAGCAGCTACAGCCCTCTGGGGTAGAGAATTCCAAAGATTGTGGCCTAGAAATTCAGTGGCCTGCGCCACCAGTTTGCGCCCAAAGAGGGCTTTTGCGCCACTGTGCAAACCTACCGCGATATTTAGCGGGGCGCTAATGGCGGCGTTAGCCATTAGCGCTGCGCCGCCACCGATGACGTCATCGGTGTGCGCAGCGCCCCGCTATCGCCCCACTGGCCATGTTTAGTTGCTGACGCCTCCCCCGCGCCGGCCGCAAACAGCGACCGGTACACGGGGCCTACCTGTGCCGGTAGTGGGGCGAGTTAAGGTGGAGGTGCGGCCGGCCGCTTTTTCGGCGGCCGCCTGCCCGCACCTCCGTCCCCGGCCTCCTACACCGCCCCCCCCGCGGCATTGCCGGCTGTTTCCAGAGAGCCCGGCACTTCTCCTTGGTGCCGGGCTCATTTGCCGGCACTCGCGAGCGGGGATCGCGCTGTTGCAGGCACCTCCCCCTTAAGAATGAGAGGAAGGCCTGCCGTGCCGCAGCGGGTGGCGCTGCGGCACTTTACACGCCGATACTCAGTTTCAGCGCCCCAAGCGGGGCGCCGAAACCCTGTTTAGCGGCCGGCTTCCACTTGGGGCACTGAAACTGAATTTCCCGCTGGCGCAAGTGGCTCAGCGCGCAGCGGTAATTCCGGCGCCCAGGCGAGCTGGGTGCCCCTAACTGAATTTCTAGGCCTATATATATATATATTTCTAATATTCCAGTGTTATACTGCCTTACCAGGGGAGTATATCACAGAATCACAGAAACCTCACAGTACAGATAGAGGCCATTTCGGCCCATCGAGCCTGCACCGACACATATCCCACCCGATCCCCGTAACCCCTACACCAACACATATCCCACCCTATCCCCGTAACCCCACGTATTTAATCCCCCTAACACTAAGGGTCAATTTTTATCATAGCCAATCAACCTAACCCGCACATCTTTGGACTGTGGGAGGAAACCGGAGCACCCGGAGAAAACCCACGCAAACACGGGGAGAATGTGCAAACTCCACACAGACAGTACTAGGGAATAGACTTGCAGTATTTTGGGACACAGAAGTTACTAAAATATTTTAAGTTATTTTTTTCTGTTTTTATATGCTGTTTCCCTTCCTCACTCCCCCAATCTTTCTTAATGCACCATTCAGACATGATTGTGTGGGCCAAAACAAAGTTACACTTGGAGGAATCATCTCGGACAACTTATCTGTTCTGAGATGAGCTTCTGCTGACGAGACGGATTATGTGACCTTGGGTGTTGCCCCCTTACATGCTGCTTATGTCAGTGCAAAATACAAGTTTAAAAAAATATATAGACAAAAATACATTTTGACGCATGTATAGATATATCTTTATTAATGCATTAAGATAAAGTGTAAACGAGCACTAAATGTGCAGTTCCCTGTCGACTTTTGTTTCAACCAGAGACTGAATGTTAAAACTCCAGCTCATTACAACTAAAAGTTTGTCTTCTCTCTCTTTCCCCCCCCCCACCCCCATCTTTCTTTTTAATACAGGTATTGAATAGAGTTTGCAGATACTATAGGACAGAAAACTTGAAAAATATTGGCATCTGGTCACCTTCCAAACAACTCTCAGCGATTCAAGAGCTTCGCCGAACACAGCGAGAAATCACCATTTTTATTGAGGTGAGTTGGAATTGTTCGTTTGGGGAGGGAGAATTCTTCAGCTGGAGTGAAGTTCCAGCAGGGTGGGATTTCTGCTCGCCTCACTCTCTCTGCCCCCAGCACTGACCTAAATGTGTCTCATTCTTCCCCCCCCCAAAATACTGATGGGAACTTCAAACTTTACTGGTGATGGCTCTATTTAGTTGTAGCGCTGTGTCCTCCTTTAAATTGACTCCCTATTTTTCTTCTAGCCCTAATGCACAACAAGATGCTTTTTTTTTTAATGAAGCAAATCAATGTCTTCTAATTACATACTTTAGGCTTTTGAGAACATCCGGTGCGTCTGCACTCTTTATGAGCTGAACCAGTGCTTGGCAGCACTGAAGAACAAAAAGAACTTTGAAGAACTGAACCTAGGCCCTTTATGCAAGCAGCCCCTTGTGCACAGGATGTTCAAAGTGCCCCAGTCACTGAAGGATGAGGATATATTTGAAATCGAGACGGTGGATATTTTACAGGTACAGTACGTGGCATGTTTAATCAGTATGAAGGTGCATGTTGTCTACAGAACAGGGGTTATGTTTATGATTTAGTTAGGTTAGTTTCACTCAACTAGAGTCGAGAGTAATAAAGTTTTCTGTTTCAGTAAAATAATGCTTTCTTACAACTTCAAAAAATACGTAAACTTTTAAGATTTGTTTTTTGTAGGGTGAATTCTATGCCGATGGTTACTTGTAGCATTACAAACTGGGCAAAGGTTTGCCTTGTTGACGTGAGGTTTTTGTAAGATGTTCCCAAGCGTGTGAATTCTTGATTCTGTCATCCTGGGCCATGCATTGCTCGTCGCTGAGCGTGCGGGCAGGTAACTTATTCGCAGGCTTCCTCCAGTGCTGATGAGCACCACAGCAGCTCGGGTGCTTATCCATTTTTAATCCCTTCTTTCCTCCGACACCCATCCCTCTTTTGAACAGGGAAACACGCAGAGGCCAATTGTGACGGACCCTATCCCTGCTCTGACTGATCTGTCTCGGCACAGATCAGGGATCATGTAGTGTAAGCATTTAAACTGCAGGTTTCTGCACATGTCAATTTTCTGACAGTGCCAACTATTACCATCTCCTTGAAGAGTAGAGAATGTAATGGAGTTGAAATCTGCATATAAAAGTTCAAATCTCTCGCTTGTAGATGTCCGTTGGATTGCTTCCTTTCTGTTCCATTGTCATTATCAATACTCGCAGTCATTCATGGTTTACTTTTCCCCCACAGAGTCTCCGTGCATATAGAAAAACCAACAGAGCACCAAAAATAGATTTGGCTGAATTTATAAAATACTTAGCAGATCAGTATCACTGTGACTCGCCGTACGAGCTTGGAATCAGAATTACTAGCATCGGACTTCTAATATCAGTAAGCTCCTTTTATTTTATTTTGATAGGTGTTTTTCATTTCAGCTGGTAATGTATTATTTCCCCCCCCGCCAACCACACATTTTTTGCCCCCTTTTTCAACCCTACTCTGTTGAAGATGCCGATTCATAATTGGGGTACAATTCTAAGGATGCCACCAGCCCTTTGGTAACTGCTTCAGTGTCTTGAGTGAGGCCAGACAGGAAGCTGCTCAGCTGTTGATCCCAAATCTGTCCCTTCCTGACTCCACACCCAAGCACTTCCAGCAGGGGCCAGTGGTTTGTAATCGGGAGCAACAATCATTCTCTGGCCTGCTATGGCCAATTGCAGCTGCTTTGCTACTGCTCTGACGGAGATCCGCTGACTTAAGTGAGCTCTTGGATCTTTATGACCGAGTGCTGTCAAGGGGCAATAGGTCCCAACTTGTAACATGAACCTGTCTTTTTTTGTTGTTGTTGCAAATGCTGACAAACCTGCTGTTTATGTTGAGTATTTTCTACCTTTTTTAATATTTGGGGTTTTGATAATCATAAATTGCTTGGTGCTTCACGCCTGTAAGTTGTTATCCAAACTGCTCCATAAAATGACTGCCTTATAATCAATTCCGGCTATCCATGGAGACAAAAAGCCAACATTGTCGCTAACTTTTCTCCTTGGTTAGCAAATTTATCTAAACTTTTGAGGTGAGCATTGCAATATTCCGTGGCACAAAGGTATGTGGCAGAGGACCTATAACATGTTAACATTTTGGGTGGGGGCCCTTTGTCAGAACTACATAGAATAATGCAGCACAGAAACGGGCCATTCGGCCCAGCCAGTCTGTGCTGGTGTTTATATTCCACACGAGTCTCCTCCCATTTCATCTACCTCATCTCAGCCTTTCAGCATATCTTTCTATTCCCTTTTCTCTCAAGAAATCATCTAGTTTCCTTTTGACAGCATGTAAGCAATTTGCCTCAACCACTTCCTGCGGTAGTGAGCTCCACATTCTAACCATACTCTGAATAAAGACATTTCTCCTTATTTCCCTATTGGATTTATTAGTATCTACCTTGTATTTATGGCCCCTAGTTTTGGATTCTCCCACAAGTGGAAACATTCTCTCCACATTTATCCTGTCCAACCCATTCATCATTTTAAAGACCTCCATCAGGTCAACTCTAAGGGCTGGATTTTCATTCAGCAGTCGGGAAGGAGGCGGGACTACAACTTTCAGGTTTTAATCCCGCCTCCATCGGCGTCCGGCCAATCCACGCGATTTTCCCTTGATTGACCTTGTTAAGCCCACCCAGCGGGCTCAGCAGGCCAATTAAGGGCCACCCGGCAACAGGTGACGTCACAGACTGAAATTTCATCTGTCAAGACGTGTTGACAGATGAAATATCAGTGTTTCACAGCTGTTTGAAGCTGTCAAACACTGACAGTCTGACTTCTAACTTGAGTCATTCTACACAGACTCAGTTAGAACTCTCACCGGCACTGAAAGCTGCAGGCTGTCACTTTTGACAGATCGCAGCCATTCTGCTTTCAGTGCCGGCTGAATGATGGACTCCCGAAGCCTAGAGGAAGAAAGGCTGTTAAGGTAAGTACAGGTAATTTAAACTTCTTTACACACTTTAGACACACCAAACACACTTACCTTTGCACTCATGCACCCATCACTCACCTGAACACCGACATCGCGACCCCTCCAAGTCCATCAACCCGACGGCCCACCTGCTCTAACCTGGCGTGGTTTAGAGCCGTCGGGAATCCCACACGACACCCCTCAAAATAGGGATTAGGCTAAAAACTACCTGTTAACAGGCAGTTAATTGGCACTAATCCCTTCCCGCCTCGGGTCAGCGGGTCCCAGTGCAGGGCGTGTACCCGCCTCCTTTGAAACTTACGTGGAGGCGGGTTTTGGGCGGGGTGGTGTCGGGACCCCCGAATTCGGGATTTTAGCCCCCCGCACGCCTAAAAGCCCGCCTCACGGCACACTGAAAATCTAGGCCTAAGTGTCTCTTTTCTAAAGACAAGGCCCCAACCTGTTCAGTCTTTCCTGATAAAAGTCCAAGTTCTGACAAAGGCTTTTCTACTCAAAACATTAGCCTGTTTTTTTTCTCTCCCCAGTTGCTGGCGGACTTGCTGTGTATTTTCAACATTCTCTGCTTTTATTTCAGTATGTAGCAGCAGTCCACAATCAAGCTGTCTATCTGCTGTCCTTTGGGCAAGGAATGAGAATTGTTTAAAGGAGACTTAAAAAAAAAGCAAGAAACAACAGGTCTGCTAGAGACCCCTTGAAGGAGCACACCAACTAATGAATGTTTTCTTTAGTCTGATATTGTACTTTTAAAAATTGGACGAGACTTTAATGACTCCTGAATTCTAAATGCTAGGTTGTACAGTGATTGTAAAATTGTGACTTTTGCCATTTTGTACAGTACATGCCCTAACTATATTGTCCATCATTACTCAGTGTGCAGTGTGTCTAGTTACTTCCTACATCGCCTTGCTATAGATAATCCATATCCCCCTCTCTGCAAAATGTCTCTCAATATAGCACAGAAGGGAGCCATTCGGCCCATCGAGTCTGCGCTGTCTCATTCAAAGAGCAATCCGGTTAGTCCCACTCCCTCGCTCTTTCCCCAAATCCCTGCAATTTTTTCTCCTTCAAGTATTTATCCAATTCCCTTTTGAAGCCTGCTATTGAATCTGAATCCACCACCCTATCAGGCAGTGCATTCCAAATCCTAACCACTCGCTGCATAAAAAAGTTTTCCCTCATGTCGCCTCTGGTTCTTTAGCCAATCACCTTCAATCTGTGCCCTCAGGTTTTCGACCCTTTAGCCATTGGAAACAGTTTCTCTTTATTTACTCTATCTAAATCCTTCATGATTTTGAACACCTCTATCAAATCTCCTCTTCGCCTTCTCTGCTCCAAGGAGAACAACCCCAGCTTCTCTAGCCTGTCCACGTAACTGAAGTCCCTCGTCCCTGGAACCCTGAAATCTCTTCTGCACGTCCTTCCTAAAAGTGGTGCCCAGAATCGGACACAATACTCCAGCTGCTCAGTCGACATTTTTTCTACCTCTCGGCACTCAACACCTAAAATACAAGGCTAGAAACTACTGCTGAAAAGGAATTGATTACAATATCTGTATAGAAGAAGGAGGGAAAATAGAGACCGTCACTGCAGCCCATGGTTTAGTAGCTGGGAGCAGTGAAAAGTTAGTATCTGCACTGTTGGCTGGGAAATGGTTTGTTGCCGTGAGAGACGGGGAGGGGAAAAGAAGAAAAATCCCTGAAAGTGAAGAAAAGTCATTACTAAATCGTTCTTTGATGTGTTAAACCTTTGTTGAACAGACGCTGACGAAGGCTGTAAACACTGAACGGGCTGCCGCGGAAAAGGCGAGAAATCAAATTCAGAGGGAAATAGAGGCGGAAGTGAGCAATCGGATGAACAAAGTTAAGAAGAATGTGCTAGACCCCGCTGGTGGCCCACAGCTTTACTCCACCAGTGGATGCCTGGATCTCCGTAAGCAGTATGTCTCTGTCACAGCAGCAGAGGCAGTCTTTCAGGTGTTCATGAATGTAAACGGAGCTTTCAGTGAAAAAATGACTAAGGTAGGCAATTATATTTTTCTATGGTTGTAATCTTATTTCATCTGTTTAAATAAAATATATAGTACTAGCAAAATAGTGGCTGGTGTTTATTGGCTATGCAAGAACCTCACAGAGGAGGAAGTGAGAGAAATGGATTGAGTGCGTGTTTGGTGTAAGATGACGAAGAATCTTCAGTTTACTTTGCCCTGTGTACCTTGACTTTGCAAATACAGTGAAACCTGTAAATAACAGACACCTTAGCGCTTGGCATCAGCTGTCATTTTTTTTGCAGGTGTCTTTATTTTCAAAATAGTCATTATCTGTACTGTTTCAAATCTCTTCTGTTTTAAATAAATCCAAAGTAAATGGGTGTTCTTTACCCAGCATCCATAGCTGCAGGGAAACTACTCTATCCCTGAGATAGAGTCGTGCAAGTGTTCACTCCCAGCGATGGTGCTTTCTCTACGGCTATGCATGCTGGGTAAAGAGCTCCCCATTCCACAAAAGCTGCTGCCGCCTCGCGCTGGCCGCCATGCACCAGCCACAAGAGAATTCGGAGACAGAAGGGAAGCCAGCTGCAAGGGGAAGCACCAGTGAACCAGACTCGGTGAAAGTTCCAGATACAGCAGCTTTGTAACTGGCCGTGTCCCGTGTTTTAAGTTGTAAAAGGGCTTGCTTCATCGAAGACTGTCCATGGTTCGTAATTTGTGAGTGTCCGTGGTTTCAGAGTACCTCGTGTGTATTTTAATGTAACTTGTTTGGGTGTCTCTCTGTGTTTTTTGGGAGTGTCTGTACAGGTTTTACTGTACATCACCTGCAAAGTGCATCATTTCTTTTAAAACTGTTTATTCAACTGCATTGAAATATATAAAGTGGGCATCTGGTGCCATGCAGTTATTTTCTACTCTGGTAGCCAGTGGGACATTATCTGACGCTATTTTAAGCAGAATATTTAGAGACGGACCGGGTTGATGGGTAGTATCTCCAGCATACATGACCTTTGGATAGTGAAGAGAAAACTACACATGTGGGAGACTTTTCAGACTCAGTAACTCAACAGAACTTAAGCAGAGGTAAATTTTAATTTTTTTTAGTATCCTTTTAAAGATTAGTAATAAAAGGGAGTAAAAGAAAATCATCTCCAATGACAGTATGTGTAGTAAACACTTGAATGGGATCAGTACTATCTGAGTTTCCATTTTCTTGTGCTCTTTATGGTAACTAGCACCAACCACTTAATGCAGTGTCTTTTGGCACAAGTGCTGGGCCAAGATTTCTGTTGCACTGGTGCCAAAAGTATAATGCTGCGCGTGCTGGACCAATCTTGATAATGCCAACCTAAGCAAGACTGCCTTAACTGGTTTTGCATTCATGCCATCTAACTGCAAAGCCTCCCTTTTATTTACTTGGGCGGCTTCCTATAATGCCATTCTATTTTCTACAGATTGAATTGAGCTGATTTTGTCTGCTCGTTCTTTTCAAAACAGATAATACACCCGCAGTACAGGAGAGTGATTAAATGCATTTGATGCACGAGTCCAAACATGAGTGGAATTCTGTCGCCCCTTCCATAGTGTTGCAAGCAGCTGGTATAATTGCTTTGCTTCCAGCTTGGACCACTATACTGTTGAACTGCACTGCCAAGTGCAACAATAGCTTGCATTTATATAACGCCTTTAATACAGAAAAAACGTCCCAAGCTGCTTCACAGAGACGTAAGCTGGCACCGAGCCAAAGAAGAAATTGGTCAGAGGTGGGGTTTAAAGAGTTTTAAATTCCAGAGTATAGGGCCTAGCCAGCTGGCAATGATGGTGAGGGGCAGTGTGCCAAAAAAGGCAGAATAGAATGGCGGAGCTTTGGGTGGGTTGGGGGTGTTGTAGGGCTGGATGAGGTTACAGAAATAGGGAGGGGCGAGGCCATGAAGGGATTTAAACATGGGAATTTTAAATAGGAGGTGTTGGACTAGGAGCCACTAAGGCAGCAAGGACAGGGATGGTGGGTGAGTGGGACTTGGTGCGAGATAGGATACGGGCAATAGAGTTTTGGATGGTTTGAAATTTACGGAGCATGTAGGACTGGAGGCCGGCCAGGAGAATATTGAAATTGTCGAGTCTAGAGGTGACCAGCATGGATGAGGGTTTCAGCAGCAGATGGGTTGAAGTAGGGACAGAGGTGTCACAGAATTGGAAGAAGGTGGTGACATGAATCTTGTCATTCATGTGGAAATGACTTATGAAATGATACTGGGCGGCCTGCTGGTGGCGCTGTCCAGGGAGAGTATAAATACTCGGGGCATGGGCCCAGCTTGCTCAGGACATTCTTTAACAGGAACTAGTGAAGGACACAACTAGATCTCCATGTTGAAAAACAGTTGATTAAAGCCTTGTTTAATATTTAGACCAAGTGCCTAGTAGTTTTCTTACATCAGGTGGTCTTTGTGATCGAGAGGATACGGGGCTGGAAGCTCATCTCTGGGTTGAATATAACGCCACGGTTAAGAGCAGTCTGGTTCAGCCTGAGACAGTGGCCGGGGAGCGGGTGTAATCGGTTGCAGAAGTACAGAGTTTGTGATGGAGGCTGAGGACAATGGCTTTGTTCTTCCCAATGTTCAACTGGAGGAAATTGCGACTCATCCAAGACTGGATGTCGGATAAGCACTCTGACAACAGTGCAGTACGGTCACAGCACATTGTCAGCAGAGCTGTTGGTAGTTCTGTAAAGAAGGAACTGCTGCTGCAGATACCTTTTAGGATTCTTTGTTCATACAGATTTACAATTGGAGAGTCCGATACATTATATATAAATATACCATGTGTAGAAGAATAATTGGTGGTTCATACTCTGTTTTACACATCCTATAACTTTTATATAGTGTGCCCAGCTTCTCTCTTACGACTGATTTTTTTTTTCTCTTCTATATATTTTTTTTTAAACCCTTCTGTTGTTCCTCCTCACTTGTCATCCTCTCCCGCTACTCTATACTTTTTAATTTCTTGGAGCATCCCAGTGCCTACAGAGGAATCTATTGCAGATTAAACTTCCCAATGATGTTGGCTCTGGCCCATCTAATAGTGCATTTTTTTTTTAATGATCAGTATGTTCAGGACTTCCTGATCAAGGTGGGTGACGATCGTTTGGCCCGAACGCTCTTTCAATTGGCCATTAGCTGTGGCTCACTGGAAATTCCTCAGGACTTGGTGGCTAAAGAAAAACCGAGTAAGCTGACTGTAAATGGCACAGGGGACAATGAAACTCCACCTCCTAGTGAAGGTGAGTTGTGTTTTGAAACCCTGCTGAATTATGTGGTGTTCCTGACTTTATAATTCACAAGTATATCAAGGAAAATATTAATGAAAAAATAGACCACTTTACTTTTTTTATAATTGAGAATAAATCTACCATTAAACGCAGATGGGGCAATGAGTTCCAGGTGGTGGTCTGTTACACTGGTGAAATGCCTATCTCTGTTGCCCAATTGTAGTAGTGAGGTGGTTTCCCCCATAAGTGGGAGGGAAATTCAAGCTAATTGTCGACAGGAACTTGCATTTATATAGCGCCTTTAACATAGTAAAATGTCCCACGGTGCTTCACTGGAACATTGGCAAGCAGAATTTGACACTGAGCCACATAAGGAGGTAGTGGGACAGGTGCTTGGTCAAAAGAAGTAGGCTTTAAGAAGTGTTTTTTAAAGGAGGCGAGAGAGGAGGAGAGGTTTAGAGAGGGAAATCCAGAGCTTAGGACCTAGGCCGCTAAAAGCATGGCCGCCAGTGGTGGAGCGATGAAAATCGGGCAGTATCCAGTACCTCCTAGTGCTGACTTGAGGTTTGGGACCAAGTATCCCACCTACCCTATAGACGGTCGTTGATCTGTGGCATTAAGGCAATCTGCATAGGTGAGAGGGGACTTAAAAACCTACCCTTTAATGTATTGAATAGGGAAAGAATATTCCCTCTGTCTGGAGAGGCAGTGACGAGAGGTCATCAATTTAAAATTGACACCAACAGAAAGAAGAAAACGATCAGGAGAATTTTCTTTCTGCTGAACCTTGTTGCAGCATGGAATACTTTGGCATAGGGAGTTGTTGAGAGGGAGATCATTGCATCTCATCAGGGAAAAGTTGATAAACTTTTAAAGCAGAGGAAGATACAGGGAAAGAGATGGGAAGTGGGACTAATTGGATAGCTCGTTCAAAGAACCCCCACAGGCACGATGGGCTGAATGGCCTCTTTTTTGTGCTGTATGATTCTATGGTAGTGGGGTTAGTTTTAGATTGCTGTAGCAAAGTGCTGGCACAGAAACGATGAGCTGAATGATCTCCTGTACTGTAAATCTCTGTGCTCAATGGTGTCATTCAAAGGATGCCCCCCCCCCCCGCCGATGTACAGCAGTCCTTCAGTGCAACACGGGGGTAACCTGTACTGAAGTCCTGGGTGTAAAGGAGGAAGGTCACCCAACATGAATTTCGGATGGCGAGAGAAAGGGTTTAAAACTCTCTCTTCCTGTTTCTTTCCCAACTATATTTCTCTCCAGCACTCTCAAACCCCGTGTCGAGGCATGTCACTGCTCCTCTGAAGTCAGCTATCAGTGCATGTATGTGCACCCAGAGCTGAATCTTAAGTTCTCCATGCCCCCTTTCCTCGTTCCCACACGCACACAATATGGCACTTGCGTGATGCAGTAAATTAGAAAATGGTGGATCTCAGGAGTCCTACCACTTGTGGCACTGTGCACCAGTGCTTCAAGGTATTGTGCTTCTCCACTGGCCTAATAGCTGCACGATTACATTGCTGATGATGCGTAGAGCAGTGTGTTGCTGAGTGTATTACTGTGTGTTTCTCTCTTGGCCCTTAGGATCTGTAAGAGAATATTTGCAGAAGAATCTCTCCAGTGTGACTGGGTACTTGAATCTCGTCTATTTATCCAAACTGGAGAAAAAGTTGATCGATCACTTCAAGTTGAAGGGCTTTGTTGTCATGGGACATGGCACTTTCCTCGAATATTTGGTGAAACACTCTCAGGTAAGTTCTTTTTAAAAAGGTAAATTTTGCACTCATTAAGGTGAAAGTTGGGAAAATCTTTGTTGTTTAGTACTGAGACATTCATTCTGTCAAGTATGGGCTATATGTGACCTTGGGTCACAGAGATGAAAGAACAGTGTGCTCTCTCGTTGCACTACCCAGTCTCCACTGCCTGTTGTATTATTTTTGGAAAAGCTGCATTGTTCCTTCAAAGTATAAATAGTCATTGTAAATTTAAAAATCATGCATGTATATAAAACTGAAAATGACCTCCCTCCATCTCTCAAGAAAGGAACATTCTGTGCTGTACTTATGCAGTCAATTTACTGTAGCTTCCCATTGAGTCTACAAGGATTGATCGCAGAGGCTAACACATTGCCAGTGTCTATAACCAGGAAGTAGGAGATCCCACTCTGAGGTCACTGAGAGTCATGCTTACATGACACAAAACAACCACATTGACCAGTGTTCATTGCCTCTCATTTTCCTTAGCATTCCTTTTAGTTTTGCCCCCAACACTTTGCTAGACCAGTTTCCTTAAGCAAATTAAGTCTGTTATGAGCCAATAACTATCTTTGTTCTGTGTCTTGTGGAGGTTAGTGCGGCGCACGTCGAATCATTGCAAATTGCTTACTAGGTTTTCAGGCACCCCAAATATTCTCTCTCATGTTCCCTTACATTGTGTGGTAAATGCATTGATGTACCAGCCTTGCTGTATCCATGTTCACCTTGTGTACAAGCTGTTGTGTGTACTGTGACAATTCAACCTGCTTCTGAACGTCAGGTTGAAAGCGGGTTTCGCGCTCGAGTGTAATGACCAAGAATGCCAGTACAGCACCCAAAAAGGGAAATGCTCCTGATCCAAGGTAGTGATTGTTTGTTTTGTTGCACAGCTGCTGGAAGAAGCTGCTGGGGGCAGTCTATTTCTATCTCCACAAGATGCCAGAACTTGTGGATTCCGACCAAGCCACCAAGACGTGTACGAGTTCATCAGGCAATGTGAAACCCTTGAGGAGTCCATGGTAAGTAAGCTCACTAAAAAGTGCCACCTGGAATGGGAGGGAGCAGAATCATAGAAATTTACGGCACAGAAGGAGGCCCTTCGGCCCATCGTGTTTGTGCTGGCCGAAAAAGCTATCCATCCTAATCCCACTTTCCAGCTCTTGGTCCATAGCCTTGCAGGTTACAGCACTTCCAAGTGCATATCCAAGTACAGGAAACTTTGGTTTATCCGGAGGTTAACTGTCCGGAATGCTCAAGCCACCGGCAAAATTCAGGAGTCGGTTCAGTAAGTTTCTTTTCTTTTCGTTGCTTTTTTTTCACCAGTCAGGCTCTGCAAGGTCTAGCTAAAGCTGTTGCTTAGCTACAGAGACGCTTGCAAGCTACGGCCAACTGTTTAGAAGCTAAGCAACAGGGTTTGTTGCTAGATACAGAGCTCAAAAGCTTCCGTATGTTTTAACATTACCGCTGGTTTGTCCGGCAGTTTTGATGGGATGGCAACAGCTCGGTCCCGTTGGTGCCGGATGGCACAAAGTTTCCTGTACTTTTTAAATGTGATGAAAGTTTCTGCCTCTACCACCCTTTCAGGCAGTGAGTCCCAGACCCCCACCGCCCTCAGTGAAAACATTTCTCCTCAACTCCCCTCTAATCCTTCTACCAATTACTTTAAATCTATGCCCCAGAAGGCAAAATGTTCTGCTTTACAGGTCCCAGATTAAAATGCATGTGGAAGCTAGTGGTGGGGTGGTGTGATGGCACAGCATGATGGGGAACCAATATGAGTTCATGCTCATGATGTTCCCAGTGCAATGGGTTCCTTGTGATGCTATTGGAGAAGTACCAGGTGGATGCCAGAATCCTCAGGGATGATCCGTCCCAGATGCACACCTCTTGGTGAAGTCTGGGAATGGGCTGCTCACCTATCCTGCTGCCATACCACAAGGTGAAGAATTAGTGAGAGAAGTGAAATAGTATCGGAACCTGTAACTTTGAAATCAGGACCAACTGGTTACAGGTTCCAATACTATACTTGCAATGAATATTTTGCTTCACAATTTATATTGTCTTTAGACTTTTCACTTCTTGTTTTTCATTGTCTAGTTTCCATTTTCTTTCTCTACATTTTTTCCACCACAATTTGTCAAAATTGCCCAGAATTTTTAAAGTTTTCAGAACAGCCCTGGACTGTTCTTTGCTGACCTGATGTGCAATGTTGTCTACATGCTGAGACTTAAATAGTTTGTTGATCAGTGTGTGGACTGTATTCTACTCATGCATGTCCTGAGTTAAAAGATCTAGATAATTTTATGTCTGGGTGTAACCATTCTCTGACTTCAGTTTCCAGCGATTGAAGCTGCATTGAGAAGCCAGTTTAGGGTGAAAGACAGCAAGGAGCTAGGACACGGGACACTGTCCAATATGGTCAAGATGGTGCAGCGTCAAGCCAGGTCACACAGTGACCATAACAATCTCCGAAGCCTAGTGTTGTATGAAGCCACGCTGTTTGTTAAAGAATCCAGGTGAGGCTCTGAGAAATTAAACCACCTGCACCCAGGAGATTTCTGTCAGATCCTTTTCAGGATATTCTTTGACTAATTAATAAAAAAATAATAATTTTGTCTCTAAAGTTACTACAACACTGATTCAAGCAGTTTTGTCGGGCTCCTTGGGGACCTGAGTATGGAGCGTGCCTTGTTGTGTCTATTGAATGCCCCCTTGCTGGAGGATCTCGCAGAATGGTCACAGTGGGAGTTGGTATTTGAACCACAGCATGGTTCCCTCAAGGACTTTATCGAACAACATTGTGGCAAGAAAGCAGCTCAGCTTAGTGTGGAAAGTAAGAATTTCACTTGTTTTATTTATATATTGTACCATTTCTCCCAATTTATAGTTAAGCTTTAAGAACATGAATTGGGAGCAGGAGTCGGCCATTTGGCCCATCGAGCCTGCTCCGCCGTTCAATATGATCATGGCTGATCTTCAACCTCAACTCCATTTTCCTGCACCATCCCCATATCCCTTGATTCCCTTAATATCCAAAAATCTATCAATCTCTGCCTTGAGTATACTCAATGACTGAGCCTCCACAGCCCTCTGGGGCAGAGAATTCCAAAGATTCACCGCCCTCTGAGTGAAGACATTTCTCCTCATCTCAGTCCTAAATGGCTGACCTCTTATTCTGAGACTGTGACTCCTGGTCCTAGACTCCACAGCCAGGGAAAATATCCTCCCTGCATCTACCCTGTCAAGCACTTAAGAATTTTGTATGTTTCAATGAGATCACCTCTCATTCTTCTAAACTCTAGAGAATATAGGCCTAGTCTACTCAATCTCTCCTCATAGGACAATCCCCCCATCCCAGGAACCAGTCTGGTGAACCTTCGTTGCACTCCCTCTATGGCAAGTATATCCTTCCTTAGGTAAGGAGACCAAAACTGTACACAATACTCCAGGTGTGGTCTCACCAGGGCCCTATATAATTGCAGTAAGACGTCTTTACTCTTACACTCAAATCCTCTTGTAATAAAGGCCAACATACCATTTGCTTTCCTAATTGCTTGCTGTACCTGCATGTTAACTTTCGTGTACAAGGACACCCAGGTCCCTCTGAACACCAACATTTCCCAATCTTAATCTTTCACCATTTAAAAAATACTCTGCTTTTTTATTTTTCCTACCAAAGTGGATAACTTCATATTTCTACACATTATATTCCATTTGCCATGTTCTTAACCACTCACTTAGCTTGTCTATATCTTTGCATCCTCCTCACAACTTACTTTCCCACCCAACTTTGTATCATCAGCAAACTTGGATATATTACATTTGGTCCCTTCACCCAAATCATTGATATAGATTGTGAATAGCTGAGGCCCAAGCACTGATCCTTGCGGTACCCCACTAGTTACAGCCTGCCAACCCGAAAATGACCCGTTTATTCCTACTCTCTGTTTTCTGTCCGTTAACCAATCCTCAATCCATGCCAGTATATTACCCCCAATCCCATGAGCCCTAATTTTGTTGAATAACCTCTTGTGTGGCACCTTATCAAATGCCTTCTGAAAATCCAAATACACCACATCCACTGGTTCCCCCTTATCTATTCTGCTCGTTACAACCTCAAAAAACTCTTAACAGATTTGTCAAACACGATTTCCCTTTCATAAATCCGTGTTGGCTCTGCCCAATCCTATTATTATTTTCTAAGTGCCCTGTTACCACACCCTTAATGATAGATTCTAACATTTTTCCTACTACTGATATCAGGCTAACTGGCCTGTAGGTCCCCATTTTCTCTCTTCCTCTTTTCTTAAATAGTGGGTTTACATTTGCTACCTTCCAATCCACAGGAACCGTTCTAGAATCTATGGAATTTTGGAAAATGACAACCAATGCATCCACTATCTCTCTAGCCACCTATTTCAAAACCCTAGGATGTAGGCCATCGGGTCCAGGGGATTTATCGGCTTTCAGTCCCATTAATTTCTCCAGTAATATTTTTTTACTAATTTCTTTCAGTTTGTCATTCTCGCTAGACCCTTGGTTCTCCACTATTTCCAGGAAATTTTTTGCATCTTCTTCCGTAAAGACAGACACAAAGCTTTTGTTTAATTTCTCTGCCATTTCCTTATTCCCCATTATAATTTCTCCTGTCTCAGCCTGTAAGGGACCCACATTTACTTTCGCTAATCTTTTCCTTTTTACATACCTATAGAAGCTTTTACATTCTGTTTTTATGTCTCTCGCTAGTTTACTCTCCTATTTTCCCTTTCTTTCTTGGTCCTCCTTTGCTGAATTCTAAAATCCTCCCAGTCCTCAGGCTTACTCTTTTTGGCAATATTATAAGCCTCTTCCTTTGATCTAATACTATCTTAAACTTCTCTTGTTAGCCATGGTTGGACCACTTTTCCTATGGGGTTTTTGTGCCTTAAAGGAATGTATATTTGTTGTAAATTATGTATTAATTCCTTAAATGCTAGCCATTGCTTCTCTACCGTCATACCTTTAATGTAGTTGCCCAATCTACTTTATTCAAGTCGCCCCTCATACCTACGTAGTTTGCTTTGTCTAGATTGAAGACCCTAGTTTCGGATTTAACAATCACTTTCAAACTCAATATAAAAATATCTCATTATGGTCACTCTTCCCTAAAGGCTCCTTTACTCCAAGATTATTAATTAACCCTTTCTCGTTGCACAATGCTAGATCTAAGATAGCCTGTTCCCTCGTTGGTTCCTCAACATACTGATCTAGAAAACTATCTTGCATACATTCCATGAATTCGTCCTCCACACTATTACTGCAAATTTGGTTTGCCCAGTCTATATGTAGATTAAGGTCCCCCATGATTACTGTATTACCCTTGTTACATGCTCCTCTAATTTCCTGTTTTATACTCTGCCCTACATTACAACTACTGTTTGGGGGCCAATAAACAACTCCCACCAATGTTTTCTGCCCCTTGCTGTTTCTACTTATTCGGAGCTAAGATCCTTTCCCTCTACTGTCTTATCCCATCCTTTATTATCAGGGCTTCCCCTCCTCCTTTTCCATTTTGCCTATCTCTTCTAAAAGTTAAGTATCCTGGAATATTTAGTTCCCAACCGTGGCCACATTGCAACCATGTCTCTGTAATGGCTATCAGATCAAACCTATTCATTTCTATCTGCGCTATTAATTAATCTATTTTGCTGTGAATGCTTCGCGCATTCAGATACAATGCCTTTAGCTTTGATTTATTTCTATTTTCCCCTGATGTCACCTTAGTTACTGATGCCTTATTACCTTTGTTACTCTCTCTCTGTCCCTTCCTGACCCACTCTGCTTATTTTTACCCAAAACTCTGCTCTAGAACCTTGACATTTCTCTCGCTGCTTTTAAATTTACTCTTTGCTGAATCCCCCCCCCCCCCCCCCCCCCGCTTCATTAGTTTAAAGCCCTGCCTACTGCCCTAGTTATTCGGTTCGCCAGGACACTGGTCCCAACCCGGTTTAAGTGGAGCCTGTCCCAATGGAACAGCTCCCTCTTTCCCCAGTACTGGTGCCAGTACCCCATGAACTGAAACCCCTTCCTCCCACACCACTCTTTGAGCCATGCATTTAAAGCTCTAATCTGTTTGTCCCTATACCAATTTGTGTGTAGCTCCGGTAACAATCCAGAGATTATTACCTTTTGAGGTTCTGCTTTTTATTTTGGATCCTAGCTCCTCAGACTCCCTCAGCAGAACCTCATTCCTAGTTCTACCTATGTCGTTGGTTCCTACGTGGACCATGACAACTGAATTCTCCGCCTCCCACTCCAAGTTCTCCTCCAGAGTAGATGTCTTTAACCCTGGCACTGGGCAGGCAACACAACCGTTGGAACTCTCGGTCACAGCTGCAGAGAACAGTATCTATCCCCCTGACTATACTGTCCCCTACCACAACTACATTCCCTTTCACTCCCCCCACCTGAATGGCCTCCTGCACCATGGTGTCGTGGTCAGCTTGCTCATCCATCCTGCAGGCTTTTCCCTCATCCACACAGGCAGCAAGAACCTCATACCTGTTGGACAAGGGCAAAGGCCGAGGCTCCTCCAGCACTGCACCTGGGGTCCCCTTACCTGCCTGAGTTGCAGTCACACCCTCCTGTCCCTGACCACTAACCAGACCTGTACCACTACCTAACCTAAGGGGTGTGACTGTCTCCTGGATCAAAGTGTCCAGGTAACTCTCCCCATCCCTGATGCCCTGCAATGTCTGCACCTCAGACTCCAGCTCAAGAACTCTTGAGCTGAAGTTCCTCAAGATGCAGGCACTTACTGCAAACGTGGTTGTCCAGGATCACACTGCTCTCCACAAACTCCCACATGCTGCAGTTGCGGCACACCACTTGCACTGCCATCCCTACATGACCTTGATTTATTTAATTAAATTTGTCATTAGGTAACTTAGTTTACAGTGTAGTTTCTTGACTACTTACTTGATCTAGAGTAAGTTATGGGTACTGAAATTAAATATCTACCTGTAACACAAAGCACTTCAAGTAGTGTAGGCAAAAAGCAGCAACTCCTTCCCACTCTTTCCAAATTCCCAAATAAAACATTCTGTTTAAGTCCACGCCGTTTTAATCCCGCTCTGTGCAGACCTAGTTGTGGATGTTGAGCCGAGACACCAATCTAAACAATGAAATGTTAACGGTACAATATTGCTCAAAGACAATGTTAAGTGTATGAGGGAGTACTTGCTACTCAAAAAGCACCTGCCCACCACCCAACTCTTTCCAGGTAGGAGAATAAAAGAAATTATAAATAAGGGTGAATGTTGTGAGACCCTGTAATGTACTGCCGCAGAACGCTACAGTTTTCTAATCTGCACTGAACTGCATGCAAGGACCCACCTGTGGCGCAGGGCATTGTATCATTCACCCAATGATATCTGATTGGGAAAAAATCAACTTGTTCTCTTGTGGAGGTCTCCCATTTCGGGTATCCATTCCTCCTCCGTCGCTCCCTGACGCACAAATTGTGTTGAGGCACAGATCAGCCATGATCTACTTGAACGGCAGAACAGGCTCGAGGGTCTGAATGACCTAATCCTGTTCCTATATTGCAGGGAAGGCTGTATGTATCCTGAAAAAGCTCCATTTACTTTACCTGGGTTCTAGTATGTAGTGTGATTTTCCAGAATTGTGTTGCTCTAAACGGGCTCCCTTGGTGATCTGATATTGGTCCTAGGAAGGGATTGGAGGTGTTCTGGGGCAGAATGCTGATCATTGATTTGTGGTGTTAGAGCTGAATAACATCTGTAGGAAGCTTCAGTGGTTTTGTTGTAACTGTTTTTGTTCATTTAACTCCCTCACAGTGTCTGTCTTGGTGACCCACATTAAACCAATTTCCTCTTCTTATTCAAAAGCAAAATACTGCAGATGCTGGAAACACTCAGCAGGTCAAGCAGCATCTGTGGAGAGAGAAACAGTTAACATTTCAGGTCGATGTTCTGGCGAAAGGTCATCGACCTGAAACGTTAACTCTGTTTCTCTCTCCACAGATGCTGACTGACCTGCTGAGTATTTCCAGCATTTTCTGTTTTTATTCCTTGTACATTGATACATTTTTAGAAAAAGTCTTGATTTTAAAATAAATGGTTTATAGTTTTTTTGACATCTACCTTTTTCCCTTTTGCATTTCTTGCAGAAGGTTGATGACTTAAGCCCCACATCACATTGTGAGCACATAATCTAGGCTGCCTTCAGTACAATGCTGAGGGAGTGCTGCACTGTCTGAGGCGCTGTGCTTTGGTGGAGCACCTGTCTGCCTGGTCCAGTATTTCAGGTGGACATTAAGGCCTAGAAATTCAGTTGTTTGCGCCAGCCGCTAGCGCCTTAGGAGGAGGAGATGTGGGGCGCTAGGCGGCTAGCGGCTGCGCGATCTGCGCCTCTCCCCAACTTCAGTAAAGATTTAGCGGCGGCGCAAAGCCTTTGCGCGCGCTCAGCTGCGCGCACAGATCCTGACATCATTTCATCGTGCAACGCCCTTTGTGCGCCCCAAACCGGAAATTCAGTGGCGCCGGCCTATTGCGCGCCTGGCGCCCCTAGCGACTGGTAGAGGGGAACGGTTCCCAGTCGCTGCGGGGCGCGGGGGGCGCTAATTAAAGGGCACTTCTCCTGCAGTAGAAATGGCAGCCATTTTGCAACACTCCTTCTTTGTGAGAGACGGATCTTTGCAGAGAGACAAAGGTAGAGAGCTTTCTGGTTTGGCTCAACACTCGCACAGGTACTTGTGGCTTCAGGCCACAGCTTTGCACTTGTCTTTAACTTCAGAGCCATAGCATTGATTGGAAACATCTAATGGGGGCTGCAATGGGTGCAAACCCTGGCCTTCTCCATAGTCCTGGGCGTTGTCCAGATCAAGCAGCAGTGGTCAGGCCTTGCTTCAGGGCTGCAATGTGCAGGGCGTGGCAGGCCAACAAATCCACCCTCCCCCTTTAAGAGCTCACCGGCGCCAGAGTGTCTGCCGTCAATCAGCAACTCGCCGCATCTGCGCTGCGCCCGCCCTCGGGTTTCGCCCCGGGCCGCCGGCTTAGCGCCTAATGATAGTCGTGCATCGCCTGTTTTAGCGCAGCAGCATCCTCTTGGGGCGATGCCACTGAATATCGGCGAAGTTGCGCCGGGCACAAACTTTAGCGGCCGCCCGGCTGTAGCGCCCCAAACGTGGCTATACTGAATTTCTAGGCCTAAAGATCCCATGACACTATTTCAAGAAGATGAGGGAGTTCCCTGTGTGTCCTGGCCAAACTTCTTCCCTCCACCAACACCACTTAAAATCAAATTAACTGGTTATTTACTTCATTACTATGGGACTTCACTAAGCATGAAATATTCGTTGCATTCACCTACATAACGACCATAACTGTACTTGGAAGTAAATTGATGTGTGAGGCACATTGGGGGATGAGGCATGTGGGATGTGCTATATAAATGAGAGTTCTTTCTTTCCCTTGCAGGTTCAGCTGTGCTCAATGACCTGGTTGCCCTAGAAGTAAAGCCAGGCGTATTGCTGAGACTCACCACAGATACAAGCCCTGAACTCTTTGCTCAGGCTGTCAAGGCACGCGACCCTGCAGGGACGGCAGGGCATTTAGTTTCCATTGTAACTGCAGATGGATTAAGAAATGCTCCCTTGGCATTGCTAGCTAATCACGTGGAAACTGCTTTGGCAGCAATCGGTGGTTTAGAAGGTAAGATTGTTTTCGTTCAGCAGCGTATTCAAATTTAAAATGACACTTCTCTGGCAAGTGCTACCAATCGCCCAAACTCGCTTGCCTTGGTTATGCGTCAGAGATTCATAATCGGGTCACAAATAAATAGTCTTGTTTGTCATGTGTGGAGACGAATGCATTGGGAAAGCAGCAATCAAGTCGGGAAGTGCCGTTTGTTTATTTTTTTTGAACTTGTCTTTACCATGATATGATTGCATAAAGTGCCAAGCTGACAGGTTCAAGGGGATTATACAGGCTGTGGGTTGTTTTCCCCTCTCCAACTTCCTCTTTATGGCCCTGTCACACTCCTTACAAAAGTGCAGGCTATGTTTTGTCTCCCAAGGGTGAAAAATAATGATCCAGAAATAAGGTGTTAAGTAAGGCAGGGTACAAAAGTGGAATAAAATAGTGAAAAACAAGGGTGGGGACGTTACATCCATACGGACTGAGTACCAGCAAGCAAAAGCAAACCGGACATATAAACCTAAGCTGAGTCCAAGAGATTCTATTTAGGCTAGTGATAGAATGACAAGTTGAGGAATGAATCACGACCTCTTGTAGTATTCATGGTGATGTAAATGAAACATGACATCAAATATATATCTTCTTTAGGCACAGACTTCCTATGTGTCTGACAGTTGTGTATCCCTGCTGTACTATATATGTTCATGAGATTGAATAACCCCAACTAATTATAAAGGAAATAGTTGGTGTAATCTATTAAAATAGTGGGGGGGGTTTTCCATTCTTGGGATGTGAGCATTACTGGCAAGACTGGCATTTATTGCCCATCCCTGGTTGGGGGTTTGATACAGAAGTTGCTAAGCCATTTCAGAGGGCAGTTAAGTGTCAGCTACGTTGGTGTGGGACTGGAGTCACATATAAGCCAGACCGTGTAAGTACGGCAGATTTCCATCCCAAATATGGCACTATTTCAAAGAAGAGCGGGGGAGTTATCCCCGGTGTCATGGCCAATATTTATCCCTCAACCAACATAACAATAACAGATTATCTGGTCATTATCACATTGCTGTTTGTGGGACCTTGCTGTGCACAATTTGGCTGCCGCATGTCTCTCATTACAACAGTGACTACACTTCAAAAGTACTTCATTGACTGTAAAGCGCTTTGGGACGTCTGGTGGTCGTGAAAAGCGCGATATAAATGCAAGTCAGGCTTGCTTGCTTGGATATTAGTGAATCGGTTGGGTTTTTACGACAATCCGATAGCTTTTACTGGTACCAGCTTTTTATTTCCAGACTAAATTCAAATTCTCAAACTGCCATTTGAACTCGAGATCACTAGATCATTAGTCAGGGCCTCTGGATTACCAGTCCAGTAACATGACCACTACGCTACTATACCATGTCTGGGAGTTGGGTTTTGAATCTAGCCCAGACTAATGAGATGAAAAGTTTCCCTCTCTGGTGGCTTTAAGAACCCAAAATAAAATCAGTCTCTGTGCTTTAGTGCAATTCCTATTTGGCCCAATTAAATCCATTTGGCAAACCTGCCCTTAACTTGGCAGCTGCAGTCAATGGATGTCTGCAGATGGAAATAGCACGCCAGGTTTTTCTTGGGTAAGGGTATCAAGGGCAATGGGGAAAAGGTGGCTAAATAGAATTGAGTAATAGATTAGCCATTGTCTAATAGAATGTAGGAACTGGCTCAAGGGCTGAATGGCCTCCTCCTGTTCCTGTGCAATATTTATGTTGTGTACAAAGTTAAGGCAGTGTAAGTAGACTTTTACTTTGCAACAGACCCATTGTGTACCTGACCTGGAGTGCTTGATGCTGGCAAAATGTTGAAACATGAAAATGAGAAAAAGCCCATTGCGGAAAATAAATGGGTGTTGGATATGGTTGGTTAGAAACTGCTAGACCTATAAATGATCTGAATATTTCAGGTTTTTCCCCAAGATAGAATTGGATAAGATGTTAAATTGAGGCACCATGTACAGGTGGACATTACAGACCACCCTGCTCTTTGAATAGTGCCGCGAGTTCTCCTGGCCAACATTCCTTCCGCCGCCCCGCCCCCCGAGTCCTGAGCTTAACTTCTCATTCATCCCATTGTAGTTAGTGGTGTGTTCGTGATGCAGAATGACTGTGTGTTTGCCTACAGAAGTTACCTTATTCCAAAAGTAATTTAGTGCTTTGAGACGTTTCAATGTGATGAGACTCAATATATACGTAACATAATTTAATGATGAATAAAAGGATAGAATATTTCTCTCCACTCTGCTGTGCCCCAAGTTTCATGTAATTGCCCCACACATCTTTATTTTAAAATGGATGATGGAGATTAGCAGACTCGTGTTGTGACTTTCTTCCCAATTGCAAGTGAGGGACGATAGACTCTTGGATTTTTGGAGAACAGATTAGCAGCTTTATTCTCAGAATGTGGTTACAGCATTGATTTCTGCCAACATTTTTCTCATTTCCAGCATCTTTTGTGGTTTGTTTTCTTTTACAGCAAACTTCTTGGAGACTGAAGGAGTATCTTCAAATCTATCCGCCAAATTCATTCTTGATTGTCTTATCAGGATTCCAGTCAGACTCTGCAAATCGCTCTTACAGAAGGTAGCCTGCTATTCATGAACACTGCATGACTTGTATCGTCTAATGCCTTCGCTTTAGCATGTCACCACATCGGGTGTAAAATGGACATAAATGATGCAGTACTTAACTGTTCAGTGCAAAATGTCTGTATGCAACAGACACTTGCTGTTAGCACCGGGTAGAGCTGTTTGCAAAACCAGATTTGTCAAAATGCCCACGTGGCCAGTTGGAGTGTGGCAGGCTATTTGATCTCACCGGGCATCACTGGTTACTGTTCTCATCCAATGTTCACACTGCACGTTCCTGCAGCTGAGACCAATTCCAGCACCTTTATCGCTGTCCTATTGGAGATCCTATTGGCGATCCTGCTGAGTGAACCTGGGATCCTCTGGTCTCTGAGGAAGGATGTTCTTGCCATGGAGGGAGTGCAGCGAAGATTCACCAGGCTGATACCTGGGATGGCAGGAATGACGTATGAGGAGAGATTGGGTCGATTGGGCTTGAATGAGAGGGGATCTCATTGAAACTTATAAAATTCTAACAGGACTAGACAGACTGGATGCAGGAAGGATGTTCCTGATGGCCGGGGAGTCCAGAACCAGGGGTCACAGTCTAAGGATAAGGGGTAAGCCATTTAGGACAGAGATGAGGAGGAATTTCTTCACCCAGAGAGTGGTGAACCTGTGGAATTCTCTACCACAGAAGGCAGTGGAGGCCAATTCATTAAATATATTCAAGAAGGAGTTGGATATATTTCTTAAGCCTAAAGGGATATGGGGAGAAAGCAGGGACAGGGTACTGAATTTGGATGATCAGCCATGATCTCATTAAATGGCGGAGCAGGCTCGAGGGGCCGAATGGCCTACTCCTGCTCCTATCTTCTATGTTTAGCACTGCGCCAGGTAGCACTCACACTCATAAGGCCTGCAGGGCAGCTTCTTCTGCACCGTTTAGCACCCAGCTTGGAATGACATTCGTCGATCACCTGCTCACCTCTCCCGCAGGCTGGGGAGAAATTGGGGGGTAATTCATCTCCTCAATATACATACGCTTATTGTGTTTGTGTGTTTGCTTAATGATTTCTCCTGCACTATAGAGATTCTAAGCAAATCCAGGTCACTCCGAGAAAGTTTCATCTACGTAACCTGTCTTCTGCTTTGCCATTTTGTGGATTCAGATATGTAATGTTAAGCTAAATGTTGCTGTTGGTTGCATTAAACAGTTGTTATCGATGAGCTGTGCAGTGTCCTGTTCCTAAGTTACACAGTGAGACAGGGACAGGATGATCCTTATCATGCATTAGAAATGCCAAACTTGGTTTTCAAGCCAAAATAAGATTTTTTTTTCAAGTATATGATTGAATTGTGACACCTATTATTAAAAATACACTTTCCACTAAGTGATAAGATGACTACTATGTAATTCAGTTATTGAGAAATCTGTACCTGTAGTAATTTTGATTGCCTTTCAATCAGACTTGTGAAGCTGTGAAATGACTGCTCCCCCTTTCGCCCCCCCCCCCCCCTGATGTTCTCAGCCAGCCATGACATGAACATGGTACCAGTGTGTTAATGGGCGGAGGTCCAGTTCAGCCATGCTTCTGCTCACTATTCTATTCTTTGTCATATTGTTGGGGGTGGGGGAGAGGAGGAGGAGGAGGAAGCAGTATTTACAGGTGGTGAACCTGCATCCTGTGGGCCTCTTATTTATTTCTGAAATTAAAACAGTTGTGCATTTTTTTTACAGGGTACTCCAGGCTGGTTGTTAAAAATTGAATGGGGGTTTTATATCAACTGTTTAAAAACTCCCTATAGTTTAATTTCCACTCTTCCACTAAAACATATACTTTAAGGTGTCTTGTGTGCAGGCTGTGTCTATAGTGGGCACCACCATGAAATATCACGATCAAAACCGGTTCTGAGCGATGTGCCAGCTTCACTCAAAATAAGACACCAACAATGACAGACAGGAAAAGACCCACTGGTCCATCCAGCCTGTCCCCCTCAATCGTGATACCTTGTGGACCCCAATGTATACACGCCATACCCAAAACCATGTGATCTCCTGGGAGAGATGAAAAACCAGACACAAAAGGCATCAAGGGGTATGGGGAGAGAGCGGGAATATGGTATTGAGATAGAGGATCAGCCATGATCACATTGAATGGCGGAGCAGGCTCGAATGGCTGACTCCTGCTCCTATTTTTCTATGTTCTTAAAAACCCAGGCCAATTGTGGGGGAGGAATTTTCTCCGGCCCCCTTGGGCGATCAAAACTTGTCCCGGAAACCACCCTGGCCCTGATAATTTTATGCTGTAACTACCTTTTTTGTGCGAGATGATCCTCCACCTCAACCAGAAACAGGTCTAGCTGTTACTCCATCCTGCATTATTCCTTTTACACAGGATAATGTAATTGATTTGTAAATGTGAAATTAATTTTGGCAGCTGTAGGTTTATAGAAGGAATGCAGAATTAAAAGGATAGTTATTAAAATACTGGAAACGATTGTAAATTGCAGGTATTCCTCGAGCCATTTTCTAGAGTAATCGGGCAATCCGAATCAAAGGAACTCCTGCTTCAAACAGCAAATTGCTCCTTCCGGTATCTGAACCGACTGCACGAACTGGGAATCCTTCTGGGGATTACAGAATGGATTAGGGATTATCATACCAAACTGGATCCAGCAAAACTCATGTCCATTGCATCAAAGGTCATAAAGGTGAGTCCTTTCCACTGAGATTGCTGGGAAACGTCAGTTCATTTTGAAGTAAAAACAGAGTGATAGAAATCAGCAAGTCGATTGGCATCTTGGAGAAGTCTGTTCTGCTGCAGGTCCCAGAGGAAAATGTGCACTCTGCTTTATTTTTACCTACCCATCAGCCAAGTCCTCTTTCGGGACTTCAGGAGAGTTTTGTAAAATCACAAACCTCTTCACTGAATCTGAAATCTTTCCTACAGTGAGAACAGCAGTCTGACAGATCCACCAAATACTTGGGTTTAACAGCAGTCCTCCTGACTGATGCCCTTTATTGGTGGGTCTACAGCAAGTTATAGAATCACAGAATGGTTACAGCACGGAAGAAGGCCATTTGGCCCGTCGAGCCCGTGCCGGCTCTCTGCAGGAGCACTTCAGCTAGTCCCACTCCCCCGCCCTCTCCCCGTAGCTCTGCAATTTTTTTTCCTTCAGGTACTTATCCAACTCCCTTTTGAAAGCCATGATTGAGTCTGCCTCCACCACCCTTTCAGGCAGCGCATTCCAGATCCTAACCACTCGCTGCGTAAAATTTTTTTTTCCTCGTGTCATCTTTGGTTCTTTTGCCAATCACCTTAAATCTGTGTCCTCTGGCTCTCGACCCTTCTGCCAACGGAAACAGTTTCTCGCTATCTACTCTGTCCAGACACCTCATAATTTTGAACACCTCTATCAAATCTCCTCTTACTCTTCTCTGCTCCAGGGAGAACAATCCCAGCTTCTCCAGTCTATCAATGTAACTGAAGCCCCTCATTCCTGGAACCATTCTTGTAAATCTTTTCTGCACCCTCTCTAACACCTTCACATCCTTCCTAAAGTGTGGTGCCCAGAATTGGACACAATACTCCAGTTGAGGCCAAACCAGTGTTTTATACAGGTTCATCATAATTTCCACACTTTTGTACTCTATACCTCTATTCATGAAGCCAAGGATACCTCTATTCATGAAGCCAAGGATCCCGTAAGCTTTTTTAACTGCTTTCTCAACCTGCCCTGCCACCTTCAACGATTTGTGCACACATACCCCCAGGTCTCTCTGTTCGTGCACCCCCTTCAGGATTGTACCCTTTAGTTTATATTTCCTCTCCTCATTCTTTCTACCAAAATGTATCACTTCACACTTTTCTGCGTTAAATTTCATCTGCCACGTGCCCACCCATTCCACCAGCCTGTCTGTCCCCTTGAAGTCCATCACTGTTCACTATACTTCCAAGTTTTGTGTCATCTGCAAATTTTGCAATAGTGCCCTGTACACCCACATCCAAGTAATTAATATATATCAGGAAAAGCAGTGGTCCTAGAACCGACCCCTGGGGAACACCACTATATACCTTCCACCAGTCTGAAAAACAACCGTTCACCACTACTCTCTGTTTCCTGTCACTTAGCCAATTCCGTATCCATGCTGCCACTGTCCCTTTTATTCCATGGGCTTCAACTTTGCTGGCAAGCCTATTATTTGGCACTTTGCCGAACGCCTTTTGGAAATCCATGTACACCATGTCAACCGCATTGCCCTCATCAACCCTCTCTGTTACCTCATCAAAACACTCGATCAAGTTGGTTAAACACGATTTGCCTTTAACAGATCAATGCTGGCTTTCCTTAATTAATCCACACTTGTCCAAGTGACTGTTAATTTTGTCCCTGATTATTGTTTCTAAAAGCTTCCCCACTACCAAGGTTAAACTGACTGGCCTGTAGATGCTGGGTTTATCCTTGCACCCTTTTTTGAACAATGGTGTAACATTTGTAATTCTCCAGTCCTCTGGCACCACCCCCGTTTCTAAGGAGGATTGGAAGATTATGGCCAGTACCTCCGCGATTTCTTCCTTCAATTCCCTCAGCGTCCTACGATGCATCCCATCCGGTCCTGGTGACGTATCTATTTTAAGTACAGCCCGTCTTTCTAGTACCTCCTCTTTATCAATTCTTACCCCATCCAGTATCTCCTTTACCTCCTTCAGTATGACTTGGCAGCATCTTCTTCCTTGGTGAAGACGGATGCAAAGTACTCGTTTAGTACCTCAGCCATACCCTCTGCCTCCATGTATAGGTCTCCTTTTTGGTCCCTAATCGGTCCCACTCCCCCCCCCCCCCCCCCCCCCCTCTTACTACCTGTTTATATATTTATATGCCTATAGGAGACTTTTGGATTCCCTTTTGTGTTGGCTGCCATTCTATTCTCATACCCTCTCTTTGCCCCTCTTATTTTCTTTTTCCACTTCTCCTCTGAACGTTCTATATTTAGCCTGATAATTTGCTGGTAACTGCTGAAGAATCCCGAGCGGGACAGGTTATAACCTTTAATTCTCCACTCCCACTCTGACCTCTCTGTCCTCTGCTCCTTACACTGTTCCAATGTAGCTCAACGTAAGCTCGAGGAACAGCACCTCGTCTTTCGATTAGGCACTTCACAGCCTTCTGGACTCCACGTCGAGTTCAACAATTTCAGACCATAACCTCTGGCCCTATCTCTCTCACGTGGCAGCTGTTGATGGTTCTACCATTCCCATTTACACCTCTTCTAGACCCAGCTTTTATTTCTTTTCTTGTCTCATTACCATCTCCTTTAGCTTTGTACAGTCATCCCTTTTGCCATTCAGTCTCTCCTGCCTTTCACCCTATCACAGACCTTCCCTTTTGTTCTTTCCTCCCCTCCCCCCTTTCCCTGCTCCTGCACTTCCTTAAAACCTGTTACATCTCTAACTTTTTCCAGTTCTGCCGAAAGGGTCATCGACCTGAAACGTTAACTCTGTTTCTCTCTCCACAGATGCTGTCTGACCTGCTGAGTATTTCCAGCATTTTCTGTTTTTATTTTAGGCTGACACCTGCCCCGCGCAGAGGGGTTCTTCAACAGGCATTGGGCCTCTAGTTAACAGTTGCAATGGGCCCACGGCAGATTTAACAGCGAGGTGCTTAATGAGTTTTCCATGAAATGCATACCCCATACACTGAATTTAATGTAGAATGGACACCTGATATTCCCAGCCAGCACCGGATTAAGATATTGCCTTGTGATCTCACCATGGTAGTTTTTAATCGCCTGTTTTAAAAAAAAAAAAAAAAAAAATTTTTTTAAATGATTGCAAAAATTAATCAATTATAGAAGCTTGTGGGGTTTTTTTGAGAGAATGAAAGCTTTTTTCTAACTATACATGTAAATTGTGCTCCAGACTGTGGACTCCGCATCGCTGAGCAGCAGGTCTTCCGTTGTGGGGCTGAGTGAAGGTGAAGATTCTGATGTGCCCAAGTCTGAATCTGAGCCTGATGCAGATTCTGAAATTATATCCGCCAGTTCAGGTACGAAACATTTTGAAGCTACTGTAGTCCCACCTTCTGAAGGCACTGCTTCATGCCGGGATGCCTATCGGGGACGGCTGCAGTCCTCCTACACTCACCCATGTGGCCATGTTTGAGAAACCGGTCGCAGCCGATCCAGGCCCTATCCCCATCGAACGTCCACACAGGCTCAGTTTCCACCAGGAGTCACTATAAGAACCAGGAGTGGGAACACTGCCAAAAATAAATTCTGGGTAGGAAACCAGCCTTTCAGATTTCTTTTCTAAAGCTTGATACCAGTTGTCCTGCCCATACCCCAATGACCTCCTTCTCATTCCTTAGGCCTACCGGTGATTCTCACTTTACATATGAACTAGGGGTCTGTGGTGATGTCATTTTTCCTGTTACTTTGCTGCAATGTTATTCTGATATCTGACTAAATAAAATTAACATTTGGTTCCTTTCATATAACTATAGACTGCATTAGCTTACCCTCCCATCCATATAACATGATATTTATCTCTGGTTTCTGTGGGGGTGGCAGTGCTACAATTGGCTTTGGAATTTCTGGACTAGAGGGGAACATTGTGTTGGGTTCCCTCTCTTGATCATTGTCCAGTGACTCCTGGCAGAAACCTTGCAAGTGTGAAAGTTAGCTTATGGGGCAGGATTGGACTTGACTGAGAGCCAAATCGCCTGTTCACTGCCCAGGTTCAGGCTGTGGTGGCCCTAGCAGCGTCTTGGATGAGACACGGTCGGTCTGACGCCACCTGCGGAATCAAATCCCAGAGTAATTCGGTAGCTTTGGAAGAGGAGATGGGATGGAAGAAGAGACAGTTGCAGGACACACAAAGAAAATGCTGTAATTGCAAATTGAATTTGTGGTTTCTTATTTCAGATGATGACGATGATGGTGACAAATTTGTGCTTGCCACTGAAATGAGTGACCTGCCACCATCTGCCGAGAAACCATCTGAGCACGAAGGCGATTCTGAGCACGGAGGAGATTCTGAGCACGGAGGCGATGCTGCGACCTTAAATGGTGCTCCACCTGATCCTGCTGATCTAACGAGCAGCGACGAAAGTTCACTTGATGCAACTAAAGAGGAAGAGAACCTGCACCGGACGATCATTGAGGATATCCGGTCTGTACCTGTGTCTGATGACACCAAAGCAAAATTAGCGCTGATCTTGATTTGCTGTCACTCAAGATAAATGTTGCCCAGGGATCGGGGGTGGGGAGGTTGAGTGTAAAAGGAATGTGGCAGATGGAACACATTCCCAATTGACCTGCAGGAGCAGCCGATGAACAGGAATTCCAAGTCCTTGTCCCATTGCTGACCTGGAAACGTTGCCAATATTAATGGAGCCGGATTTACAGAGGTCGAAATGCAATGGGGAATTGAGGTATCAGAGGAAGCAGATTAAAATATTCTCAGCGCTGAGAAATCGTTCTCCGCTTCTCCCTCACCGTTGAGTTCGTTCTCTGTCACTGCTGAAGCAACTCTGGCTTGGGAAGTGCCATGTGAGCAATTGTGTGTGTGTGTGTGTGTGTCCTCTGGCTTGGCTTCTTCCCTCCTCCCTTTTCGGCTTGGAATGTGGGGCTTCCTTTCAGTTGTTGCAGCCAACGACCCTCAGTCTCCGGAATAAACAGCGACGAGAAAAGATTTGCAGAGCTGAAAACAAGCTAACCAGTTGGAACAAAGTGGGGGTAATTTTGAGTTTTGGTGATGGTGTGAAATGGGTGATAATCAGATTGGCCATCCATTATACATCTCTCCCAGGTATTAATACAGAAAGAAAATACTGCAGATGCTGGAAATCTGAAATGAAAACTGAAAATGCTGGAGAAACTCAGCAGGTCAGGCAGCATCTGTGAAGAGATAAACAGAGTTAACGGTTCAGGTCGACCTGAAGCATTAACTCTGTTTCTCTCTTCACAGCTGCTGCCTGACCTGCTGAGTTTCTCCAGCATTTTCTGTTTTCTCCCAGATATTACTTCTATTGTAGTTGATGGAAATTAAAATCAGGAGAGGTGTGCACCGGGCGGCTGATCCGATTTTGCCTAAAATTAGTTTTTTTTAAAGTTGAATCCAGCACAGGCTGTGGAAATTACTTGCTTGACTGTGATTTAAGGGTCCTACATGAAATGTGTCCCATTCCTAGAGAGCCAGAGCCCACAGTGGGAACACTGCCCAAATTGGTATAATTGAGAAGCTACAAGTCTGGTTGTTGTATGAAATAGAAATTCACACTTGTGCAGTGCCGAGGTTTGGCCAGAGTACAGGGGAAGCATTAACCTGCCTCTTAATGCTTTAGTGTGCTTGAACTGGGAGGAGGAAGAAGATACATTTAGGATTTGTAATAAGTGACAATTTTGAAGCACTGTCTGAATTATTGAATCATTTAAAATATTTACACATTTTCTTTCTGTTTAGGAAAAATGAATTTGGCATTGGGATTGAGCTGAACGACGAGGGGAAGCGACTGATGACAGTTCATCAGAACCGATTAGGCCGAAGCCTTGAGCGCTTATCCACTGAGCTGTACAGTAAAGACACGCACTTTGTCTTGGAACTGATACAGGTAAGATGTACCAGTTTGTTTGCCATTTTCCTCATTCATCATTTGAGAACTAATATTACTGGAAGAAATGTTCCATACTAAAATAGGTACATGGAGCAGTAAACGATTAAAATCTCATCTCTTTCTTTTCCCCTTCTTCACAGTCGTGCCCCCCAACCCTGTGTGTCTGCATCTCAGCCTGACTGAGAGTTGCGGGTAGGTAACGACCTCCCAGGCCTCTGCCTGTGCAATTCTGTATAGTTTTCATCACCAGGGGGCCTGTGGGGAGCAGCTTGTGGTGACTTCTCCACTCCTTAGGGAATCCCTGAGCCTCAAAAAAAAAAAATATATTAATTTTTTTAAAAAGCATTTTGTGCTAAACCATTTTTTTCTGTTTTATTTTTGCCAAACAATAGGTTTAACACAGGGCAGCTTACATTTTGAAAATATGTGCCAATTGTTCCTCCCGTTTCTTCCTAGAATGCCGATGATAACAGCTACCCACCTTCTAATGATACTGCTCCCAGCCTGCTGTTTGTGGTGGAAAGAGACTGCATCATTCTCCTCAATAACGAATGCGGTTTTGAGGAGAAGAATATCCGAGCAATCTGTGATGTGGGCTGCAGTACCAAGGGGAAACACGAGTATGGCTACATAGGTAGGAACTTGTGGAATGTTTGGCAGAAGTCCTGACTAATGTTTAGCAAATAGTTTAGACTATAATGGAAAACAAATAGAATCATAGAATAGTACAGCACCCGAGGTGGTCATTCGGCCCATCAAGTCTGTGCCGGCTCTTTCGAAGAGCAATCCAGTTAGTCCCACTCCCCCGCTCTTTCCCCAGATCCCCTGCATTTTTTTTTTCTCCAAGTATTTATCCAATTCCCTTTTGAAGGCTGCTATTGAATCTGAATCCACCACAGCCTCAGGCAGTAACATTCCAATTCCTAACCACTCGTTGCGTAAAAAAGTTTTTCCTCATATCGCCTCTGGTTCTTTTGCCAGCAAATCACCTTCTTCTGTTGTTTAATTATCCATAACATAACATGGAATGAAGGCACCATAGGTGACTAATGAAGCTGTGTCAATCGGCAGACTGGAGACGGAAATTGATAAACACTAAAGAAAAATCAAAGTACAGTGAAATAATCTGGAACTGGCTCGCTCTGATCAGGTACAATGTGCTCCTTTGGTACTGACATTTCTATTAGTCTATAAATAATCTTCTGTGAGCATCTGTTAAATGATTAACAGGAGTTCAACCAATTCATGTTCCATTTCTTCCTGGTACGCCTGCCCCAGATCATTGTCTCCTTCCTCATAGTTTCTCTCTACCCTGTGCACTAACTGGCATCAATTTACAAGTTGCTTTATATTCAGCTTTTTGTGGGAATGGTTGCACTCACTCGTCTTCTCTTCTTTCCACACTTCCCCATTAGTATTAATCCCTCTTAAATAAATAGGAACACGAAATGGGAGTGGCACATCTGCACTGCGTTGTCTTAACTCCAGAAAATGATGGTTGCGTACGTGCTGTTTACTTCATGAGTCATTTCACTCTGTCTATAGCAAAGTTAGCCTCAGTCATCTAATTATCTGTTGCGTGCCATCTATATTTAATTAAAATGCAGTCCTCGCTCAATGACTCAGCTGCGAACAGATTCATGTTTTCATTTCTTTTTGCAGGTCAGAAAGGTATCGGATTTAAGTCCGTTTTCAAAGTCACAGACAGCCCAGAGATTCACTCTAACGGTTTTCACATCTGCTTTGATAAGCATAGTGGTCCGATGGGATACATCCTTCCTCACTGGGTTGATGATGAGAGGCCCGTAAAATTAATGGGGTCAGAGGCGGAGAAAACAAAGTAAGATTTAAATTATGTGTGTTTTTTTTAAAGTTTTATTACTTAAATAAGGACCTCTAGGAAGTAGTAACATGTCGGGGATTTGGAGAAGCTGGGTGGAGGAGAGAGAGAAGAAAATTCTTAATCTTTCAATATTAACCATGTGGTCAGGAGTCCAAGATGGTAGCTTCTTCAATAACAACAGAAAATGCTGGAAATACTCAGCAGGCCAGGCAGCATCCGTGGAGAGAGAAACTGTTAACGTTTCAGGTCTGGGACCCTTCATCAGAACTGGAAAAAGCTGGAGATGTAATTAAGCTGGTGCCTCTTACATAAGCACAGTATGTTCTTTGTTCTTTCAATTCCTTCCTCCCCTCCTAAACTCCTCCTCCCCCCCTGTCTCTGCACCTGCTTAATATCTGTTACACCTCCAGCTTTTTCCAGTTCTGATGAAGGGTCCCAGACCTGAAACGTTAACTCTGTTTCTCTCTCCATGGATGCTGCCTGGCCTGCTGAGTATTTGCAGCATTTTCTGTTGTTATTTCAGATTTCTAGCATCCGCAGTATTTTGCTATTGTGTTATGGTAGCTTCTTCACTCTGCTTAAGAGGAGAAATAAAGGTAGGCTGGCACAAGCGAATAAAGTATGGCACCATGCTGCTACTGGATGGGGAGCAGGTTAATAAGCAATGTTCAGAGAAAGAAGGCTTGGATATCTGGGGCACATCATGAGGGAGCAGCTCATGATGTGTCCAGCCAGGTACAGAGCTGAGAGCCAGAAAGGAAAGCAATGCTTAAGGAAGGAAGATTGAAAAAATGCAGCGAGTGACTGGTACTGCGGCAATGAGTTTGCAGGCTTGCTGGGAAACACTGATATCCTGCTTGAGAGTGATCTCTGATGCAACTCAGTGCAAAGTGTTTCAAATCTCAATAAGCCAAGAAAAAAAGAAAGACTTGCATTTATATAGCACCTATCACGACCTCAGGACATCCCAAAGTGCTTAACGACCAATGAATTATTTTTGTATTGTAGTCACTGTTCTAATGTAAGAAACGTGGCAGCCAATTTGCACACAGCAAGCTCCCACTAACAACAAGAATGAAATAAATGACCGAATCATCTATTTTAGGTGTTGGTTGAGGGATAAATGTTGGCCACGACACTGTGTCAGACCAGGAGTCCAGAACACTGTGCTCTAAGATAGTAAGAAGAGCTGTTGTATTCTCTGCTCCACACTGAGATTGGGAACTCTCAGCTGTGCTATTTTGGGAAGGTGCTAATCAGAGGCTGGATAGTTCCTGGGGGGTGGGGGTGGGTGGCAGGAAGAGGCGGGGAAAGAGTTGCCACTTGGATTTCCTGGTCCCCCTGCCACCCACCTCCCGCGTGCTTGATTATTGTATCCATTGCAGAAGCCTGGGAGCTATTGGCCTGCCTCCTCGCCCTCTTAGCTATGGAGATAGAAACAGAAACATAGAAGATAGGAGCAGGAGTAGGCCATTCGGCCCCTCGAGCCTGCTCCGCCATTCAATGAGATCATGGCTGATCGTCCAAATTCAGTACCCTGTCCCTGCTTTCTCCCCATATCCCTTGATCCCCCTAGCCTTAAGAAATATATCCAACTCCTTCCTGAATATATTTAATGAATTGGCCTCTACTGCCTTCTGTGGTAAAGAATTCCACAGGTTCACCACTCTCTGGGTGAAGAAATTCCTCCTCATCTCTGTCCTAAATGGCTTACCCCTTATCCTTAGACTGTGACCCCCTGGTTCTGGACTCCCCAACCATCGGGAACATCCTTCCAGCATCTAGTCTGTCCAGTCCTGTTAGAATTTTATACGTTTCGATGAGATCCCCTCTCATTCTTCTAAACTCCAGCGAGTACAAGCCCAATCGACCCAATCTTTCCTCATACGTCATTCCTGCCATCCCAGGTATCAGCCTGGTGAATCTTCGCTGCACTCCCTCCATGGCAAGAACATCCTTCCTCAGATATGGCGACCAAAACTGCACACAATACTCAAGGTGTGGTCTCACCAAGGCCCTGTACGCAAACCCTCTCGCTACGAAGACCAACATACCATTTGCCTTCTTAACCGCCTGCTGCACCTGCATGCTTACTTTCAGCGACTGGTGCACAAGGACACCCAGGTCTCGTTGCACTTCCCCTTCTCCCAATCTATTGCCATTCAGATAATAATCTGCCTTCCTGTTTTTGACACCAAAGTGGATAACCTCGCATTTATCCACGTTATATTGCATCTGTCATGTTTCTGCCCAATCACCCAACCTGTCCAAATCATACTGGAGTTTCTCGGTATCCTCCTCACAGCACACACGCCCACCCAGCTTTGTGTCGTCTGCAAACTTGGAGATATTGCATCTAGTTCCCTCATCCAGATCATTAGTATATATTGTGAATAGCTGGGGTCCAAGGACCGATCCCTGCAGTACCCCACTAGTCACTGCCTGCCACTCGGAAAAAGAGCCGTTTATTCCAACTCTTTGCTTTCTGTCTGCCAACCAGTTCTCTATCCAAGTCAATACCTTGCCCCCAATCCCATGTGCCTTAATTTTACACGCTAATCTCTTATGCGGGACCTTATCGAAAGCCTTTTGAAAATCCAAATACACCACATCCACTGGTTCTCCCTTATCTATTTTACCAGTTACATCCTCAAAAAATTCTAGTAGATTAGTCAAGCACGATTTACCTTTTGTAAATCCATGTTGACTTTGTCCGATCCGGTCACTTTTTTCCAAGTGTTCTGCTATTACATCCTTTTATAATGGACTCTAGCATTTTCCCCACTACCGATGTCAGGCTTACCGGTCTGTAATTCCCCGTTTTCTCTCTACCACCCTTTTTGAACAGTGGGGTAACATTAGCTACCCGCCAATCCATGGGTACTGTTCCAGAGTCTATCGAATTTTGGAAGATGACCCGCAATGCATCTACTATTTCTAGGGCCACTTCCTTAAGTACCCTAGGATGTAGATTATGAGGCCCTGGGGATTTATCAGCCCTCAATCCCATCAATTTCCCTAACACCATTTCCCTACAAATACTGATTTCTATCAGTTCCTCCCTGTCATTAGACCCTATGTTCCCCGACATCTTTGGGAGGTTATTTGTGTCCTCCTTTGTGAAGACAGAACCAAAGTATGTATTTAATTGGTCTGCCATTTCTTTGTTCCCCATTATAAATTCCCCTGATTCTGACTGCAAGGGACCTACGCTTGACTTCACCAATCTTTTTCTCTTCACATATCTATAAGAGCTTTTACAGTCAGTTTTTATGTTCCCTGCAAGCTTACTCTCCTACTCTATTTCCCCCCTTTTAATTAATCCCTTTGTCCTCCTTTGTTTAATCCTAAACTGCTCCCAATCCTCAGATTTACTGCTTTTTCTGGCCAATTTATATGTCATCTCCTTGGCTCTTATGCTATCCCTAATTTCCCTTGTTAGCCACGGTTGAGTCACCTTTTTTGTTTTATTTTTATGCCAAATTGGGATGAACACATTTTGTCGTTCATCCATGCGATTAGTGGGATTGGGGAAATACTGGTCCACTGTAACATACTGAACAATTTTCTGGATTCATTGACCATTTATGCACAATTCTAATTCCTCAGATGGACAACAAAGATAGTCCTGCCACTCAAGCCACAGAACCAACAGACGCAGAATTTGTTCCATGACATTGACCCATCATTGCTGCTCTTCCTACACAGACTTCGTTCCATTACAATCATTAACAAGGTGAGCAGTGTAGACCCGCTAAGAGATTTATTGGTGGATGTAAGTTTGGGGCTGAAGGTTATGAAGATAGAGGTACAGGAAACTTTGTGATATCCGGCACCAACGGGACCGGCGTGTTGCCGATCTATCAAAACTGCCAGACATACAAAGTTAATGTTGAAGCATACGGAGGTTTTCATCTCCGTATCTGACAACAAACACTGTTGCTTAGCAACAGCTTCTAAAGAGTCGGCTGCAGCTGCAAGCGTCTCTAGCTGAAGCTGTTGCTATAGCTACAGACCTTGCAGTGCCTGACTGGGGAAAATAAAACGAACGAGAACTAAAAAAAACTTATAGAAAACGGCTCCTGATTTTTGCCGTTAGATCGAGTATTCCGGACATACAACCTCCGGATAATCCAAAGTTTCCTGTAGTTCCTTTCTTTTATCCAGCTGAGACCCTCGGGGAAAAGTTTTAAAGAGGAACTTGTTACAGATGAGGGTTTACCATGGATGCGTTTTTGGGTTCAGTCACTCTCTTAAGCGATCTGAGCACCTTACTGTTGTGTGAGTTGACTGACATTGCCCTGTGTAACCCAAACATGTAACAATCGCATCCCCTTGTAATGGTCACCAGATACTTGTCTGTCGCACGTGTTTCTTCAGTCTCTCTGAGGTTGGACTGAGTGAACAAGTGGGGAATATGAAACTACTTTATTTCCCATGCAGTGAACCTACAGAGCAATAGTTCTGATTGGATTTGTTTATTGCCATCAATACGTCCTGTCTTTGTATAATGAGCACGCTGCCCGAGCCCACTTCTGTGTGTTGTGCTTGACTTGGCTCTCTCCCGTATTTGATCTTTCTCACAGCCCTTTGCTGCCTAACTCCTGTGTAGTTTACTGTTTCCAAAAGCTAGGCTCCAGTGTCAGCTTTTAGTCAAACTGACTCTTTTTCCCCTCTGACCCCCGCCCCACCAACCAACTTCAAGAAAAGAGCAGACTCCACAAGCCTAACTTGGCAATCACCCCCATTGAGTTCAAATGAATAGAGTTGACTTAGCAGCAATGAGTGTGAATGATCTCTGGAAGGTCAAACTATCTTTCATTCACTTCAGGATGCTGTTTCCGATGCCTCTTCTGAAAACAAATTTACACTTGCCAGCCTGGCTGTCCTGTGAATTTAACCTCGAGAGCTACAGTTAACTCAATTGTAGCATTTGTAACGTGTATTACACCAAGATTCCCCTGCCCGTGCTGGCATAGCCTGGGATCCTGAAACGTAACAGAGCTCTACGAATAATGCACAGAAAACTATTTGATAAGTTAAAGGGACCCTAGACTAACAAATCCCCTGAACCACATGATTTAATTCCTCAAAAGCAGAAAAATAACAAATTAGAAACAAATAAACAAACAACAACTTGTATTTATACAGTGCCTTTAACGTAGTAAAACGTCCCAAGGCGCTTCACAGGAGTATTATAAGACAAAAATTTGACACCGACCACATAAGGATAAACTAGGGCAGATGCCCAAAAGCTTGGTCAAAGAGGTAGGTTTTAAGGGGGGCGTCTTAAAGGAGGAAAGAGAAGAAGAGTGGTTTAGGCAGGGAATTCCAGAGCTTAGGGCCCAGGCAACAGAAGGCACGGCCACCAATGGTTGAGCGATTATAATCCGGGATGCTCAAGAGGGCAGAATTAGAGGAGCGCAGATATCTCTGGTAGAGGGGGTGGTAGTTGTGGAGCTGGAGGAGATTACAGAGATAGGGAGGGGCAAGGCCATGGAGGGAATTGAAAACAAGGATGAGAATTTTGAAATCGAGGCGTTGCTTAACTGGGAGCCAATGTAGGTCAGCAAGCACAGGGGTGATGGGTAAACAGGACTTGGTGCGAGTTAGGACACGGACAGCCCAGTTTTGGATCACCTCAAGTTTAAGTAGGGTAGAATGTGGGAGGCCAGCCAGGAGTGCGTTGGAATCGTCAAGCCTAGAGGTAACAAAAGCATGGATGAGGGTTTCAGCAGCGGCTGAGCTGAGGCAAGGGCAGAAACAACTTGGGAACATTAGGAACAGGAGGAGGCCATTCGGCCCCTCGAGCTTGCTTCACCGTTCAGTTAGATCTTGGATGATCTGTACCTCAACTCCATTTACCCGCCATAGCTCCATATCCCTTGATATCTTTGCTTAATAAAAACCTAAAGATTTCATTCTTAAAAGCTCCAGTTCTCCCAGTATCCCCAGCCTTGTGGGGGAGAGTATTCCAGATTGCATTTCTATAGCGTCAAAACCTCAGGATGTCCCAAAGCCTTCACAGCCAATAAAGTCATTTTGAAGTGTAGTCACAGTTGCATTAAGTGGTAGGCCTTGTTTTGAAATCCCTCCATGGCACTCGCCCCTTCCTATCTCTGGAACCTCCTCCAGCCCTACAACCGCCACCCCCCCCCCCCCCCCCCCAATTTCATGCATGCCCCCCTCCAATCACCCCACCATTGGCGGCTGTACCTTCAGCCACCTAGGCCCCACACTTTGGAATTCCCTCCCTAAATCTCTCCACTTCTTCACTTCCCTCTCCTTAAGAGCCTCCTGAAAACCCACCTCTTTGTCCAAGCCTTGGTATCTATTTTCCTTGATTACACCTCAGTGAAGTGCCTTGAGATATTTTTCTACATTAAAGGCACTATATAACTGCAAGTCATTGCAACTAACAGCAGTAAATGTCCTTTTTTGTCCCTAACCATATGGGCCAAATGCCAGCAATTTTTGTTTGTAGACTTGTTTCTGATCATAATTCTATTTCTACAGTGTTTTTTTAAACCGTCTTCTGTTGTTCCATTGAGTAGTAAAGAATTCAGTATTATGGTTACAATCGCTTCACTTTTCCTACTCCAACATAAAAACCAATCTAAAAGCAGAGTATAACTTCTTCGAGTATCACGCAGTTTACAAGCAGAATTTCGTCAGCAGTTCTGAGTGTAGCCACAAGAAAGGTTTCTCTTTTTTTCCAACTTAACGCAAAAGCTTCTTTCTTTATATGTACTATTCCCTTCATCAAACTGGAAGTGGCCTGGCCTTACTTGGTAGTCTCCAGTCGATTGCACCGTCCTTCAACCGATTTATTATGCACAGAAGTTTAGATTTCTCGTACATCAACATTCGGTAGTTTACATTCTCCGTGCAATCGTGCAGCAGGGTCCGTTTTAATGATGAAACATTGAGAACACGGGGTTTGTTTTGTTGGCTTTGTTTAATCCGTCTGTAAACTGACAAGTCAGTAACACATTGCATTCTTGGAACCAGTGGAGTGGGCATGGTCCAAAGGAGTGCCCTTTCCGTGGGCAGGCCTCAGCGGGCAGCCCTGTAGCTACAATTGCATTACAAAACAAATTTACAAAAAAAAGAAACTGCTGCACTGATGTGCATATCGTCACTTGAATTATTTCAACACAATAGTTACACTTGATTAACTTCCTGTTTATTTGTTTGGTACAAGGAAGTGATTTTAGAGAAAGACTTGTTGTTATTTGGATGCGTGAACTGTGGTTTGGCAATAAGGCTTGCATTAATACTTCAAATAAAATCCTGTTGAAAATGGACTTGAGTGCAAGGCCTTTTCCTGCCCTTCCTGGCTCTTCTCTTTCCAGGGCCCCATGTAAGACCGTGTTCACATGCAGATTGTTGTTGTGACTGACCAGGTCCCATTAGCAATCATGGGACACCGAGCACCTTAACTTGACTGGTTATGGTTGAATCATTCAGATGGTAATATTGGATTGACAGCCTGATATCTTTTTGGCCTAATTATGTTTAGAATCGTAGCAAAATTTCAAAGTTGACTCCTTGAAAGTTTTACATGTGGTTCTACCTGGGCGGAGTTTGCAATGATGGAAATTGTAGTCCTCGGACTTGGACTGGACATGTAGGTTTTTTTTAGTTGCGATTCAACTTACTGATTAAAGATGGTGTTTTGTCTTTGCCTTTTTCAAACTCTTTGTGTCATTATGCCTTAGTTTGCTGAATAAACGAGAACATTAAACAATTACACAACCACCATTACCTTGTAAATAAACAGTTATACAGCTGCCTACTGAATAACAAGTTATACTGATACACAAGCAAAGTTACCAGCCTTTTAACCTTTTTATCTCGCTGATTAAATGGTAATTTTGTTTTTGTTGAATGTTATCTAAACAGATAAAAGGCCAGGATTTCTTGGTGACTCGTCGAGATCTCGATAATAACATATTGGAGGTGAAACATAAGACTGGAGCTGATCGTTGGCTGGTGATCAAGACGATTCTTGATGCAAGAAAGGCAAGTTATTCTCGGTTATGCTGCTTAAGCTGCTCTGTCATGTGTGTACAGTGATAGCTGTTTATAGAGAAGTGACGATCTTCATGGTGAGGATTCCATTGTCTAAATGCACTCGCCTTGTAACAATACTTTCCTGCTTTTTGTTACGATAGGGAACAGTCCTCACCACTTACACCATCCACACTTCTCACGGGCAGCCACCTATATCGGGCAAATGGCCCGAACCGTTTCCCATTACCAACAGCAGTCATTTACAAAGGCACCACTTATAACTTATTAAGTGCACCGACTATTTCGGGCAGTTCAGTAAGTCCTTAACCAGTACTTGCCCTTTTAAAAATTTCCGCTGATTTCAGGCAAGGCCGGGTCTCCAAGTAGTTTCAATCAGCTGTTTGCACCTTGTTAATCCCCTGTATTGCACCTCCCGATTTTAAACGACTGCTGATTTCAGGCACGGTCAGGTCTTCAAGCAGTTTCAGTCAGCTGTTCGCATCTGGTTAAAGTGCGATTACTCTGATGAGATTCTTTTAACTTTTAACAATTAGAAGAGGCAATTGATAAGTGGGGACTTCCTGTTTTAAAAAATATGTTGGTGACTTAACCTTTTTAGTTTTACCGACCAGCACGTCTAGCGGGCAAATCGTGTTAACACCAACATGGTGGGGACTGTAATACTGCATTGGACAGTAAGGAGCAATGATCAGCAGATCGGTTGAAAAACATACCTATATTTAGGTGTCAAATCTGCCAGTTGCGCTTTTTATAAGTAATCATTTGGCGGGTGCACATCGTAGACGCTGGTTTCCCGCCTGCTTTCACTTTCTCACACTCTGCATTTTCAAATCTCAATTTTGTTGCCGGGGAAAGTTGAGCTGAAGGCCCGGCATTTTCCCTGCTGGGAAGAGGAGAGGACACTGGAGATCTGGGAGCAGGTCCTTCAGCCTGTCATCTTGGGTCAAAAACGGGAGAAGTCCAGATTCTGCAAACTTACTGCTTGTACAGTAACGGCGCCCATTTCAAGTTGAAACACTCCCGACTGCAGAAGCAGAGTATGCTGCTCGTGGAGTATTTTGAGTGCCGCAATTTTGAAGTAAGATGTATGGTTTTTAAACTGGATTCTGTGTGTTTGCAGCTTAAAGAAAACGTGGCGTGCACTGAGTTGGCCCTTGCCTTCAAACTTGACACTGAAAAGAGGAACCAGGGTTTGAGGCGTCAGCCTGAGAAACAGCCCGTGTTTGCCTTTTTACCACTGAGGAGCTTTGGTTTCCGCTTCATAATACAGGGTATCTATTTTGGGTTTTTTTAAAAGAAGGACCTCTTGTGGTGCTGCAAGGTTTATCTGCCAAAGTGTTCTCATTTCTCAAAGTATGCACTAATACGGCAGAGAATCATAGAGTGAATTCACTGATGTGCTCTCAAAGGGAGCGCAAGTCAGAGAAAAGGCTTTAACGTTACAGCCCTATTTCCGATCTTAATTCCCTTCAGTCACAGCTCCTTGTCAGGAGTGCAGGTTCGGTGAATTTACCCGTACATCTTTAAGCCATGAATTGGCTCATGCAAATCTTGATATTTGAATTCTACTATAGGACTGTTTTTTACAGGAAGAGTAGCGCATAATCCTGTAATCTGTCTCCAGGGGACACAGTTGAGAAGCCCAGGTAGGCTGCAATGGAAAAATGGCTTGCAAAGAACAAAACAACTCTTATATATAATGGCCTAGAAATTCAGTTGGCGCCGCGCCAGGGCTTTAGCGCCAGAAATTTAGCGCCGGCGCTAAGTCCCCCTGCGCGCACCAAAAATTCAGTAGCGCCGCGCCCAAACGGCTGCCGGCGCTACAGGAGGGTGTCAGCGCCTCGAAATGGGCGCTGACTGCCGCATTGCGGCGCAATTCCGGCGCTGCGGCACCCGATGCGGTGCGGCAGGCTGGGGAAGTGCAGGCCTCCTCCTTCAGTTAAGGAGGAGCTGCCTGCACCCGCCCGCTGGCCGTTGAAATCTTGAAAAAAATGAGCCCGGCACCTCGGAGAAGTGCCGGGCTCGCAGGCCAGACGCATCTGTTCCGCGGGGGGAGGTGGAGGAGTCCGGGGAGGGAGGTGCGGGCAGGCGGCCGGCGGGAAAGCGGCCGGCCGCCGCGCGACCTTAATGCGCCGGCGCTAACTCGCGTAGGACTCTGCTGAAACATCGTTAGTTGCGGCTGCCACGGGTGAGGCGGCCGCAACTCAATTTCGGCGTTGGGGCCCGTCACCGCGGCAACCGGGACGCTGCGCACACCGATGACGTCATCGGTGCCGGCGCAGCGCAACCGGTCTAACGCCGATGGCAGGGCCCCACTGAATTTACAAACCGGCCATAACTCCGGCGCTAGGCCCTCTAGCGCCTCAAATGGGGCGCTAACCCTACTGAATTTTCAGCCTAATGCCTTTTCAAATCCTTGGGATGTCTCAAAGTGCTTCACAGCTATGAATTACTTTTGAGATACAGTCACTGTTATATAGGCAGGCACAGTAAGATCCCACAAGCAGATGATGAGTTGAATGCTTAGTTAATCGGTTTTCGGTGCAGAGGAATTTTAGCCAGGAAAGTGGAAGAATTCCCTCTTCGAGTATGCCGTGGGGTTTTTTATATCCACCTGATCAGTTCAACATCTCATCAAAAGCTGGCGTCTCTGATAATGCAGCACTCCCTCGGTACTGCACTTAAGTCTCAGCCTAGATGATGTGTTCAAGGCTTAAGAGTGGTGCTGGAACCCATGACCTGACTCTGCTACCAGCTGAGTCAAGCTGACACTTGCCAACTAATTGGCGTGGAATCTTTTTCTGTTGGTAATGTAGATGAGGAAACTAGCAGCAGGAAGGGAAGAGAACAAGCCACTATCTCCTGGGGTCAATCGATATCTATATGGGATCTTTATTTTTTTCTGTACAGACTAATGATTCCATATCCAAACTTTACCAGTGTCAATCAACTGCGTGACACCATATTGACAGTACCTTTAGAAGTCATTCTTAATTGTTAGTTTTTCATGATTGCAAACCCCTCAACAACAAAAAAAATCATTTTGGATAATTAAAGTCTGCACAGAGCTGTAATTTCCCCAGAACCGAGCATTTTCGAGGAATTAATCATAAATGGCTGGTCCCTTTAAGCAACTCCACAGGCATCAGTTTTTCTTCTTCTGAATGCAAATACACAAACCAAAGATGTTTTTAACTGCCAAGTAGAAAAGCCTTATAATTCCAAATTAGACTTGGGTTTGTCCCGTTCTTTTAAAGGTAGTGTATACAGGGGTGGTGCATTGAATGTAGTGCCACACTAATCTCCAACGTGGAAAAATCCAGATCGCTCAAGTGTTGCATGGAAGAGTTATCTCTAGGTTGCTTTCAGATGCTATCTAATGGCCTGCATTGTGCCCAGCCAGTTAGCTGTGGGATGGTGCGTGTTGACTAAGAGAGGAAAAAATACTCTCTTTTTTTAAACAAAAGGACGTCTTATCCTTTAAAGTAATCAATGATTTCAGATTGGAGAAGTGTGTGTGACTAACTTTTTTACTCCACCAATTTTAATTCACCGATCTCTCTCTCTCTCTCTCTCTCTCTCTACCTCTCTCTACAACAGGTGACTTTGACATTCCTTCCTCCCGTGAAGATATTGACCGTGACAGTCCGTGGAATCAATGGCTTCGTTCCGAAATCCCGCAGCTGTTTCTGAAAGCGATGGAAACATTCAGTGTAATTCCACAATTCTTTGCTTTTCAAATAAAATAATATTTACACTTAAATTGTTGCTGAAATTGGGAACCAGTGGTGTTGTTTAGAAAGGTACTAACCCAAGGTACTAAGTTTCAAACCAGCCAAACCCGATGAAAGCCTCTGCCATCTCTATGGAGCTTGTGCAGCATCGGCCCAGATCTTTGTGTTCATAAAATTCACCGCACAAAGAAAACGTGCATTTATATACCGCTTTTCAGGACATCCCAAAGTGCTTTAAAACCAATGACATATTCTTTGATTTTGTGCACAGCAAACTCCCACAAACAGCTATCAGATAATCTTGTTTTAGTGATATTGGTTGAGGGATAAATATTGGCCAGGACACTGGGGATAACTCCCCTGCTCTTCTTCGAAATAGTGCCATGGGATCTTTTACGTCCACCTGAGAGCAGACAGGGCCTCGGTTTAACGTCTCATCGGAAAGACGGCACCTCCGACAGTGCAGCACCCCCTCAGCACTGCACTGGAGTGTCAGCCTAATGTGCTCAAGTCTCTGGAGTGGTACTTGAGCCCATGACCTTCTGACCCAGAGGTGAGAGTGCTACCACTGAGTCAAACTGTCTATAATATGACACTAAACGGATCTGACCAAGAGTGGCCACAAGGATGGCTGATATGGGAAATAATATCACCCTGGTTTAGTACGGCTGAAGGCACACTGCTGGAGCAGAGTAGAGGGAACTTTATCTGACCTGGGAGCACTTGGTACTGGCACCAGGCATCAAAGGGGGAAATGGAATCTGTTCCCCAAGACACTCGCAGCTTATCTTGATTAGCACAAAAGTCCTTTTTTTAAAAAATTAAACCAAAATTGAAATGCATTTACTTTTTTAAGAACGAACAAATTTGCATTTCTCAGTGCCTCTAGTCCCAAAGCACTTCACAGCCAATGAATTGCTTTTGTGTTGTTTTGTAGGTATGTCTTTAAAAAGAATGCGCAGCAAAATAGTTTTGGATTTTATGTACAAGTGTAAAAGGTAGTAAAGGGTAAATCGGAATGTGTGGCATTGTTTTTTTTAAAGAGGAAGTAAGGAGGGCGCGTCGGGTAAAGAAGGGTGTGACTTGACCTGCGTGATTTTAGAAATGTTTGAGAATGCCCTTGGGCTGCAAGAGACAGCATGTATGAGATTTGTTCATCTATTTTGGAAATGGTTTTTAATTGCTGGTATTTTGTTGATTTGTGGTTGGTTAAGTATATTGTATAAATATTTGCAGTAGAGTATTTTTTATTTGTATTGGCAACTTAGATAGGTTCGTAAGAGGAAGAACTTGCATTTATATACAGGAAACTCTGGTATCCGGCACCGATGGGACCGGGGTGGTGCCGGTTGATTAAAAAATTCCGGATAACCGAATTGGCGCCAGCCAGTTAGCGGCCAGCGCAGGAGTACCGCCCCGGCCGCTAAATTGGGCTTACCGCCCCGGCAAGGAAGCGGAGCGCTATCGCGGGCGGTCCACTTCCTCTCGGGGCGGTGTCAGGAGCGCGGTAGTGCCGGAGCACTACGCGGCTGCTCCATCTAACGCTGACGCGCTTCATTGCCCCTCCCCTTCCGTTAAAGAGGAGGGATGCTGCGCACTCTGCAGGCCGTTTGACGGCCTCCACTAGCCCCCACTGACTAACTCGACCACCGCGGGAGACTCGGACTCGGACTTGGCAACATTTCCAGTTATTGAGGTGCTGTTTTCGGAGTATGAATTTTGCCGGTTATTAGAGAATTCCGGATATTTAGGTGCCGTTTAAACGAGAGTTTCCTGTAGCACCTTTCACGACCTCAGGACGTCCCAAAGTACTTTACAGCCAATGAAGTACTTTTGAAGTGTAGTCACTGTAATGTAGGAAACGGTATGGTACAAATGTGTTTCTTTTATGTTCTAAACAGAATCATCCCAGTTTCAAAGGAATAGAAGGTCTGTGCCACTTCCTGCAGTTCATTCCATTACCCGACGAGATCTTGGATTTCTTCCGACCTGTTGCCGGGCAGATTATTCAGCTCCTTAAATCAAAGAGCTGTTTGCCCACAACAGCAGATAAAGGTAGGAACATTGCTTGGTGCAGATATTCAGCCTGTTTGTTGTACCAGCGCCTTATTAAAGATTCAAATTATTTTCTCCCACCCCACCTTGCACGCAAGGAATACATGAAGCCCGTGTGATTTTTAATCCTTATGGACTGCCTAAAATGGATTAAAAATGTAATTTAGTGGCACAATCCAGCTTGTGGAATAAATACACCTGATTGAAAGATGAAAAGGCCCTGCCAATATCAAAATACCAACAGTATTGCTGCTCTCTACAACATCCTTCTTGTTTGCGTATTTGGGTTTGGGGTTGATGAAGTCCAGTAATTGTAATGTCCTGAGAATTGGGCAAAATCAGAGCAACCTGCCCGGTTTTAGTCAAGATGGCGGCCGAGACGGTCCGGTGCTAGCGCGCTCTCCCTGCTTCGGGCGGCTCGCTCCCGCAACCAGAACGAAGCGTTCGTCGAGTTGGGTGGAGGCAGCGCAGCGAGCAGCAGCCACGACGACCCGCTGGAGCACATCGGCCGGCAGCTCCTCGGCGGGAAAGCATTCCGACTGGGAGGAGGGGAGCAGAGCATGGCGGCCAGAGGCCGGACCATGAGCGGGAGAAGCAGGCCCCAGACCGTGGAGCCGGCGACGGTGAGGAGAAGGCCGCGGCGACCGGAGCATTCACATCCCGACGATGTGTTCGGCGAGTCGGGTGGAGGCAGCGCAGCGAGCAGCAGCCACGACGACCCGCTGCAGCATGTCGGCCGGCAGCTCCATGGCAGGAAGCTCACAGTCCGACTGGGAGGAAGGGAGCCGGGCATGGCGGCCAGAGGTCGGATCGTGAGCGGGAGAAGCAGGCCACCACACGTGGAGCCGGCAACAGTGAGGAGGAGGACGGAGCGGCTGAGGGACATCGTGCTCCCACTGCCACTGGAAGCCATTGAACTGACTTTCTGAACACGGCGCTGTAAGAATAGCTGACGTGTCCCTACGGGGCGTAAGCATTCCATTGTACTTGTACTAGTACTGGTTACATGTGGCAAATAAAATTGAATTGAATTGGTTCATAGTGCAGTTTGAAGCTAGTCAACATCCCTCCCTCTCTTCTGTCCTAGATAACTGGAATATGGGAATTAATTTAAATTCTCTAATTCTTACAGGTAACATGAATTCCATTGTTGGTCTCTGTTTAAACTAATTCCATTTCTTGTTGATTAATGCTGTTAAGGAAAACAGTGCCATGCTGTGCTGTAGAGTGCTAGTATGCAGTCATGCCAGTGATTGTTGTCCCCTCGAGTGAACTTCTCCTAGCAGCTGTTGTGCTTTGACAACAGGGAGGGGGAGGAGAGGAGACGGTGGCTCTCTCCCTGGAGAGCCAGATGGCAAACCCGAGACCGATTCCCACAGCTTGATGGATAGTTACAGAACCCCATTGGTAAATCTCGACAAGCAGTTGCTTAGTTGTTTGGGGAGCTGGTAAATGGCTGTAAACAATTCACTGTAGCTTGTAAGTTAATCCCGTCTGAATTTTTGTTGTTGCAGATGGCAGATCTGAATACAGATTACCTTCCCAGACTGCTGTAACGCATGATCTCTTGGTACAAGAGGTGATCACCCCAGAGCTGCTCCAGAAACACCTGAATCTGGCTTACCTGAGCCCAGCGCTTCAGTCTGCACTCAATCCAGCCCTGGTTTCTGCACTGGGTGTACACAAACTCAGCAGCATCGATATTATTGCAGTGACCAAAGCCATTGCCAAGGAGGTTGCAGAGACCAATTCTGCATTCAACGGTATTAACTTGTCCTTTTTATTGAGCTGAGGTGGGGGTGTTTTTTTTTTACAGGTTATCCAAGAAGTTGCGACTCCAGGACAGCATTGTGGTGCACCGTGTTTAAATACCAACTAGCAAACCACAGAGCGGTGTTGACATTTGCAAACCTTCCAAGCTGCTTTTAGTTCTTGATCCCAACTGCTTCACTAAGAGGAAGCGTTGAGGAGAGACCAGACCAGCCTCCAAAAAGGACCGAGTGAAATCCAGCGGAGGAGTTGCCCCGGGTGCCTTTACGCACTTCCACATAACCTTGGCTGAGGTTCGGTAACCGGTCAGCAGCAGGCGGTGCATGGCCGGAGGGAAGTTCAGCAACCCCCTCTTGTTTCCTAGAAGAAAAAGATCAATAAATTTCACCCTAAATGTCGAGTCTTTATCAATCTTGATGATCTTGGCCTGAAGTTTTGTTTCACTGGCTTGAGGGAATCGCCTAATTGTCCACGAATAGTATAAAGATATGCAACTCATAGAAGCTTGAGTTTATAACAGCAGTTGCTGTTTTTTTTAATATTTGGACATAAGGCTGCTGTGGCATTGAGTGGTTTTAAAGCTGTGGGGGTCACTGTTTCACTAGCTGTTGTTTTCACACAAGCACCCCCAAGTGAAAGGATGTCTAATCAAACATCACTCAGACACCATGTCCTATTTTTTTAACATTGTAAAGAACCAGTACCCATTGTGCAGGTCACCACCAAGTTTGGAAGGTGTAGGGGGAAAGGATAGGGAAATCTAAATGTGGTTAGCTGATGCCTGAATATTTTAGGAGGAGGGGGTAATTGTGGGACCTAAGGAGGTCCACTGTTTTGAGGTTCTGGGAAATACCAAGCGTCAGAATTATAAAATTTGGAGGCAGCTCAATGATGTAAAGTTGGTGCTTAACTCTTCTGTGGTGAGGGTTGAAGCCAAAATTTGGGAGGGAGGGAGTTAAAAAACTTTGACTCAGTGATTTTACTTCAAATATTTTTTGTAATAAAAGCTTTTTTTTAATTTTCCTGATCAGATGGTTACATGAAGAAGATTGCAAAACTACTGGTCTGCAATTACCGCAGCCTTGATCAGGAGTATGGGAATTCGGATCAACTCCTGGAAGATCTGAAATCCATTCCAGTCATTCCTCTTGCTGATGGCAGTATGGTGTCAGTGAAAGGCCAAGCCATATTTTTTCCCCTTTACGATGAAGAGAATGAGCAGTTTGCGAGGCCCACTCAAGGTAAGGACAATCTGTGGTGCTTCCAATTACAGGTCTAATGCAAAGAAATACCCCAATATTTATTGTTCAGAGAACTACGTTGTAATGAGGGATTAGTCTGCCACTGCCTGCAATTTCAACCCCCCGCCATCACGCAGGGGTCCCCCGAGAGGTTAGATAGCTGACCTCTCCCCAGCTGCCTCTGGCTGTTGACTGCTCATTGCAGGGTACGGTACGCAGGAGCAGAACAGGGTTCACACTAATTCTTTTCCCCTTTCCCGCTAAACCCGAGGAGCAGCTCCGCTCTCATTGTGGCTGTGTGTCTGGTAGACGCAGCTCATGCTCTACCAGTCTGGCAGCGCACCTGTGCGTTACTGTCCTGCCGTCGGATCAACCAATCCTCTGAAAATGATGGTCGAGGTGCAGCATGGGATCAACCCAGCCAGTGGCTCTCGACCTGCTTTCTGAAGCACACCTTCCCCTTGTGCCAAAATGGTTGCTTCTATTCTAAAAGTTGACTGGCATTTTCATTTCACCCTGTGATACTGACATCTGAGTAATAGTTACAGAACGCCCAAACTGAGCATACTAAATGCCACGGGCTTCCCGTGGGTTAATGTACATTTAATCCTGTCAAGATCTTTGAAGAAAGATTCAGAAGAACAGTACTTGAGTTCAGCGTTCCCTCCTAATTTTTTTTGGGTGTGCGGCCCATTCACATTTCCAGGCATGCACGGTTTTTCCATTGTGCAAGCAGCCTGCGCGGGACCGCCGGACAGCTGTGCAGCCTGCGCGGGACAGCTGTGCAGCCTGCGCGGGACCACCGGACGGCCGTGCAGCCTGCGCGGGACCGCCAGACGGCCGTGCAGCCTGCATGGGACCACCGGACACTGTGCCGCCGGGCAGCTTAACTGCAGCATTGCTTGAGTTGCAAATTCAGAATGAAGCCCTGCCTTCTCTGCATTCTTATCTTTTTTTTTGTGTATTTTAGTCTTCTGAGATGATCTGCAACTTAAATCTAATCATATTCATAGCTCTGTGGTTTTTGTGAATAGGTATTCAGGATCTTTATCGGGATCTAAAGACTGTCCACCCCAATGTGCTTACCTGCCTCGACAATCTGGGTAACTCTCAGGTTCGCAAACTTCTTGAAAAGATGGATGTTCATTATCTTAAACCAGACAAAGTTATGTTTGAGCACATTCTACCCATCTTAAAGGAGCAAAAATGGAAGGTAAGCTTTCATATTCAAAACTGTCACATTTAGTGCAAGGTGTCTGTTGTGCAAGTTACATTTTCATCGACGATTATGTCATTTACAGGTAGGGGCCACAAACTTGTATAACCCCTGGCTTCTTAAACCACCCTCCCCTGCCTCCTCCACCCTCCCCTCCAACAAGAAGTGCGAGGAGCTCATGGACTTCTTTGTCACTAAGATTGAGACCATCCGTTCAGCTGCCTCTGCTGCTTCCCTCCCTTCCCCTAACCTGCCAAGTCAAACTTCCTCTAAGGTTCCCCCCTGCCCCAGTCCTGAACTCGCATCTTTCTCTAGTTTCACTCCTAGCTCCCCTCATGCCCTGTCCGAGCTCGTCTTGTCCACGAGACCCACCTCCTGCTCCCTCGATCCTATTCTCACTAAACTGCTGACCGCACAACTTCCTTTCCTGGCCCCCATGTTAGCTGATATTGTTAACGGTTCTCTCTCCTTGGGTCCCCCTGCCGCCTACCTTCAAATCTGCCATTATCACTCCTTTCCTCAAAAAAAAAAAGTCACCCTTGACCCCTCTGTCCTTGCAAACTACCGCCCCATCTGCAACCTCCCTTTCCTCGCCCAAGTCCTTGAACGTGTTGTCACCTCCCAAATCTGTGCCCACCTTTCCTGGAACTCCATGTTTGAATCCCTCCAATCAGGTTTCCGGCCCTGCCACAGTACTGAAACGGCTCAATGTCACAAATGACATCCTCTGTGACTGTGACCGTGGTAAACTATCCCTCCTCGTCCTTCTTGATTTGTCTGCAGCTTTTGACACGGTTGACCACACCATCCTCCTCCAATACACCTCCGTCATCCAAGTGGGTGAGACTGCACTTGCCTGGTTCCATTCTTAGCTAGCCAGTCATGGCCAGAGAATCGCCTTAAATGGCTTCTCTCCCGCTCCTGCACAGTTACCTCTGGAGTCCTTGGCCACCTCCTATTTCCTATCTACATGCTGCCCCTTGGCGACATCATCTGAAAACACAATGTCAGGTTCCACATGTACTCTGACAACACCCAGTTCTAACCCACCACCACCTCTCTTGACCCCTCCACTGTCTCTAATTTGTCACACTGCTTGTTTGACATCCAGTATTGGATGGGCAGAAATTTCATCCAACTAAATATTGGGAAGACCAAAGCCATTAGTGTCACCTGTGGCTCAGTGGGTAGCCATCACTAAGACCGCCTATTTGCATCTCCGTAACATCGCCCGACTCCACCCCTGCCTCAGCTCATCTGCTGAAACCCTCATTCATGCCTTTGTTACCTCCAGACTTGACTATTCCAACACACTCCTGGCCGGCCCCCTATCTACCATCCTCCATAAACTTAAGCTCATCCAAAACTCTGTTGCCTGTATCCTAACTCGTACCAAGTGCCTTTCGCCCATCACCCTCCTGTGCTCGCTGACCTACATTGGCTCCCAGTTAAGCAATACCCCAATTTTAAAATTCTCATCCTTGTTTTCAAATGCCTCCATGGCCTTGCCCCTCCCTATCTCTGTAACCTTCTCCAGCCCCACAACCCCCCGAAATAGCTGCGCTCCTCCAATTCTGAGCTCTTGAGCATCCCTGATTATAATCGCTCCCCTGATTATAATCGCTGCACCATTGGTGGCCGTGCCTTCAGTTGCCTGGGCCCTAAGCTCTGGAATTCCCTCCTTAAACCTCTCTGCCTCTCTACCTCGCTTTCCTCCTTTAAGAAACCTACCTCTTTGACCAAGCTTTTGGTCATCTGTCCTAATATCTCCTTATGTGTCTCGGTGTCAATTTTTTGTTTGATAACACTCCTGTGAAATGCCTTGGGATATTTTACTACCTTAAAGGCACGTTGTTGTTACAAAAGCAAAATGCTGCGGATGTTGAAAATCTGAATTAAAAACAAAATGCTGGAAGCACTCAGCAGATCAGGCAGCATCTGTGGAGAGAGAAACTAGAGTTAACGTTTTGGGTCGATGACTTTTCATCCGTTGGAAACATTTTAAATCAGCGCAGTGATCTGATTAGCTGACGTTGGTCACAGGAGTCTTTAGTCAGTGCACAACTGATATACCTATCAATTCATCCAATGAAAAGCGACGAGATAAGAAAGTAACTATAGGTTTTTATTGGCTAAATAACAGAGCCCACCCTCGTGGGTGATCGGATCCAACAAGGAGGAATACCAGCCAGTCGACCACCTTTATACCTGGGCAGGTAGGTGGAGCCATGGGCGGAGTCAGCAGTGGTCAGCCCAGGTATAACAGCGTGACAAGAGGCGACCTCGTGTAGTGATACAACAGTGTAAACAGTGATAACCATAGTGTAACGATATAACAGTGATAACCATAGTGTAACGATAGTGAACGATAAAAGTGGTTTACCACATTCACCCCTTGTTTAGATTTGAGTCCGGCGGGGTGAAGTGTACTACCAGTTCGGGTATGTCAGTCTGTCCGGAGGCCTCGTAAGCCTTTCTGATCGTCGCGGCGGCGGTGATGCAGTATCCGACGTTAATGCTGGTGTCTGCGTGGTCGGCGAAGGCTCGTGGGGTTCCGGCATGCCGTCCACCTGGGCTGGATCTGGGGGAGTGGTGGGGGGTAATGGTGGTGTCTCAGGGGTGCCCGAGGGTGCAAGGTCTCGTAAGGAGACTGTGTCCTCCCGCCCGTCTGGGTATGCCACATAGGCGTACTGGGGGTTGGCGTGCAGGAGGTCCACCCTCTCGACCAGGGGGTCCGTTTTATGGGCCCTCACGTGCTTTCGCAGCAAGACGGGCCCCGGAGAGGTCAGCCAAGTTGGTAGCGTGGTTCCCGTAGTCGACTTCCTGGGGAAAACAAACATTCGTTCGTGGGGGGTGGCGTTAATGGCAGTGCAAAGCAGTGACCGGATGGAGTGCAGCGCTGCCGGGAGGACTTCCTGCCAGCGAGAGGTTGGGAGGCCCTTAGACTTTAAGGCTAAGAGAACGGCCTTCCAGACAGTCGCGTTCTCTCTTTCCACCTGGCCGTTCCCCCGGGGGTTGTAGCTGGTGGTCCTGCTTGCAGCAATACCTCTCGCTAGTAGGAACTGGCGAAGTTCCTCGCTCATGAAGGAGGAGCCCCGGTCGCTATGTATATAGTTTGGGAACCCGAACAAGGCGAAGAGGTCGTTCAGGCATCTGATGACCGTGGTACTGGTCATGTCTGGGCAGGGGAAGGCGAAGGGGAAACGGGAGTACTCATCAATAATGTTGAGGAAGTACACATTACGGTCAGAGGACGGGAGGGGCCCCTTAAAATCGATGCTCAAGCGCTCGAAGGGGCGGGTGGCCTTGATCAGGCTTGCTCTGTCCGGCCTAAAGAAATGCGGTTTGCATTCGGCACAGGTTTGGCGGTTCCTGGTCATGGTCCTGACCTCCTCGATGGAGTAGGGCAGGTTGCGGGCCTTAATGAAGTGGTAAAGTCTGGTGACCCCGGGGTGGCAGAGGTCGTTGTGGAGGGTCTGCAGTCTATCACTTTGCACGCTGGCGCATGTACTTCGTGATAGAGCATCTGGGGGTTCGTTCAGTTTACCAGGCCGGTACAAGATATCATAATCATAGGTGGAGAGCTCGATTCTCCACCTCAAGATCTTGTCGTTCTTGATTTTGCCCCTCAGCTTGTTATTAAACATAAAGGCGACCGAACGTTGGTCGGTGAGGAGGGTAAATCGTTTGCCTGCCAGGTAATGCCTCCAGCGTCGTACAGCCTCCACGATCGCCTGGGCCTCCTTCTCGACCGAAGAGTGTCGGATCTCGGGGCCCTGGAGGGTCCTTGAGAAGAAGGCCACTGGTCTCCCCTCCTGGTTAAGGGTTGTGGCCAGGGCGAAGTCGGATGCATCGCTCTCCACTTGGAAAGGGATAGACTCATCCACCGCGTGCATTGTGGCCTTAGCAATGTCTCCCTTAATGAGGGAGAAGGCTGCGCACGCTTCTGCCGTCAGGGGGAAGGAGGTGGACTTCATGAGGGGTCTGGCTTTGTCCGCATAATTGGGCACCCATTGGGCATAGTAGGCGAAGAGCCCCAGGGTTCTCCTCAGCGCCTTTGGACAGTGGGGGAGGGGAAGCTCCATGAGGGGGCGCATTCTTTCGGGGTCGGGGCCGATGACTCCGTTCTCTACTACGCAGCCGAGGATGGCAAGGCGCGAGGTGTTAAACACACATTTCTCCTTATTGTAGGTGAGGTTCAGCCGCTGGGCCGTACGGAGGAATCTCTCCAGATTAGCATCGTGGTCCTGCCGGTCGCGGCCGCAGATGGTGACGTTATCTAGATAGGGGAACGTGGCTTGCAGCCCGTTCTGGTCAACCATCCGGTCCATCTCCCTTTGGAAGACCGAAACCCCGTTGGTGACGCCGAAGGGAACCCTCAGGAAGTGGTAGAGGCGGCCATTCGCCTCGAAGGCGGTATACTGGCGGTCCTCAGGGCGGATAGGGAGTTGGTGATAGGTCGACTTAAGGTCGATGGTAGAGAATACGCGGTACTGTGCAATCTGATTGACCATATCAGATATGCGGGGAAGGGGGTATGCGTCCAGCTGGGTGTACCGGTTTATGGTTTGGCTGTAGTCGATGACTAGGCGGTTTTTATCGCCGGTCTTGACGACTACGACCTGAGCGCGCCAGGGGCTGTTGCTCCTCTCGATGATGCCCTCCTTCAGGAGGCGCTGCACTTCAGAGCTAATAAAAGCTCTGTCCCCGGCGCTGTACCGCCTGCTCTTGGTGGCGACGGGTTTACAGTCGCGGGTGAGGTTGGCGAACAGGGAGGGAGGCGGGACCCTGAGGGTGGATAGGCCGCGGGTGGTACGCGGTGGACGGTTTAAAGGCTGCTGGTTGTCGACTGTAAGTGGGGGGAGGGGTCCACCGTATGCTAGAGTGACACTTTGAAGGTGGGATTGGAAATCCAGCCCTAGTAGGACGGCAGCGCAGAGTTGGGGCAGGACGAGAAGTTTAAAATTTTTATACTCCGTGCCCCTAACCGACAGGGTCACAACACAGTAGCCGCTGATGTCTGTAGAGTGGGACCTAGACGCCATCGAGACCCGGTTGCGCGTTGGCCGGACAGTGAGGGAGTAGTGGCTCACCGTGTCTGGATGGATGAAGCTCTCTGTGCTTCCGCTGTCAAACAGGCAGGTCGTGGCGTGGCCGTTTACTTCGATGTCCATCATGGACTTGGACAGGTGATGTGGGCGAGCTTGGTCCAGTGTGACGGAGGCTAGTGTATGGCTGAGCGAGCTGCTGTAGTCTGCGGGTGAGGCGGTGGTCGGGTCTGGAGGCGAGGTGGCGGTCGAGTGTGGTGGGTAAAATGGCGGCGCCCACGAGGTGGGGTAAGATGGCGGAGAAGATGGCTGCCCCCACAACTCACATGTGGCACTGCTGGTGTCGGTGGCCTTGATCAAAGATGGCCGCCCCCACGACTCACACGAGGGGATACTGGCATCTGTGGCCTTGATGAAAGATGGCCGCCCCCACAGCTCGCATGAGGCACTGCTGGTGTCTGTGGCTCTCCCTCTGCAGGCCTTAGCGAAGTGGCCTTTCTTCTGGCAACTGGAGCAAGTCGCGTTTCTCGCAGGGCAGCACGACCTCGGGTGTTTCGCCTGGCCGCAGAAGAAGCAGCCGGCGGCCCGATCGCGGGGGTCCGATGTCGCAGCCGGTACCGGGGGTGGCGGTCCCGATCGGTCCGGGACGCCGACGCTGAGGTAGGTCCCAGGGGCGGCGCTGCGAGGGGTATTGCGGTCGGGGTCGGTCCCGAGTCCCAGGGTCGCAAATTACAGTACCTGGTGTACGCCTCGAGGTCCCGATGGGCCACTTCTAGGGAGCGAGCGAGGGCTGCAGCTGTGTTCAGGTCGAGGTCCTTTGCTTCAAGCAGTCTTTGCCGTGAGTAGTCGGACCGCAGGCCTTTCACGAAGGCATCGCGGATATTATCTTCAGTATTTTCTGCCGCCGTTACCGCTTTAAAGTCACAGTCCCTGCCGAGTGTTTGTAGCGCCCGTAAAAATTCATCTACAGACTCTCCTGGCTGTTGCGGGCGGGATCTTAGGAGATGTCTGGCATACATGGAATTTACCGGGCTCCGGTACTGTTGTTTCAGTAGGTTGATGGCGGCCTCGTATGTAGTAAGGTCCCGGATGAGTGCGAATACTTTAGGGCTCACTTGGGCGGTCAGAACTCTTAGCTTGGATCTCTGAGGCACGCCGGATTCTCCCAGGTAGGATTCGAAACAGCTCAGCCAGTGTTCGAAGTCGAGGGCTGAGTTTGCTGCCTGTGGGTTTAGATCCAGGTACGGTGGTCGGAGGGCTCGCAGCCAGGCCGGCTGCTGTGGCTGTTGTAGCTGGGCGTCTGACTGGTCGTTTGGCTGCTCCGTTGACTGGCCGTTTGGCTGCTCAGGTAACGACATTTTTAAATTTAGCCAATAAAATTGATATACCTATCAATTCATCCAATGAAAAGCGACGAGTTAAGAAAGTAACTATAGGTTTTTATTGGCTAAATAACAGAGCCCACCCTCGTGGGTGATCGGATCCAACAAGGAGGAATACCAGCCAGTCGACCACCTTTATGCCTGGGCAGGTAGGTGGAGCCATGGGCGGAGTCAGCAGTGGTCAGCCCAGGTATAACAGCGTGACAAGAGGCGACCTCGTGTAGTGATACAACAGTGTAAACAGTGATAACTATAGTGTAACGATATAACAGTGATAACCATAGTGTAACGATAGTGAACGATAAAAGTGGTTTACCACAACAACTTCATTGAAGTGGGCGCTCATCTTGTTCCTGGAGATATTAGCCCAAGGCTGTTGCTGATTTTGTACCTCTGCGTGACACATGCAATTGCAGTGGGGTAGCATTTGAGAACAACTCCTGTTCACTTCTGGGTTTTTTTCCCTCTCAACCATCGTCTCTCTTCAGGAGAAGTCTTCAGGCATTGTGGTCAGCTACAGTGTCTTCCTCAAGATGCATTGCCAGGATAATGAGCTACAGCAGTTCAGACCATACATTCCAATCCTCACCAACAAAGGCTTCGTCTGTCCATCGCACGTTAATGTCAACTTTTCACGTGACTACAAGAATGCCATCAATTTGCCAGTGGATCTTCCAGGTAAAAAAACGAAATACGTTGGGGGTGCGGGGGGGGAATAAATAATAGATACTGGGATGTAAGTTACAGCACAATAAATTCTGATTTCTGTTACCGACTAACAGTGAATTTAAGATGTGGGGCTTAGTACTGGACACATTATGAATGAGACTCATGCAATGCATACTCTTTTCTCTCCTGGTCAGTTTGCTGCGCTCCCTACTGTTCAGAGGGGGCAGGCAGGTGACCTAATCTTGTATCTATGCCGGTGCTAGTCTGTGATCAGTTACTGAGAGCTAGAACTGCTCTCTCTCCTCCTCCCAGTGTGGAGAAGTGCTTGGTGCCTCCTTATGGTTGGTAACAGCAGTGTTAGTTGTGGCTCAGTGGGTAGCGCTCTCTCTCGCCTCTGAGTCAGAAGGCTGTGGGTTCAAGTCCCACTCCAGAGACTTGAGCACAAAAATCTCCAGTGCAGTACTGAGGGAGTGCTGCACTGTTGGAGGTGCCATCTTCTGGATGTGATGTTAAATCGAGGCCCCGTATACCCTCTCGGGTAAATGTAAAAGATCCCATTTTTTGAAGAAGAACAGAGGAGTTCTTCCCGGTATCCTGGCCAATATTTATCCCTCAATCAACATCACTAAAACAGATTATCTGGTCGTTATCACTGTGCTGTTTGTGGGATCTTGCTGTGCACAAATTGACTGCTGCTTTTCCTACATTACAACAGTGACTACACTTCAAAAAGTAGTTGATTGGCTATAAAGTGCTTTGGGACGTCCGATGCTCGTGAAAGGCGCTGTATAAATGCAAGTCTTTTTTTTTTTAACTGACTATGGGACTTGCCGATACAAACATAGAAGATAGGAGCAGGAGTAGGCCATTTGGCCCCTCGAGCCTGCTCCGCCATTCAACGAGATCATGGCTGATCATCCAAATTCAGTACCCTGCCTTCTCGCCATATCCCTTGATCCCTTTAGCCTTAAGAAATATATCCACCTCCTTCTTGAATATATTTAATTTTTTGGCCTCCACTGCCCTCTGTGGTAGAGAATTCGACAGGTTCACCACTCTATGGGTGAAGAAATTTCTCATCTCAGTCCTAAATGGCTTACCCCTTATCCTTAGGCTGTGACCCCTGATTCTGGACTCGCCGGCCATCGGGAACATCCTTCCTGCATCTAGTCTGTCCAGTCCTGACAGAAATGCTGCCCAGCGCTCTGGCCACACTCTCATCCAATAAGACAGGCCTGTGATGAGACATTTGTGGTTTTGTTTTGTAGCTGGGCACTAATTTAGCAAGTGCATGGAAAAGTGTGTTGTTTACGTTGTGTGTCCATGCTCTGAGTTGTATTCATTTTATTCCCTATTCAGGTGTAGACTGGGTACTATTGGACTCCTGCTACCTGAGGACAGTCAATGATTGTGAAGGATGGAGAATATTTTTCACTTCTCTCGGCGTACGGGATTTGTTTATTTTTAAAAAGAAAAAATGTACTTTCACAAAACAAGAACTGGTTAGTTAAACAAATCTTGTATTCATTTTCCTTGTGTACGGTAACCAAATTCAAGTAGCCTGTGCCAGTGTTTATACTCCACATGAGCCTCCTCCCGCCCCTCTTCAGCTCACCGCGTCCATTTTGGACTGCATTGGCAGTTGTTTGTGATTTGCAATATTCAGTCAGCTCTCTTGATGACCTAGTAGGTAAAGCCACTACCCCGTGGCATACTGACCAGATGGTCCCAGGCTCAACTCCCAGTCTATACAGAGTTAGTTGATCACAGCCAGGGGGCCTCAGCATCCCTGGGATAGAGAGGGAGGGAGCAAAGGGGTTCCTATTTCTGATTGCTATCAAGTAACCTTCACTGGGAAATGTTCCCTGCATGGGAACAGGGATGTGCATCAGCCATGATGCTGTGCATGGTCAAATAACCTGATGCCTCTCATCAGGAACCACACTTGAACACTGCACCCAGCAGCCAGCAGCATGGAGAGGTGAAGGGAAAGGAACTTGTGATGTCCTAGTTGTCCTCATGCTAACAAATAACAGTTATCAAAAGCCCCTGTTAGTCCAGGCCACCTGTGAGGAAATCTTCACTTTTTTTCTTGTTTGTTCTTCAAATGTGGCTGACCCTAGCGAGACCTCATTTATTGCCCATCCATAGTGCCCCAAGAAGGTGGTGATGGGCGGAACTCTTGGATGATGTTCTCATGATGATGTTAGTCAGGAAATCCCCAGATGTTGCCTGGAGTCAGTGAAGGAATGGGTATACATGTCTGACGTAAGCAAACTACTCGGCACTTGGTCTGAGCGTTAAACAAAGCTTTAATCAACTGTTTTACAACATGGAGGTCTAGTTGTGTCCTTCACTAGTTCCTGTTAAGAATGTCCTGTACAAGCTGGGCCCGTGCCCGACTTTTTATACTTTCCCTGGACAGCGCCACCCGCAGGCCGCTTAGTATTATTTCATAAGTCTTTCTTTCATGAATGACTGATTCATGTCAATGTCCAAGTCAGAATGGTGTGTGTGACTTGAAGGTGTTGGTGTTCCCATGGGTTTGCTACTCTTGTTCTTCTCGGTAGTAAAGGCCGCAGGCTGGGCAGTGCTGTCGAAGGTAGCTTGGCAAGTTGCTGCCGTGCATCCTGCAGATGGCGCATCCTGCCGATGGTGTATCCTGTAGCCAATGTGCAGACTGTGGAAGGGATGAATATTGAGTCCAATGCCGTGGCACTAATCAAGTGGAGTGCTTTGACCTGGATAGTGTTAAGCTTTTTGAATGTTGTTGTAACTGCACCTGTCCAAGCAAGTGGTGAGTCTTCTCTTGCACTCCTGACCGATGTTCATGCGTGAGACTTAACACTGGAAAAGCCGGTCCCGGGCTACGCGGGACCAGCAGAGAGCCACGTGGCCGTGCAGCTTAGGGGGAACATTGCTCCTGACTTGAGACTTGTAGATGGTGGGGGGGCTTTGAGTGTTCAAAAGGTGAGTGCCCAGCCATTGTCCTACTTTAGTAGCCACAGTGTTGAAATGGCTGGTCTAGTTATGCTTCTGCTGAGTGGTGACCCCCAGGGTCCTAATGGTGGGGGACTCTGCGATGGTGGCGCCATTAAAAATGAGAGGAGGTGGTTGGGCTTTTTCTTGAAGGAGTTGTCTGTTCCAATATCCTGAAGAAGATTGGAGTAACCTTAGGCTATCTGTTTAACTGTGGGGCAAAATCACACTTGTAGTATTACCCACACTAAGCTGTTTTGATTTTTGTTCACTGTCTCTTGCTTGTCTCCAATGTAATTTATAAACTTCAAGCTCAAGTGTTGATGCGATTATTTTTTTTAAATGTTTTTAGGCATCTAGTCCCTGGGCGCCTGTCCATGAATTTTGGCCCAACACGGCAGATAATGTGTACGTTGTGGAAGATTATGTCTGTGAAGAGCTTCACGGCCTCTTAACTACAAAGGTTCTGTCTAAGGAGATGAAACTAAATCAGAGAGTTAACCTACTAACACTTCTTGACAAAAACTGGGACTCTGGGTAAGTTAACTGCATGTTGTTGGCAGTCACTTGGTGTTTGTGCCACAAGTTTGCTCGTTCCTCTTCTAGTCCCCTCCATTGCTTCTTTAGCTCCCTCCTTCTGCCCTCTTCCCTCCCTTCCCCCTCAGCTGCAAATGCTAGGAGGACAATTGAGCAAACAACTTGCTTCCAGTTGAATGGCAAGAGGTGCCTCTTCAAGAAGTCCTTCCCCTCAATGCCTTGACTGAAACCAATAATTTACTGCATTATAGAATCGTAAGCAATGGAAACCGTGCTCCTCCTCATGCTATGAAAAGTCACGACCCATGTATATTAACCTGCTGAGGACTGAGTTATATTTCTGTACCAAAATCAAAGATAATTTGCCCATTACCTCAATTGAGTTTAAAACACAGAAATAGGCCATTTGGCCCAACTGGTCCGTGCCGGTGTTTATGATCCACACGAGCCTCCTCCCAGACCACATCCTGTAACCCTATCAGCACATCGGGTACGGTAGCATAGTGGTTATGTTACTAGACTAGTAATCCAGAGGACTGGACTAATGATCTGGAGACACTAGTTCAAATCCCACCACGGTAGCTAGGGAATTTAAATTCAGTTAATTAAATAAATCTGGAATAAAAAGCTAGTATCAGTAATGATGACCTTGAAACTATCGGATTGTTGTAAAAACCCCAACTGGTTCACCAATGTCCTTTGGGGAAGGAAATCTGCCGTCCTTACCTGGTCTGGTCTATATGTGATTCCAGACCCACAGCAATATGGTTGACTCTTAATTGCCCTCTGAAATGGCCCAGCGAGACACTCCGTTGTACCAAATCGCTACAAAGAAGTATAAGAGCACTATGGGAATACCTTCACCACATGGATGCAATTAGGGATGGGCAATAAATGCTGGCTTTGCCAGCGACGCCCACATCGCAGGAATGAATATAAAAAAATCCTTCTATTCCTGTCTCCCTCAATTCAATTGAATTCAATTTTATTTGCCATATGTACTAGTACAATGGAATGCTTACTCCCCGTAGGGACACATCAGCTATTTTTACAGCGCCGTGTTCAGAAAGTCAATTCTTTGGCATCCAGTGGCAGTGGGAGCACGATGTCCCTCAGCTGCTCTGTCCTCCTCGTCACTGCGGCCTCCTCCTCACTGTTGCCGGCTCGGCTCCACGTGTGGTGGCCTGCTTCTCCTGCTCACCTTCTGGCCACCATTCCTGGCTCCCCTCCTCCCAGTTGGACTGCAAGTCGTCGTGGCTGCTGCTCGATGCGCTACGCTGCCTCCGCCCGACTCGCCGAACACATCCTCTGGTCGCCGCGGCCTCCACCTCACCGTCGCCGGCTCCACAGTCCGACGGCCTGGGCCTGCTTCTCCCGCTTCCGGTCCGGCCTCTGGCCGCCATGCTTGGCTCCCCTCCTCCCAGTCGGAATGCTTCCCCACTGAGGAGCAGCCAGCCGACGTGCTCTAGTGGGTCAACGTGGCTGCTGCTGCGTCCCGATGCGCTGCGCTGCCTCCGCCCGACTCGCCGAACACCTCGCTCCGGTTGCGGGAGCGAGCGGCGAGAGCGGGCCGCCCAACGCAGGAAGAGCGCGCTAGCGCCGGACCGTCTTGTGTGCTTATCTAGCTTCCCCTTAAATACTCAAAGCAGCTTGTGTTAATTCTTCGTTCCAGATGCAGATTGTCTCAGTACTGCACGGCTAAAGTCTTCGACAGCCAGGACAAAGTGCTAAAGAATGACGTAGCTTCTTCATTCGCAATTTACCTTGCAACTTTATCGTGGTTACCGACTGATAGTCCGGCTGCGGATGGTTCGGGATTCTGCACAGCCTTTCTGCGCCCGATTGAGGTGTACCTGAGATCAGGCAGTTTATTGGAGCTGTTAGCTGACCGGGTCAGCTACGTGTGTTGTGAACTCCTTGAGAAGAGCACTTTTGCTACTTTCACTGGTAAGTACAAATGGAAAACATCACGCTGGTCCCTTTGCATCTTTTAATGGTTGCGGTCGGGCTCTTCTGATTGATTAATGTGTATCTGACCCACGCAGACTAGAAGCTGCCAGGTATGATTCCTGACTTGTGTTGAGTTGGATGATATTAGCTGGGGAAGCAGTAGGGGTGTTGCGTTTAGCTTTGCCACCCCTGTGATCCTAAGGGGGAAGGGGGGGGCAGAAAATCAGCCAGAGTTACAATTCCTAATCATTGTCCAGCACTCTTGTTGGAAAGTGCACTTGTGTAGCAGTCTGGTGGGCAATGTTCCCCCTAATTGTTTTTGGGTGCGCGGTCCCTTTAACGGATTGCGGGCCCATTCAAGTTTTCATACATGTGTGAATTCCCGCATTGAGAAGCCGATGAATGATCTCCAGACAGCTGTGCAGCTTAGCGGGAACGTTGCTGGTGGGTGTAGATCAGGCTCGGTTGTGATGGCGGAGTAGCTTCCTGACACGGTCAGGGAGGGGAGCTGGCCTTGGAACTGCTGGGATTCCTTTTTTTTTAAGTGCCAAATGAAATCATCAGATTGAAAATATAATTTCAAGTAGGGTAGCATTCCTTAACCTCGCCCAGACATCTTTTTAAATGTGGGGTTAACAGAGAGCAGACTACATGTTTCTTCCAACCTGCAAACTGAGCCTGTCCTTTAATACTATCACACGTATTGGAGAATTACTGGTTATCTATTTCCATTTGGTGCTGTATGGCCTATATACATGTTTAATGTAAATAGGTTAAGTGCATATCTAAAGCAAGATCTTTGACAATGCAGCACTCCCTTAGTACTGCCAGCCTAGATTATGTGCTGGAGTGGGACTTGATCCCATGACCTTCTGACGTAGATGAGAGCACCACCAACTGAGCCAAGCTGACACTTGGTGGAGATGTCAGTATTGGGGAGAGTTCACATCTGTGATTAACACAGCAGCCATGCTGTGTCTCCATATGGTGTAAGACGCATGTTCTCTCTCGCAGTATGACATCATTCATCCAACCTTGCCCCTTGGAAGAAAGTACCAGGCAACTGTTGAAGCTTTTGGTCATTTCTCCCAACTCTCTTACTGTGGCTTGGCTTCTGTTTCTTGAAGAATCAGCTAACGGTATTTATATTTCATCCTTATGTGTATTGTGACCAGTAAGAGAGAATCCAGCAACTAGTCCATCAATAAATAATGCACAATTTTTGTCTCATTCAAGAACATGGCCGGGGCAGTATGGAGCCATATTTATGCTACAGCCTAACCTAATGCATGCTGTACCTGACCTGCATAGTGCTTCATTGTGACACTGAGTGCAAAGAAACAAATGAGAAAATGCTCTTCTGCTCCACAGACATCTAGCCATACACAAAAGCAAAATACTGCGGATGCTGGAAATCTGAAATAAAAACAGAAAATGCTGGAAACACTCAGCAGGTCAGGCAGCATCTGTGGAGAGAGAAACAGAGTTAACGGTTCAGGTCTGTGACCCTTCGTCAGAGCGTCGAACAAAGGGTCATCAACCTGAAACATTAACTCTGTTTCTCTCTCCACAGATGCTGCCTGAGCTGCTGAGTGTCTCCAGCATTTTCTGTTTTTATTTCAAACACTAGCCTTTATCTGGATAGCGATGCTGTCTGCCCTGTGGATCACGTGTAGTAATCTCTACTTTCCTCAGGTATTAAGACCTCCATAACTGTGGACATGATGATCAACCACTTCAAATCGTGGTGTGTGAAGACTCCTCCAGGTCAATCTGGTGATTTGGAGGGTGCAGAATTTCGGACAAAAGCAGACCACATACACCGGGTCTATACTTACTTGCATAGGAACTGCAGCCAAAGTCAGCTGAAGGAGCTGTTTGAGCGTTTCCCAGCCGTGTTTGTACCTAGCAGCAGGTATCTACGTCCCTTTCCGTTTTCACATCTGTACTTTATTGAAACTGTGCGGGTGGGGGAGGAGAATGTTAGAATGCCAATGGAGTCTTTCATCCAGATAAAGCTTCACCTTAACCCACCATTCTTCTTTTGATTTCTCTTCCTCGTGCGCCCATGAGATGTCTGAACCTTGCTCCTCTAGCTCTTTCCACCTTTTCCCCCCACATCCCATTTGTGGGAATGTGCTGGATGTCTTCCTCCAAGCACACAGCTGCAATTAGAAACTCCCCTGCTGAGCAGTCCAGCCTGCTGCATGGGTTTACATTTCCAGCTTACATTTTTCCAGGTGGCCAGATCAAGGTTACGGCAGAGCCCATGGGATCGAGGGGTCAGGGACACTCGCAGCCTTAATCCTCTTACGCACTTTCTTTAGAGGGGGTTACTGCAACAATGTCCGGGTCAGTCCCACTCCAGGGACTTGAGCACAAAGTTTAGGCTGACACTCCAGTGCAGTAGTGAGGGAGTGCGGCAATGTCTGAGGTGCCGACTTTCAGATGAGATGTGAAACCGAGGCCCCGTCTACTCTCGGGTGGATGTAAAAGATGCCATGGCACTATTTGGAAGAATTGCTGTGGAATTCTCCCCAGTGTCCTGGCCAGAATTTATTCAACAACAGATATCACTAAAACAGATTATCTGATGATTATCTCATTGCTGTTTGTGGGAGCTTGCTGTGTGCAAATTGGCTGCCGCGTTTCCTACATTACAACAGTGACTACGCTACAGAAATACTTCATTGGCTGTGAAGCCATTTAAGACGTCCTGGGATCGTGAAAGGCGCTATATAAATGCAAGTTATTTCCTTTGATCCGATGACTTGTTTCTAGGGCACTTGCCCAAGGGTCTACTTTGTGGGAAGCAGAAAGCTTTAAAGGGGCAAGAATGTAACTTGAGAAAGATTGTATTTTTTTTCTTGTTACATAAAATTGTTGTACAATTTGAAATAAATGTTCAACTTTCTTTTGAAGCAATGAATCGATTTGTACTGGAAAATTCTACTATCAGAAAGATGTATGTTGGAATGATCCAACTAAAATGTTCCAACGATATCAAATTCAGGATACAAACGGATCTTTCCAGGAACCTCACCTGCTTGCTCCTTTCTATAGTCAGCAAGAGGGCATGAGGGATCTATTTCAGAAGGTATGTCTAAAACCAGGATCACAATTTGTGTTCGCCTCTACCTTTGCTGTAAATTCAATGACCTAGAAATTCAGGCGCGTCCATTATAGAATCATAGAATGATTACATCATGGAAGAAGGCCATTCGGCCCGTCGAGCCCGTGCCGGCTCTGTGCAAGAGCACTTCAGCTAGTCCCACTCCCCCGCCCTTTCCCCATAGCCCTGCAATTTTTTTCCTTCAGGTACTTATCCAACTCCCTTTTGAAAGCCACGATTGAATCTGCCTCCACCACCCTTTCAGGCAGTGTATTCCAGATCCTAACCACTTGCTGCGTAAAAAAAGTTTTTCCTCATGTCGCCTTTGGTTCTTCTACCAGTCACCTTAAATCTGTGTCCTCTGGTTCTCGACCCTTCTGCCAATGGGAACAGTTTCTCTCTATCTACTCTGTCCAGACCCCTCATGATTTTGAACACCTCTATCAAATCTCCTCTCAATCTTCTCTGCTCCCAGGAGAACAACCTCAGCTTCTCCAGTCTGTCCACATAACTGAAGTCCCTCATTCCTGGAATCATTCTTGTAAATCTTTTCTGCGCCCTCTCTAAGGCCTTCACATCCTTCCTAAAGCCCAGAATTGGACACAATACTCTAGTCGAGGCCGAACCAGTGTTTTATAAAAGGTCATCATACTCAAAAGGACGGCCGCAGTATGCCCAAAAGTCGTGGTTTGAGGGACTGACTCTGTTTCACCATCTTGCACTCACTGCCTGTGCCCGGGCTCTGGCTCACCTGAAGGATATTCGTGAACCGGGTGGGTTCTTCTGACAATCTGGCAGTTTCACGGTCACCATTACCAATGGCAGCTTTGTAGTCCAGATTTTTTGAATGTAATGGAATTTAAATTCCCCAGCTGCCATGGTGGGATTTGAACTCCTGTCTCCAGATCATTGGTCCAGGCCTGTGGATTACCAGTCCAGTAACATAACCATTATACTACCGTACCCAGATTATTGGGTGCATGGGGGTGGATGGAGCTATCCCTGCGCCTGAACGGTGAGGAATGAGGGGCCCCTGATGTTGGGCCATTGTTTTTGGATCGGGTGTGGCACAACAGCCCGCCTGCGAAAAGTAGAGACAAATCAGGTCGGGATCGTGTTAGGGGGGGCGGGGGCCTGGAGTCACGGGGGTGGGAGGGGGCATCAGTAGCGTGGGAGACCAGTGGGGTTGGCACCGGGAGCATATGCCATTGGGGGGGGGGGGGGGTTCAGAGCCGGGAGCGAAGGCAGTCGGGGGGTCAGGGCCAGGTGTGTAGGCGCTCTGGGGAGAGGGGCTGGGGAGGTTGGGTTTAGGGGTTGGGAGCAGTGCCGGTGATGCTAGATTAGAGACCATGGGAGTCATGTGTTCAAATTCCAATAGTGTGAAATGATGATTGTAGGCTTACAATTGCTGGATTATCATTAAAAAGCCACTTCTCCTTCCGGGAAGCAACCCTGCCTCTGCTGCCAGTCTGGGCCATACACGACTAGCAAACCATCGCCTTCTCGGGGCAACTAGGGATCAGCAATTAATGCAGCCTCGTCCGTGCTGCCCACAAATCGAGTACAAAATACTGCGGATGCTAGAAATCTGAAATATAAACTGAAAATACTGGAAACACTCAGTAGGTCAGGCAGCATCTGTGGAGAGAGAGAAACAGAGTTAATGGGGGCAATTTTACTCCAATCGCTCAGCAGAAACCTTGCAAGTGGGCTGTTAAAGTTGGCTCTCACCTGTCCGAAAGCCACCATAATCGCAACTTCTGCAATTTTAACCTGCTCTCCTGAGCAGGCAGCAAGGACACAAGCCCGGAGCCAACGGGGTCCTTCTTTACATCTGCATGTTGGGGCCCGATGACATCATTGAGACCCGACTGTAATTTTAACTCCGGCCTGGAGCGGGGAGTCCACCTGGAGTTAAAATCAGGGCCAATGTTTCAGAACTGGAAGAAGTTAGAGATTTAACGGCTTTTATGCAAGTGCAGAGCCAGGGAAATGGTGGGGGGGGGGGAACAATGGGAAAAGCCTGTGAGGGCAGGAATGATTTAAATGACGAAAGGGATGATGGTGCGAGGCAAAAGGGGTGGTAACGGGACAAATAAAGAAAGAAAAGATGGGTCCAGAGGAGATGTAAATGGCAACAACAGAACCATTACTTGCACCTACTGTCCGAGAAAATGGTTGTTGAACTCATTAAAAAATAATGGTCGGAATTTTCTTCAGGGAGCCGGGTTGGGGGTGAAGCGGGACCGAGGCGGATGGGAAACCCGGGAGGCCGGGCATAATTTGAATGCATAGGCCTCGGTTTCTCGCCCACAGCCAGCTTGTGAGGTTGGCTGGCTGCAGGTTGGTAGGCCTCAGTTGCGCGGGGTTGGTCCGGGGGAGGGATCGCGGGAGGGGGGTTGGGAATCGGCAGTAGGGAGGCAGAGAGAGAGGATCGGCAGGCGATGGTGTTGGTTGGGGGGGTGGGGGGGAGTTGTGGAGTATCGGTAGGGGGGCCGGAGGATAGGGGTCAGCCGCATCATCGTTTTGGGGAGGCGGTGGGGCCTGGGAATACGATCGGAAGCCTCGGGGGGGGGGGGGGGGGGAAATATGGTAGGGACCCCGGATACAGGAGGTAGGTATAAATCCACTTACCTCCTGGACGCAGCAGTCCCCGCCTCTGTTTAACTGCCAGGTTTCACGAATTGTGTGAAACCGGTCCACGGGCAGTTAAATTCAAAATGATGGGGAAAATAGAGGCTTCCAGCTTCATTACAATATTTAAATTGAGGTAACGCCCCCTGGGAGCGGGTTGGTTCCCATCCCGCCTCCGGGAAAACCAGACGTGGGCGGGTTGGAAGAGAGAAACTGAGTTAACGGTTCAGGTCGATGACCTTTCGTCAGAACTGGAAAAAAGCAGGAAATGGAACTGATTTTTAAGCAAGTGAAGAGGCTAGGAAAGGGGGGAAGGATGAAAGAACAAAAAGGAAGGTCTGTGAACAGATAGAGTCTAGATTTGTAATTTGATTTATTTGTTTCAAATGACAGAGTCTGAATGTAGAGAGAATACCATCTATGAAGCACTATGTGAATCTGCTCGTGCTGATGTGCAGTAAGGTGTCTTTGCCCAGCAGTGACATCCTGCAGGATGTGTCTGTGATTTACGCAGTTCTAGGTAAGTAATTTTATAGAATCTCGGGTCTGCTTTAAGCTATTTTCTCTCAGAGGAGAACTGAGGCAGCCATCTAGTTTCTCCTCCACCTGACCACTTCTGGAGATATTCATTGTGGTCATGATACTTGCATTGCATTCTGTGACGAATCTAACCATTGCAAGACAACTTGAATATGTGGACTCTTGTTTGAAAGCTCTGTCCTAATGCTGTCGTTACCCTCCGGTTTCTGCCTAGTTTCACTGCATGTTTAAACTGATCCTGTTGGAACCATTTGATCTGGTGCAACTGCACGGTTTGCTGATCCACACTTCAGCCAGAATGCGTTCTGCCAGTGAGCCTGACCCACATGATGTTGCCATAAGGCTACTATTTGTAAGGGCTTTCCCTGGTGCCATACAATGTTATGTGGAGAGATTAGAGAAGCTGGGGGTTGTTCTCCTTGGAGCAGGGAAGGCTAAGAGGAGATTTGATAGAAATGCTCAAAATCTTACAGGAAACTTTGTGCTATCCGGCACCGACGGGACCGAGCTGTTGCCGTCCCATCAAAACTGCCGGACAAACCAGCGCTAATGTTGAAACATACGGAGATTTTGAGCTCCGTATCTGGCAACAAACCCTGTTGCTTAGCAACCGCTTCTAAACAGTCGGCCGTACCTTGCAGAACCTGACTGGTGGGGAAAAAAAAGCAACGAAAAGAAAAAAAACCTAACTAAACGGCTCCTGATTTTTGCCGGTGGCTTGAGCATTCCGGACAGTTAACCTCCGGATAAACCAAAGGTTCCTGTAAAAGGTTTTGCTAGAGTAAGATAGGAGAATATTAGTGGGGTTGGTTTTAAACCCAACATGAAGGGAGGACTACAAGAGTTAACGTTAATGTTTATTTTTTCCTAAACATTAAACTGGCCAGATGGTGTAGCGTAATTTACCCCAAGACTACTTCCCTTACCACTTGCCTTCTCAAAGTCACTGTCCCCTGCATTGAATGTAAAAGTGGCCCTCCCGGTGAAGAAACGGCCACGTGATATCGTCCCAGTCAATCATTTTATTTTATTCTCCCCACAGCTGAGAAATGCAAGAATTATAATGAATACGATGATTCATGGGAACTAAAAACTGCCTATTGTCAGACACTTAAAGGTAAGGATTGTATCTTGAGATGTACATGAACTGGATAAGTTTGATTTGGGGGGAGGGGGGACAGGCGTATCAGCATATATAATGTCTTCCACTTGACACCCCCTCAACAGCTACTGCTGAGCTCATTATAGGATGCCCGTCATAGACATTAGCCTCATTCTACCACTCCATCACACATATTGGAACTATTGAGTGCTGCACCACCACACCTTCATTATTTTATCTATACTGTATAGTGTCAATACAAGTATTATTCGGTCTCAGTGGTGCCTTCTATTAACCTCTTCTCACCTGTGTGAATAGGAATGGTAAAGGATGAAATGATATTTGCAGCCAAGGATAATCGCTGGGTCTCCATGGCCAGCTCCCCTGTGATACCAGACAATAAGCACCTGGAGCGGATTTTTAAAACACACTCTCTGTGTTTGCTCAATCTACCTGCTGCAGAGAGGAATCGTTCAAAGGCCAGGACCAGTAACAAGCAAGGTAACGCTGGTCTTTTCTCTCTCTCTCCCGTTATATTTCCGTCTCTGCTGCCTACACGTGCAAGGCTTTTCTGGTTGGCGTGTGAGAGCAGAAATAGTGCAGAGGCCCGCAGGGAATGTTCACTGATCAGATATGGATGAGATGCTATGGAGCATGTCGTGTAGCAGAGTTGCGCTTTACACTAAGGGGTTTAGAAATTGGGGGGGGGGGGGGGGAGTACTTTGCATTGAAAATAGAAATTTCTCCACATTAATAGGGACACTTTCCTGAATAATAATGCGTAAGGGATTGTCTCCAAAGGTTCTTCATCACCCACCACTCTCTTCCCCCCCCAGTTGTTTCTATAAGGTGGTTGTCATTTCCCCTTTTACGCCTGGGACCTGCACGTGCGAAAACAAACCCTGGGTTATCCTGGGTCATTTTAAATTTGGGGATTAAAAATTGATGGAAAAAACGTGTCCCTGAAAAGAATAAAAACTCGTCTTGGGAATTAGATGAAATGAGAGCATATCCAAAGGAATGTGCTTCTGAATGGACACCGGAGCTTTGTGGAGTGGGGTAACACCTTTATTGAACGCTAGGTTTTCTGGGTTAGTGGTGTTGAACCGTGACTAGTTCAGTGCTTGAAAGGTCTTTTATTTTCTATGTAACCATCTTGCTCTTAACTTCCTGCTTTTCTTCTCTGACTTGACAGTTTGAGCTTTATTTTTAGCTGGGCATCATCAGTATCCCTAGGTCCAACAAAACTGGCATTTAAATAATGCTCCTTGTGTACAGGTTGCACTTCTTTACAGGTGGAGGTAACGCTAGGCAGGAAAAAGAGGAATTTAGAGGAGTGGGGCAGAAACTAAGGAATGAGTTTGTAGAAGGTTCACTCGCTATTGCTTGCACAATTATTTGAATCTGTAGGGTTTTATTTTGAAGAAACCTAACATATAACTTCTCCCTACGGCCTGGTGAATAAAAATGTCATCTGACAAAGTCATACAGGACAGAAGGTCCCAGACCAGGTTCCTAGCCTGTGTTTAACTGACTGATCACAGCTTTGCCTGCAATCGGGGAGATATAGTTGCTCTCAATGCCGCCACTGGGCTAGACAGGGGAATTGAAACTAGCCCGGGTTTCTACTCTTACTTTTCTTATGATATCTGCTGAGAAAAGCATGGGACGCCTCCCTCTGCATAGCCAAATAACCTGTTTGCACTCACTGTCTGGGCCCACATAAAGAATGGGCATCTGAATGGGGCACTGGTGGGCCCGTGGAACCAAAGGTAGGAGAACATTGGAAGAAAATAACCTTTTAAGTGTAACAAATGTATTTGACGCTACTGTCTAATCAGTAACCATCTCTTTCACTAGAGGTGCGATTTAATGAGGAAGATCGCAACTTATTTTTTGATATCTGTGGGGTGGAGCGACTCTCCAAGTGCATCACTGTGCAAGCCCTGACTGAGGATTACAGACCCTGTCCTCGTGTCCAGAACTTTGTCCATTCTGTGGTTCCATTCATCCAGAGGTGGTTCTTTCACCACGATGACTTCAATAGTGTTTATGAAGAACTACAAGGCAGTAATATTGCTGGAAGCCTTAAATCCATGAACTTTATACAGGTAAATATTCTATTTATTAAAACTGCATATAATGTGATATAAAAATGAAATAACTACCTGTAATGCATTAATCTGGCGTGGGAATTCCTCCCCTTTTTTTTATAAATTCGCAATAGCCATTCAGACAGAAATGGAGCCACTTTGCACAATTAATATGACCTGCTTTTGAGGGGTGAATGTTGGCCAAGACACCAGGAGAACTCCATGCTCTTTGAATTGTGCCACGGGACCTTGTGCATCCACCTGAACAGGCAGGTGGGGTTTTGTGTAGTGCAATCGTAAATATGTTTACATATAGCACAGAGGAAATGTTGGTTCTTTCTTGGGGTAACGTTGAGAAAACATTACTCTACATCTCACCAATGTTCTCTCTAGTTTTTTTTTGGTGCGCAGTCCCTTTAAATTTGCTGCAGGGTATCTCTTCCAGCGGCAGAGCGACCTGTGTGGGACCTTCCGACTGGCGCGTGGCCGCGCATCTTAGGGGAACATTGCATCTACCGGTACTACAGCGGACCATGCTCAATACTGACACTGGGTATTCCATTCTTCAATACTATTGTTCCTCATTTTGAGCTCAAAAGATTGGTCAGCATTTGGAGAAGGAGGGCTTGTTTGAGAATATCCCATGGATGGCGAGCAAGATCAGCCATGATCTAATTGAATGGTGGAGCAGGCTTGAGGGGCTGAATGGCCTGCTACTATTCCTAAGACGCTGACTATAGTTGTGAAATGGGGAGGTGGGTTGAGAATTGAGGCTGGTGTTTATGACTGTTTTTCTTCCTCCCCAGGTTGGTAAGCTGTATCTCCATTATGAATTAACCTTGCCTAATGCAGCCACTGTGTTTGAGAACGAGGACATTGTTTGTCACTTGAAGGACATGAACAATTTCTTTATCCAGAAGGATCACATCACTTCGCAGACAGATATCTGCAGGTAAACGGCCTTCCCCCATTAACAACAAACAATTTCAGATTACACTTTTAAAATGATGCTCTGGATTCAAGGGATGATGCTTTAACTTAAAAATTTGAACCATCCCTTTGTGAAAAGTAGAGTAAAAGAAAAAAGACTTGCCATTATATAGCGCCTTTCACAACCTCAGGGCGTCCCAAAGCGCTTTACAGCCAATGAAGTACTTTTTTGAAGTGCAGTCACTGTTGTAGGAAACGCAGCAGCCAATTTGTGCACAGCAAACTCCCACAAATCGCAATGTGATAATGACCAGATCATCTGTTTAAGTGATGCAGCACGGTGGCATAGTGGTTAGCACTGTTGCCTCACAGCGCCAGGGACCCGGGTTCGAATCCAGCCTCGGGCGACTGTCTGTGTGGAGTTTGCACATTCTCCCCGTGTTTGCGTGGGTTTCCTCCGGGTGCTCCGGTTTCCTCCCACAGTCCAAAGATGTGCGGGTTAGGTTGATTGGCTATGATAAATTGACCCTTAGTGTTAGGGGGATTAAATACATGGGGTTATGGGGATAGGGTGGGATATGTGTCGGTGCAGGCTCGATGGGCCGAAATGGCCTCTATCTGCACTGTGGGGTTTCTGTGATTTCTGTGATGTAGGCTGAGGGATAAATATTGCCCAGGACACCAGGGAGAACTCCCCCTGCTCTTTTTCGAAATAGTGGCCATGGGATTTTTTGCGTCCACCCGAGAGAGCAGACGGGGGCCTCGGTTTAACGTCTCATCTAAAAGACGGCACCTCTGACAGTGCAGCACTCCATCAGCACTGCACCGGAGTGTCAGCCTGCCCTTGGGAGGGAGAGTCCCACTCAGAGTTGGCCAGTTCCATCTATTACATGAATAGACTTCGGATTTCCCAATGAAAGGGAGAGTGATGTAGCAGGTGAGCCGTACGGTACCGCACACTGTTCAAGTGACCTCGCTCCACAGGTTGTGGATCATTTATAGGATGTGGGGGGTGAAATGTTGCTTTCTTCTCTTCAGTGTAATTTGTATTTCTTTGTCTTTCTAGGGAGTTTGTAAAGTTGTTTAGTGCTGGGAGCAAAGAGCTCGAAAAGGAACTCGAACGCTTCCTGCAGAGCCTCATCTCTTACCTTGAGGTAATTATCTCGGTGTTCAAGTGATACGTGGAATAACCTTAAGAATTTACTTGGAAATCTGAACTGATGCAGCATTTGTGTGTTTTGTTTCTACTTATCTATGTTTTAAAACTTGCGGTTCTGATCTCTCCTAATATTACCGAAGTTGCCATTTTAGAATTGGGTCTCCTGATAGCTGGTCATTTGGTTATTTAAACAGGAGCGCAACCCAAAAGGCATGTAGCTAAAGCTTCCCTGCCATCCTGAGTGTAAGACGGAAGTCCACTAATTGTTTTAAATAAACCTTTTTTCATTTCTCTCCATTTCAAGTAATCTCTTGAAAAATGGGTAGAGGTCGCTGTTGTGCAAATGATCAATGTGGTGTCTCGGGTGATGGAATCATTGAACCAGGTCAAAGAGGAATAGTTTTTGTAGCAAAAGTGGATGCTGGAAATCTGAAATAAAAGCCGAGAATGCTGGAAAACATTCAGCAAGTCAGGCAGCATCTGTGGCGAGAGAAACTGAGTTAACGTTTCAGGTCGATGACCGATCATCGGAAATATTCTTCAGGACCATTATAATGGGTGGTGTGTCGGTCAGCGAGAGGAATCTTGCTGCAGGAATGGGAAGGGTTTGTGTGGTCAGTGACTGGCGGTCCTGTGCTAACATGGAACAGACCGGTCATGGGACAACCTCATCCAGGTGTCAACAAATGGTTCCGCTGAACCAGATAACCGCCATTGTATCAAAATCTCTCGCGCACTCCTTCGAAGACTTCCACGCGGCTGTTCCAGGGCCCGGTTGCTCTTTGAACACTGGCGCTCGTGCTGCTTTGCCTTAATTTTTAAATCTCTCCCCTGTTCCCAGGATGCAGCCACGTTGAAACGGTTTTTAAAGAAGGAGGATGTTGCGGAGTTGCCTGAAGGTGAAAAGAAGTGGGAAGTACCCAAAATCTCCGAGATGAGACCAGAGCCACCACGCCCTCCAGGTAACGGACGAGAACCGATGTGCGAGCGTGTGCGCGTGTTCGCTCCTCAGGCCGACTGGCAATCCGTGGTATCTGTCTTCACTGAAGTTCCATTATCGATCCGCCACATTGCAGTACAGAGAACACCACAGGTTTCTTCATTCTCTTTCTGTGTGTCCCCCACCTACCAGAGTATTCCCCTGTAGTAGCATCTGGTAATATCACAACAGCAAGGGGAACGTGAGACCAAGCAGTCAATAGTTAAAATACCCAAAACAGCTTCCATAAACTGTAAGAGACCAAGACAGTGATGGCATTACTGCTGGCCCAAGTCCGAACCCTTTGATTCGGTGTCAGACCAAGACAGTGATGGCATTACTGCTGGCCCAAGTCCGAACCCTTTGATTCGGTGTCAGACCAAGACAGTGATGGCATTACTGCTGGCCCAAGTCCGAACCCTTTGATTCGGTGTCAGACCAAGACAGTGATGGCATTACTGCTGGCCCAAGTCCGAACCCTTTGATTCGGTGTCAGACCAAGACAGTGATGGCATTACTGCTGGCCCAAGTCCGAACCCTTTGATTCGGTGTCAGACCAAGACAGTGATGGCATTACTGCTGGACCAAGTCCGAACCCTTTGATTCGGTGCCGGTTTTGTCTGACTAAACTCTTGTGAAGTGCCTTGGAATGAGTTGTTGTTGTTTCCGAGTATATTTGTTCATTACTTTTAAGACCTCAGGTTTTTCTTTCGCTGTGTCTTTGCCTTCGTCTTTAGGCGATCTCACAGGTTCACTGTGGCATTGATGGGGGCAATGAATGAAACCCACACATGGGGGAGGTGGCAGACTATTTATACACCTGAAAATGGCAGCTGGCCCAGCAAATGTCGCTGGAGCTGCTAATCAATCTTGAGGGGAGGTGAGATTAGCTCACTTTCAGATGTGTTCTTACCTCCTAGCAACGGTTGCAGGATGCATGTGCCTCGAGCTCCCAGGGTGTACCTTCCATCCCTCCTCCCTAGGGAGGGAAGGGAGTGGGTGGCTGGGGAAAGTACCTTACTTTTAACTGCTGTCTGCCCGTGGCACCCGAGACCTGCAATTAAACACGCGAGAACCATGCATGTGAACCCGTTGCCCACTCAGTCGTGCCATGCTTTAGCACACCAGTGTTGCATGGGCTGTTTTAGATCTACCCAAAAGCGTAGTCAGTCACTGGCGAGTGGAGGGTTCATCCTTATGGACTGTATCACATCACAGTGGTGCAAGATATCCCACAGGTTTTAAACTAGGAAACATACTAGTACAATACTCAGTGCTTCAAGTATGTGGCTCCTCACTTTACCATGCAGAGAGCTCCCCAGCCTGGCTACAGGGAGAATTGCCTAAGACTACATTTGCACCATTTATGGTAATGTATGATTAAAAAGCCTAGGAATGGGTTGGCAGGCTGCCCCGTTATGTGTGGCCATATAGAGGGTGAGGTTTAAAAGAAAAATTGCAAACTCTATATCGTGTGACAATTTTCTCCAATTCTTTTTACATATCAAGCAGCTGTTCGAATACAAGACCAAAATGAAAACAGTAAAGAAAACCAGGAGAGCAAAGACAGCAACGCTGATGGAGAAAGGACCCTGGCGAGCTGGCCTCCCAGATCATCCCTTCATGGTTTCCCTGACTCCGCATCCAGTAAGAAACACCTCTGCCTGCATGGTTGAAGGGGGGGGGGAAGAAAGGGTTAATGCCCTGTGTTTAGACTGTGTTCAGTAACTTTTTTTGTACAGAGTAATAGGAGCGAGTGCAAGCTGCAGTCATAATTGAAGGGCTCCGCTGCTCTAAGTGGCAAGATTGAAATTCAGCTGATTTATTGTCATCTCAATCCTGAATGTAAAAATGTTTTTTTAATTGAAATGGAATGAAAAGATGTTGTGATCAGAAATCACTGCCTGAAAGGGGGGTGGAATCAAATCAAATCGTAACTTTCAAAAGGGAATTGGATAAATACTTGAAAAGGAAACATTTGCAGGGCTCTGGGGAAAGAGCGGGGGAGTGGGACCAATTGGAGAGCTCTTTCAAAGAGCCAGCACAAGAACGATGGGCCGAATGGCCTCCTTCTGTGCTGTACGATTCTTAAAAAACTGAAAACGTTAGAAATTTGAAACATACAGAAAGGGCTTGAAATAAACAAGTCAGTCAGCATCCGTGGGTTAATGATTTGAGTGCGTAACCTGAACCACGCACAAAAACATGGAAAAAAATTTACAGGTGCTGATCAAGCTGATGTGTAATTCCAGCATTTTCTGTAGTTGCTTCAATCCCGGGTTGTTTACGTCATAAGCCAGCTTTTTATTTCAACATATTTACCATTCTTGTCATCTATTGAGGCAGTAATCAAATGGATTGAAAGCACTTTGAGTATTGTACTACAGGAAACTCTTTGGTATCCGGCACCGATGGGACCGGGGTGGTGCCGGTTGATTAAAAATTCCGGATAACCGAATTGGCGCCAGCCAGTTAGCGGCCGGCGCGTGAGTACCGCCCCGGCCGCTAAATTGGGCTTACCGCCCCAGTGAGGAAGCGGAGCGCTATCGCAGGCGGTCCACTTCCTCTCGGGGCGGTGTCAGGAGCGCGGTAGCGCTGGAGCACTACGCGGCTGCTCCGTCTAACGCTGACGCGCTTCATCGCCCTTCCCCTTCCGTTAAAGGGGAGGGACGCTGCGCACTCTGCAGGCCGTTTGACGGCCTCCACTAGCCCCCACTGACTAACTCGGCCACCGCGGGAGACTCGGACTTGGCAACATTTCCGGTTATTGAGGTGCTGTTTTTGGAGTATGAATTTTGCTGGTTATTAAAGAATTCCGGATATTTAAGTGCCGTTTAAACGAGAGTTTCCTGTAGTTTGTTTCCTAGTTTAAAACCTGTGGGATATCTTGCACCACAAAGGTTTTGAACCCTGCCTGATTCTCCCACACACCATGTTTGTATGCAGCACCTTGCTGGAGTAGAATAAACCAGGAAAGTGCAAAATCTGAAATAAAAACAGAAACTGCTGGAAATACGCAGCATCTGTAAAGAGCAAAAACGGGTTATGGGTTTTTTTCAGAACTCCAACTGTTGGAGCAGCTTTACTCACCCAATTTGCCCAGAATTGGGGGCTACAGATGATGTCGGTGTTCAGCCAGAGGAGACCCCTGTTTCTCCGAGATGCCAAGAGCCTGTCGTGCTTCGTGCTTCACCCAAGTGGCTGATCTCGATGCGTGAGCCTCGACATTGTGCGGACAGGGTTGCCCCATAACACGCACGCGCGCACTATCCAGCAGCACAGCCCCACACCACCCTGCCCGAGATCGGGAACCTGAAACAATCCTGCTCTGCGTGGCCCAATACAGACTATTTACACACAGCGCAGTCGGCAGGGAGTATTCACAGTGGCTGAGCATGAACTTGCAAAAGCAGAAGAGGGCGGGTGATGCACAGGGTTTATTCCAGAATGCACTGAGACCGAGGGTGGAATCTCTACTTCAGTACAAAAGTAATGATCTCTCAAGAAAAAATGAAATTCTGCCGAATGAGCAGAATAATCTGGATCTTCCTGTTGCATGCTGTGCCTGTCCCCCCCTCGGGTATCTCTGTTCCCAGTGAGAGTGCTCTCCAGCTGCACTCGGAGCCAGTCTGGTAGCTCGCTGTGTGAGGAACCGCAGGTGTGTTCCTGTGCCCTTCCACTCAGCGGTTCTGGTTCATTAGTACGTCAGTGCCTTGAGCTTCCCCAGGGTGCGGTGCTAACTCCACCGTCCTCACTTTCATCTGTTCAGTAAAGCAAAGTCAACCAGAATACAACTACATTGTACAGCTTTGTGGCTGTAAATTTTGACGTTTTTTTGGGGATCAGGGGTTGTGAGAAGTTATTAGATTGCTGATGATTGTTTGTTTGTTTTCCTCAGGCAAAGCTGCAGAAGCTGTCATGAGAATGTGGCCGCCTCCTGCACCCCCATCAGACTCTGCCGATAACCTGCCTTCCGGTAACCACCACCAGCACCATCTTTCTCCACAGCCCGGTGAGTCTTGGGTTACGCTAACACAGGAGTGGGCACTGTATCCAGCAGCAACTGCTGCATCTTCTCTCCAACCACCCTCCTCTCCCCATGTACTGTACCATGCATAGTTACTCTGAGCAGGCCAGAAGCTGATGGGTTCCCAGTGTCCCGGAGCTATACGAGACTACCCCAGGGTTTCTCTCTGGCTTTTTATGGTTTAGTTCTATATTAGTTGTGCCCCTCTTAAAAAGGGGGCTTTTTTGTTTTTGTCACACCCCCTGTGCTCGCTGACCTACACTGGCTCCCGGTCCAGCAACGCCTCGATTTTAAAATTCTCAGCCTTGTGTTCAAATCCCTCCATGGCCTCACCCCTCCCTATCTCTGTAATCTGCTCCAGCCCTACAACCCCCCGAGGTCTCTGCGCTCCTCCAATTCTGGCCTTTTGAACATCCTCGATTTTAATTGCTCCACCATTGGTGGCCGTGCCTTCAGCTGCCTGGGCCCCAAGCTCTGGAATTCCCTCCCCAAACCTCTCCGCCTCTCTCTCCTCCTTTAAGACGCTCCTTAAAACCTACCTCTGTGACCAAGCTTTTGGTCGCCTGTCCTAATTATCTCCTTATGTGGCTTGGTGTCAAATTTTGTTTCATAACCGCTCCTGTGCAGCGCCTTGGGACGATTTAGTGTGTTAAAGGCGCTATATAAATGCAGGTTGTTGTTGTTTCCCCTTGGAATAAATGGCTGGAAACTAGAACTGACTCACATATGAAACCACAGGTCTGTTCCGCAATGTCACTAAACTGCAGCAGGGCTCCTGCCCCTTCAGCTGCATCATTACTCTTCTCTCGAAGTAATGAAACTTGTCCAAACTCCTGCTGTACAGAAGCTGCGGAGATCCACAAGTGTTTGAGTACACCATGGTAGGAAACATTCTCTCCAGCTGTTCAGCCTGCTCGGTGTCTCTGGGCACCCCTACAAGGATAACTCGGTGTGCTGTCCAAACACACACACTCTTCATTGGACGCATTTCCAACTTACCAAGCTGCTGCTATTTTTCGATCTGATAGATGCAGCTTTTGAAAATAAAAAGCTGTTATTTTTGGACTGTCTGGCGTTTTCCAAAAGAAAGTTGTTCATAGTTTATAACAAATGCTGAGTAACCTAACCTTATTCTGAACTAGTCGTTACCTACTAAGCAACAGTGACCGCAAAGGTCGGTCATTGGATGTGAGGCGCTCTGGAATGTGCTGAGAATGTAACCGGCTGTGATATGATGGAAGCTGGTTCTTTTCTAACCTTTAATGGGATGGCCCAGGAAAAGAAAGACTTGAATTTCTGTAGCGCCTTTCACAACTTCAGGAGGTTCCAAAGCGCTTTACAGCCAATGAAGTACTTGTGAAGCGTAATCACTGTTGTAGAAACACAAGCGAATTTAACTTCAAATTCCATTAGATGTTCCCTATCACATTTTTATTAATTCACGAGATGTGGGCGTCGTTGGCATTTTATTGCCCATCCCTAGTTGCTCTTGAGACAGTGGTGGTGAGCCGGTTTCTTTAACCGCTGCAGTCCGTGCAGTGAAGGTGCTCCCGTGGTTAGGGCGGGAGTTCCAGGAATTTGACCCAGTGACGGTGAAGGAACAGCTGATATATTTCCACATCAGGATGGTGTGTGACTTGGAGGTGGTGGTCGCGAGTTTGGGAGGTAATTCCTCTAATATAAAACCAACTTGGGTTCAATGTGATGGGGAAAATTAAACCACATTCATTATCTGTAGTGAGTAGTTCCGGTATCCAAGGTTATCCCTTGTATGTCAGTTATTGTGTGTGTGCTTCAGTATAACCAGCTGTTCATGTTTTTGTTATTGACTGGATGTTTGAACACTGGCGGTGGTCCTTGTTGGTAAATAAAGTTTTTCTTTCATTTAGATGACCAAAGTAGGATCCTAAGCACCAAGCCCAGTAGGGACCCTACTCAGCATCTGGAACGGCAGAACAGTCAGGGCCGGCCTTCAGCTGCAGGTAAATAAGCAGTTTAAGATCAGAACCCGGTATTATTTGCTCTCCATTCCCTTTATGTCCTCCTGCAGCCAGAACACCATATCTTAGTGTCAAAGACAGTGTTGTATTCATCAAGTAAAGTAAGGAGGCAAGAAAGAACTTGCATTTCTATCGCACCTTTCACGTCCCAAAGCACTTTATAGCCAATTAAGTAATTTTTGAAGTGTAGTCACTGTTGTAATGTAGGAATCGCGGCAGCCAATTTGCGCACAGCAAGCTCCCACAAACAGCAATGTGATAATGACCAGATACAGGAAACTTTCTGATATCCGGCACTCACTGGACCGAGCTGGTGCCGTACCATCAAAAGTGCCGGACATACCAGCGTTAATGTTGAGAGATACGGAACTGAAAAGCTCCGTGTGAATCAACAAACCCAGCTTCAAAACAGTCGGCTGCAGCTGCAAGCGTCTCTAGCTGAAGCTGTTGCTATAGCTACAGACCTTGCAGTGCCTGACTGGGGGGGGAAAAAAGTAACGAGAACTAAAAAAAACTTATAGAAAACGGCTCCTGATTTTTGCCGTTAGATCGAGTATTCCGGACATATAACCTCCGAATAAACCAAAGTTTCCTGTAATCTGTTTTAGTGATGTTGGTTTAGGGATCAATATTGGCCAAGACCCATGGGATAACTTCCCTGTCATTTAAATAGTCAGTTTACTGATTATGCGCTGACAGTGTGGAACATCACTTGTGTATGGGGGCTGGCAGGTAGCACATGCCTGATTTCCGATACGTACTGCCAATGGACAAGGGTCGTTCATAAAATTCGCCCCATTATATTTTCACCGCCAAATAAAAACTTGGAACTAAATTTGTTATGGAATGTTAAAATAAAATAACACAGAAATTAGATCAGACTAGATCTGAAAATGATTTCTAAAACTAAAACGACTCTGATCTCTTTACAACTTCTGGAGCAGACGATTGGAAGTCAGAGCAGTCATCAATCCCAGTTAATTATTTCTTGTGGCTTTAAGCTGCGAGGTGTGAAACAATAATTAGGATATTTCTAGAACCATAAACTTTGATTAAAAGTCCAAAGACTAGACTGAAAATATGGAAAGCAAATTTGTGACTGATATTTTTTTCCCCCGGAATAAATTTCTTCCAAAGACTATGAATAAAATAAGATTGAAAGTCAAGGCCCAGAGATGAGACCAAAGTTATTTCTGGGGCTAAAACAATGCTGGTGGCAGGTGACCACCTCCCATCCATCTGCCAGTGCTGGGTCATCCCATCTACAGGACAAGGCTCCCAGTGTAGGGAGGTGCCTGAACTCTGCTTGGCATAGTGGAGACCAGGGAGCTTGTGTGGTGTGGGGGGAGGAGGAGAGTCTGTAACTTCCAGTGTTGTGAATTACCTGTCAACGTTCCTGTTGGAAATAGAGGGAAACTTGAAGTAAACCCACCGTGCCCACAGTCTTTGCAGTTACTGCTTCAATTGTAGAAAGATCTATTAAGGAATAATAAACAAAAGTGGTTAAAATGTATGGGGAAAGTGACTGAAATAACTGGGAGAGGGGAAGACAAATACTGTGCCGTTTAAGCTGAAGGGTCATGCCACAGCCACAATTGTAAATTGCAGCTTTGTAAAGCATTGCCAGTAAATGAGCCCGTGAGGAGATTGTTCACAGAACCAACTGCAAGAGACAGCGGGGCAGAATTTCCTCTTCAGGTCCCAAGTGCAAGAACCGGCCGAGGTTGGAAGCTCTCGTCGCAAGCTCGGGGTCAATCTACTCGGAATTTCCCACCCGTTCATTTTAATGGGTAGAAAATCGTCAGCCGCTGGTCCCAGATTTGCAGCGAGAGTTCCCACTCTGCCAAAGTCCTGTATCAAAGAAGAAAGAATGGCTGCCTCATTGGTCTCTTGTGGTTAGGTCCTTGAAACCATCTCTGCCGTGAGAGTGTGGAAGTTTCAGGAGTTTGAAATGTATTCACGTGCTTCGGTTTGTCCCCTTCAGTACACATTGATCCATCGGCGACTTCAGAGCAGAAGATGGATTCGGATCACTTCGAACCTGTTTGCCCGCAGCCTGCTGCAAGCCAAACCCAGGACCGCCCCGCTGTTGCTGCAAATGACCATACAAGGTACGACACCACGAGTCAAAAGTCAGGAAAATAGAGCATGCCACAGTTTGGTAAGACAGGGATTCATGCCGCTAACTGTCCATGTAGGAGAATATCTGATCTTGGTCACATTGGGAAGGTTTGATCCCTGCTCCACAGAGAGGTATGGGCTGTCTCTCCCAGGCCTGCTCACAGAAGCTAAATAAAGGGTGCAATTGACAGAAGCCCAGGAACTGGTCTCTAGACCATAGAATCCTACAGCACAGAATGAGGCTATTTGGCCCATCATACCTGTGCCAGCTCTTGGAAAGTCCTATTCAATTAGTCCCACTCCCCTTGCTCTTCCCCCATAGTCCTGCAAATTTTTCCCCTTCAAGTATTTATCCAATTCCCTTTTGAAAGTAACTATTGAATCTGCTTCCATCATCCTTTCAGGCAGTGCGTTCAAGATCATCATAACTCGCTGCATTAAGAACTAGGAGTAGGACATACAGCCGCTCACGCCTGCTCCGTCATTCATGGCTGAACTTCTACATCAACTCCACTTTCCCGCCCTATCCCCATATCCCTTGATTCCCTTAGTGTCCCAAAATCTATCGCTCTCTGTCTTGAATATACTCAGTGACTGAGCCTCCACAGCCCTCTGGGGCAGTGAGTTCCAAAGATTCACCACCCTCTGAGTGAAGAAATTGCTCCTCATCTCAGTCCTAAATGGCTGACCTCTTATCCTGAGACTGCCCCCTAGTTCTAGACACTCCAGCCAGGGGCAAACAGCCTCTCTGCATCTACCCTGTCAATCCCCCTCAGAATCTTATACTAAAAATTCTCCTCTCCTCCCCTCCCCTCTGGTTCTTTTGCCAATTATCTTCAGTCTGTGTCACAGAAATTTACAGCACAGAAGGAGGCCATTCGGCTGACAAAAAGCTCTCCAACCTAATCCCACTGTCCAGCTCTTGGTCTGTAGCCCTGCAGGTTACGGCACTTCAAGTGCATACCCAAGTACTTTTTAAATGTGGTGAGTGTTTCTGCCTCTCCCACCCATTCAGGTAGTGAGTTCCAGACCCCCCACCACCCTCTGGGTGAAAAAAGCTCTCAACTCCCCTCTAATCCTTCGACCAATTACTTTAAATCTGTGCCCCCTGGTTATTGATCTCTCTGAAAAGGGAAATTGGTCCTTCCAATTTACTCTATCTAGGCCCCTCATAATTTTATTCACCTCAATCCAGTCTCCCCTCAGCTTCCTCTGTTCCAAAGAAAACAACCCCAGCCTATCCAATCTTTCCTCACAGCTAAAATTCCCCAGTCCTGGCAACATCCTTGTGAATCTCCTCTGTGCCCTCTCGCGCTCGCTCTCTCTGGGGAAGCGCCTCTCCATGACTGAGATTGATAGTTGACCATACGAGAAATGGAGGACACCAGAAAAGTTTTTGTGTTCCAACCTTGATCTGTGCTGAGTCGATAACCTCACCCAGCTCTGCAGTTGGTCCTGTAATCAGCTCTGCATCCCCGAGGTTAGGGAGAGGAACAGTCAGCCACAGTTTACCATAATGGGTGTTTGAGTGATGGGGGAGGGCAGGATTGGGTTTAGGTGTGGTGCATTCTGCAGGTGAATAGCCTGTCAATAACTGCTGTCAAAGCTCACCATAGAGAATGGCCACTTGAGTAGGATATCAGAACATGACTGGCACCAATGGACAGTACCCACATGAGTAGTCAAGAGCTTTGTTTTGATTTAATTTGATTAATATAAATCCCTGGGGAGAACTTATCCCCTTTCCCTTTCTATCCCTCCTACTCTGCATCTCCTGTGATTAGGAACCGGATGTGTTGGGAAGTGTCTTTTAACCCCGTTAGAATAAAGTGTGTGGGAGGTGGGACCAGGGGTGAGTTCCGTGTTTTAGTTATTTTCTCTCTGTGCTGAGCAGCCAGCAACCAGCGGTATCGGTGACAAAGAGCAACCACTTCAACGGAGCTCCTGCGAACACTTTCCGACCAGCCCTTCCCCTTGATGTCCCGGTGTGGACAAAAGAGCGGCCCCACGAGGAGGTCCTGGAGGAGCTACCAATACACGGCGCGGTGGAAAAGCCAATGGCGGTTGTCTTCGGTGAGGACAAGGCAGAGAACTCCGCCATCGGAGAATGGGGGGAGCGCCTGGTCCACGCCTTCCTGACTCACTGGAAGGAGAGCGACAGCCAGCACAAGCCCAAGGACGTGATGTGGGCAAATGAGAACGGCGAGAGCGGCCTGCCCTACGACTTCAAGGTCGTGTTCAGCTCCGTGAGCGACGGGCAGGTGGAGACCTTCATAGAAGTTAAATCTACCATCAAAGCTGAGAAGAACTTTGTGCAGCTCTCGGCTCGAGAAGTAGACCTGGCATTGCGGGCCAAAGATCGCTACCACCTGTACCGCGTCTACAAGGCTGGAGACTCGCAGAATGTGCAGCTGTGTCGAATTAAGAACTTGGCACAGTGTCTGCATGCAAAACAACTCGAATTGTTCCTGTTTGTGTAAGTTCCGCACTGATTTTATGGAAGCGTGCATTCATTGGACAGGTTTTTATTGTTTTTTATGTATTTTACGTAAGAGTAATACCTGTAACATCAAATGTCTGACTGGAAGGAGTTTGAGGATTGAGAGATTGCACTGATGGGATGATATGTGAAGCCCTTGTTTATACTAAGGTGACCACTGTCTTATTTGATAATGTTTTGCACATTTTCTTTTTCTGAATTAGTATCCCCAGACACAATAATGTTTAAAACAGCTTTCTGTTCATTGTGAAAACCTTGTTTGCTGTGTGATTTTTATTTTTTAAACTTTTTAATCAATTTTATCCAGCAATTCTGTGCAATCAAGTGACCAAACTGATTTTAGTGATTGCAATAAATCAAACTCTATATAAATTTAGTTTTGTCTTAATTCATTTTGTATATATAACATTTTTTTAAGAATTCTCTGGATGTGGGTGTTTATTGCCCGGAGAAGGTGAGTCTTGCTAAGCCACTTCTTGCGTATCCCTGATTTTCATCGCTCCACCACTGGTGGCCGTGCCTTCAGCTGCATGGGCCCTAAGCTCTGGAATTCTCTCCCTAAACCTCTCCGCCTCTCTTTCCTCCTTTTTAAGACGTTCCTTAAACCTACTTTGAACAAGCTTTTGGTCATCTGCCCTAATATCGCCTTAGGTGGCTCAGTGTAAAATTTTGTTTGATAATCACTCCTGTGAAGGCCCTTGGGAGGTTTTACTTTGTTAAAGGTGCTATATAAATGCAAGTTGTTGAGGAAAGAAATGGCAGTCAAAAGAATATGGGGGAAAATGTAATTTGTGGTTCATTGTTTTTATTCATTGAATTCAGACAGATGATGATCTTTGTACAGATTTGGTGGGAACTTGGTTTCTAAATGAGTTGCACCACTGATTGTTGTAACATGTAAATCCCTGTGTACTATGGCAGTTTACTTGGAATGGAGTCTTAACGGTTTACAGGCCAAGTTATTTCCAGATGTGAAAATGTGGCTTTTTAATCAACCCAACCGCTCTAGGGGTTGGAATTCAGTTTATGGAATGGATTGTACTGCACTGTTGGCTGTCGTCTAATTCATCAGTGCTTTGGCTTTTAGCCTTCCAAAGTGTTTTATTGGAGTTTAGAAACTAATTATCTGCAGAGCACTGATATTATTGTACTCTGAACAGCACAACAAATGCAAGCAACCTTTTGTGTCCCTTTGTGTGAGGTTTATGTGGTGCAATAGTGGCCAGTAGCGTTAGCACTGACGTAACTGTTTCAGCTTAAGGAAGATGTTGGTCTGGTAAGTGCAGAGTGCCACCTACTGATTCTGACCTAGCCAGCTGAGCTGCAATTGCTTCTGTACCCTCCGTCGCTCTGAGTTCAGATGGCACTTCACCTCTTGGAAATTCAAGCACACTGAATAGACTGTTAATGTAACATTTCAAATCTAGGTTAGAAAAAAAATTAATGGGGGAAATTTATTTGGAAAACATAAGGAGCAGGAGTAGGCCAATCGGCCCCTCAAGCCTGCTCCGCCATTCAATAAGATCATGGCTGAGCTGATCCTAACCGCCAATCCACTATCACAGAACCATCTCCTGAATCTAACAGAATTAGACACACGAAATAGGAGCAGGATCAGGCTACACAGCCCCTGGGCCCGCTCCGCTACCCACAGGGCCATGACCGATCCGAACCTAGACTCATGTCCAAATTCCTGCCCGCTCCCCGTAACCCTTAATTCCCTTTACTTCTAGGAAACTGTCTATTTCTGTTTTAAATTTATGTAATGATGTAGCTTCTACAGCTTTTTGGGGCAGCATATTCCATGGACCTACCACCCTCTGAGTGATGTAGTTCCTCCTCATCTCAGTATTGAAAGAGCAGCCCCTTATTCTAAGACTATGCCCCCTAGTTCTAGTTTCACCCATCATCGGGAACATCCTCCCCGCATCCACCCGATCCAACCCCTTCACAATCTTATATGTTTCAATAAGATCGCCTCTCATTCTTCTAAACTCCAATGAGTAGAGTCCCAATCTACTCAACCTCTCCTCATATGTCCAGCCCCTCATCCCTGGGATTAACCGAGTGAACCTTCTTTGTACTGACTCAAGAGCAAGTATGTCTTTTCTTAAGTATGGACACCAAAACTGTACGCAGTATTCCAGGTGCGGTCTCACCAATACCTTGTACAACTGAAGCAATACCTCCCTATTTTTTATATTCTATCCCCCTAGCAATGAAAGCCAACATTCCATTGGCCGCCTTAATCACTTGCTGCACCTGCATACTAACCTTTTTGAGTTTTGTGCACCAGGACCCCCAGATCCCTTTGTACTTCAGTACTTTCCAGTTTCTTGCCATTAAGATAATAACTTGCTCTACGATTTTTCCTACCAAAGTGCATAACCTCACACTTTCCAGTATTGTATTCCATCTGCCAAATCTCTGCCCACTTACTTAGCCTGTCTATGTCCCCTTGCAGGTTTTTTATGTCCTCCTCACTCACTACTTTCCCTCCCATCTTAGTAGCATCAAACTTTGATATGTTACTCGGTCCCCTCCTCCAAATCGTTAATATAGATTGTAAAGAGTTGGGGACCCAGCACCGACCCCTGCGGAACACCACTAGTCACTGATTGCCAGCCTGAGAATGAACCATTTATCCCAACTCTCTGCCTTCTGTTAGATAGCCAATCCTCTATCCATGCCAGAATATTACCCCCAATCCTGTGATTTTTTTTATCTTAAGCAATAATCTTTTGTGTGGCACCTTGTCAAATGCCTTTTGGAAGTCTAAATACACTACGTCCACTAGTTCCCCTTTATCCACCCTATATGTTACTTCCTCAAAGAACTCCAGCAAATTTGTCAAACATGACTTTTCCCCCCCTTCATAAAACCATGCTGATCCAAATGTCCTGTTACTGTCTCCTTAATAATGGGCTCCAAAATTTTACCTACCACAGATGTTGGGCTAACCGGTCTATAGTTTCCAGCCTTCTGTCTACTGCCCTTTTTAAATAAGGGTGTTACATTAGCAGTTTTCCAGTCGGCCGGGACCTTTGCCGAGTCCAGGGAGTTTTGGAAAATTATTACCAATGCATCCACAATCCCTACCGCCACTTCCCTCAAGACCCTAGGATGTAAGCCATCAGGTCCAGGTGATTTATCCGCCTCGAGTCCCATTATTTTACCAAGTACCACTTTCTTAGTGATTTTGATCGTGTTTAGCTCCTCCCCTCTGTCCAGTGTTGGGATATTCTTAGTGTCTTCTACTGTAAAGACTGATGTAAAATATTCATTGTGTTTTTGCCATCTCCATATTTCCCACCATTAATTTCCCAGTCTCATCCTCTAAGGGACCAACATTTACTTTAGCCACCCTTTTTCCTTTTATATAACTATAAAAACTCTTTATATTTTTTGCTAATTTACTTTCATAATCTATCTTCCCTTTCTTAATCAATCTTGTTATTTTTTGCTGTCTTTTAAAGTTTTCCCAATCCTCTATCCTCCCACTAGATTTGGGTACCTTATATGCCCTTGTTTTTAGTTGAATACTATCCTTAATTTCTTTACTTAGCCATGGATGGCTGTCTTTTCTTTTACACCCTTTTCTTCAGTGGAATATATTTTTTTTGGAAGTTGTAAAATAACTCCTTAAATGTACACCACTGATCATGTATCGTCTCACCCTTTAATCTATTTTCCCAATCCACTCTACTCAATTCCGCTCTCATACCTTCATAGTCTCCTTTATTCAAGCTTAGCACGCTTGTTTGAGATCCAACCTTCTCACCCTCTAATTGAATATGGAATTCAACCATGTTATGGTCACTCATTCCAAGGGGATCCTTTACTAGGACATTTTTAATTAATCCTGTCTCGTTACACAGGACCAGATCTAAGGTTGCTTGCCCCCTGGTCGGTTCAGTTACATACTGCTCAAGAAACCCATCCCTAATACACTCAATGAACTCATCCTCAAGGCAGCCCTGCCCAATTTGATTTGTCCAATTAATATGATAGTTAAAATCCCCCATAATTATAGATGCTCCCTTATTACAAGCCTCAACTATTTCCTGATTGATACTCCGTCCAACAGAGTTGCAACTGTTCGGAGGCCTATAGACTACGCCCACTAGTGTTTTTTTTCCCCTTATTATTCCTTACCTCCACCCAAACTGTTTCATTATCCTGATCTTTTGACCCAATATCATTTCTCTGTATTAGTGATTCCTTCCTTTATTAACATAGCCACCCCACCTCCCCTTCCTGCCTGTCCTTCCTGATCGTTAAATAACCTAGTATGTTTAATTCCCAGGCATTATCACCCTGCAGCCATGTTTCTGTAATGGCCACAAGATCATACCCATATGTAGTTATTTGTGCCATTAACTCGTCTATTTTGTTACGAATGCTACGTGCATTCAGATAGAGAACTTTCAAATATGTTTTGTGACACTTAATTCCTGCTTTTGCCCTTTTTATTACTTCACCTTTTACTCCATACCTTCTGCCCCTTCCTGATATGCTCTGGTTTTCAATTTCCCCACTGCTACCTAAGTCTATGACCTTCTCTGTTGTCATTTTTATTATTTGCTCTCTAGGAACCTCCCCCCCCACTAGTTAGTTTAAAGCCCTCTCTACAGCCCTAGTTATATGATCCGCCAGGACTCTAGTCCCAGCACTGGCCAAGTGAAGCCCGTCCCAACGGAACAGCTCCCTCCTGCCCCAGTACTGGTGGCATTGTCCCAGGAAGCAAAACCCATTTCTCCCACACCAGTCTTTGAGCCACGCATTTAACTCTCTTATTTTATTTGTCCTAGCCAAATTCGCTCGTGGCTCAGGTAATAATCCAGAGATTATTACCTTTGTGGTTCTGCTTTTTAATTTGGCCCCTAGCTGCTCAAACGCCCTCAGCAGACCCTCCTTCCTTGTCCTACCTATGTCGTTGGTACCAACATGGACCATGACAACTAGATCCTCCCCCTCCCACTCCAAGTTTCTCTCCAGTCCAGAGGAGATGTCCTTAACCCTAGCACCGGGCAGGCAACACAGCCTTCGGGACTCTCGCTCTCGGCTGCAAAGAACTCTATCCCCCACCACTACAACATTTCTTTTAACCCCCCCTCCCCTCCACGGTGCTGTGGCCAGGTTGCTCATCCTCCCCGCAGTCCCTGTTCCCAACCTCACAGGGAGTAAGAGCCTCGAACCAAGTGCAAGGGCTGCGGCTCCTCCAACACTACCTCCTGCATCCCCGTACCTGCCTCACTTCTAGTCACACCATCCTGACCCTGGCCACGGACTACATCTGAATTAATTAATCTAATTGGTGTGAATACCTCGTGATACAGAGTCCAGGTAACTCTCCCCCTCCCTGATGTGTCTCAGTGTCTGAAGCTCGGACTCCAGCTCTTCAAAACAGAACCCACTGAAGTTATAAGGAAGAAAATGAATATCCTGAACAGAAGCAGGAGCCTTTGTGGAAAAACGAACACTTATCGCCGATCATGACCTCGATATCCCAAAATACTTGACAGCCAATGTTTTTTTTTTTTTAAAAACGTGGTCACTTGTGATGTTGGAAAATCGCAGCAGCCAATTTGCACATGCAAGGTCCCACAAATAGCAATAAAATCTGATTAGATAATCTTTTAATTTATGTTGGTTGAGGCATAAATATTAGCCAGGACCCCAGGGAGAATATGAAGGGATTGGTTGCTGTTTTATACTTAAACTCCTGCACATTAATCCTCTTAATAGGTTTTTAGTTCTCCATTAGTAGCATAACAGGGCCTCGCTAAAGCAATATAGCAGCAGCAGGTCACGTGACAAATTCCTGCTCCCAGTTGTGCAACTGGTCAAAACCCAAAGAGCTTTTCCCTGTGGATAGTGAGTTGGAGGGAGGAGCACCACCATCAACAAAATCTGCATCTGAAAACCTTACACTATGACGACAATGTAGGAGCACATACAGGGTCCAGGATTTCAACACAAGGGTAAAACGAGGAAAAAATTGTATATAAATTCACATTATCTCTAACACTATAATTCCACCAGCTGCAATTGAGAAAATCAAGAATCTAAAGCTAAGGATTAGTGAGAGTGAGGATTTCCTAAATACTGGAAAATGTAGTGAGCTGCATGTTTAGAACTGCACATTAATCAAACATCTTGAGGAATGTATGTGAAAAGTCAGTATTCGAAGCAATGCTACAGTCGCTGGAAATGCATAATTACAAGCCAGTCAAGTTTCATATCTTTAATGCAACCTATGGCTTCAGTATAGTTTCTTTACATAAATTGGTAACAATTAATAGTTGGCAAATGGATCTGGCGGAATAAAGTGAAGCATGGGCTTCACGCTGAAGTATCGAAGAGCTTCTCGATCATTTCTTCAACCTGCTCCACTCTGTATTTTATATATTTTTCAATATTCTTGGTAAAGGGAACATTTGAATACCTGCAGGAGTTAATGAGCGCAATTATTTGTCAACAAGGCAGTGATGAAAAGCTTGTACAGAAAGAAATGATCCATCAAACTTGAGACATTGCCCATCGAGTTTTATTTCTGTGAGCTGAAGCAGATACAGTGTCACACACACTCTTGCCTTCTAACCAAAGTTATTCGCCTGTCTATCCAGGACAGATTTTTGTGCACAGGCCTTTTCTGCAATCACTGTCTCAAAGGAGTTAAACACCTGGGCATATTGGATCACAAGTGCAGCCAATACAGGAGAATCGGGCAGAAGAAAAGAACTTGCATTTATATAGCGCCTCACTACCTCAGGGCGTCTCAAAGTGCTTTACACCCAATTAAAATAAGTGCAGTCACTGTTATAATAGGATTGCAGCAGATATGCACACAGCAAAATCCCACAATCAGCAATGTGACAATGACCAGATAATCTTTAGTAATATTGGTTGAATGATAAATATTGGCCAGGACACCAGGGATAGCTCCCTGCTCCTCATCAAATAATGCCATGGCATCTTTTACATCCACCCGAGGGGGCAGACAGGGCCTCAGGTTAACATCTCATCCAAAAGACAGCACCTCCGACAGTGCTGCACTCCCTCAGTTACTGCACTGGAGTGTCAGCCTAGCTTTTGAGCTCAAGCCTCAAAGCAGGACTTGAACCCACGACCTTCTGACTCAGAAGCAAGAGTGCTTCCCACTGAGCCACAGCAGACACATAGGTGAGGCAGGATTTTCCATCCATTCATTTAAATAAAACAAAAAAGGTGACCCAACCGTGGCTAACAAGGGAAATTAGGGATAGCATAAGGTCCAAGGAGAGGGCATATAAATTGGCCAGAAAAAGCAATAACCCTGAGGATTGGGAGCAGTTTAGGATTCAACAGAGGACAAAGGGATTAATTAAGAAAGGGAAAATAGAATGAGAGTAAGCTTGCAGAGAACATAAAAACTGACTAAAAGCTTTTATAGATATGTGAAGAGAAAAAGATTGGTGAAGTCAAGCATAGGTCCCTTGCAGTCAGAATCGGGGGAATTTATAATGGGGAACAAAGAAATGGCAGACCAACTAAATACATATTTTGGTTCTGTCTTCACAAAGGAGGACACAAATAACTTCCCAGAGATGCCGGGGAACATAGGGTCTGATGAAAGGGTGGAAGTGAAAGAAATCAGTATTTGTAGGGAAATGGTGTTAGGAAAATTGATGGGACTGAAGGCCGATAAATCCCCAGGGCCTGATAATCTACATCCCAGGGTACTTAAGGAAGTGGCCCTAGAAATAGTAGATGCATTGCTGGTCATCTTCCAGAACTCGATAGACTCTGGAACGGTACCCATGGATTGGCGGGTAGCTAATGTTACCCCACTATTCAAAAAAGGCGGTAGAGAAAAGGCGGGGAATTATAGACCGGTAAGCTTGACATCGGTAGTGGGGAAAATGCTAGAGTCCATTATAAAAGATGTAATAGCAGAGCACTTGGAAAGCAGTGACAGGATCGAACAAAGTCAACATGGATTTACAAAAGGTAAATCATGCTTGACTGATCTACTGGAATTTTTTGAGGATGTAACTGGTAAAATAGATAAGGGAGAACCAGTGGATGTGGACTTTCAGAAGGCTTTCGATAAGGTCCCGCATAAGAGATTAGCGTGCAAAATTAAGGCACATGGGATTGGGGGCAAGGTATTGACTTGGATAGAGAACTGGTTGGCGGACAGAAAGCAAAGAGTTGGAATAAACGGGTCGTGACTAGTGGGGTACCGCAAGGATCGGTCCTAGGACCCTAGCTGTTCACAATATATATTAATGATCTGGACGAGGGAATTGGATGTAATATCTCCAAATTTGCAGACGACACAAAGCTGGGGGGGGGGGGGGGGGAGGGTATGCTGTGAGGAGGATGTCGTGAAACTCCAGCACGATTTGGACAGGTTGGGTGATTAGTGCATTTGCCATGTTTCTGCCCAATGTGGATAAATGTGAGGTTATCCACTTTGGTGGCAAAAACAGGAAGGCAGATTATTATTTGAATGGTAATAGTTTGGGAGAAGGGGAAGTGCAAAGAGACCTGGGTGTTCTTGTGCACCAGTTGCTGAAGGTAAGCATGCAGGTGCAGCAGGCGGTTAAGAAGGCAAATGGTATGTTGGCCTTCGTAGCAAGAGGGTTCGAGTACAGGAACAAGGATGTCTTGCTACAGTTGTACAGGGCCTTGGTGAGACCGCACCTTGAGTATTGTGTGCAGTTTTGGTCGCCTTACCTGAGGAAGGACGTTCTTGCCATGGAAGGAGTGCAGCGAAGATTCACCAGGCTGATACCTGGGATGGCAGGAATGACGTATGAGGAGAGATTGGGTCGATTGGGCTTGTACTCACTGGAGTTTAGAAGATTGAGAGGGGATCTCATCGAAACCTATAAAATTCTGTCAGGCCTGGACAGACTCGATGCAGGAAGGATGTTTCTGATGCCCGGGGAGTCCAGAACCAGGGGTCACAGTCTAAGGATAAGGGGTAAGCCATTTAGGACAGAGATGAGGAATTTCTTCACCCAGAGAGTGGTGAACCTGTGGAATTCTCTGCCACAGAGGGCGGTGGAGGCCAGTTCATTAAATATATTCAAGAAAGAGTTGGATATATTTCTTAAGGCTAAAGGGATCAAGGGATATGGGGAGAAGGCAGGGACAGGGTACTGAATTTGGATGATCAGCCATGATCTCATTGAATGGCGGAGCAGGCTCGAGGGGCCTACTCCTGCTCCTATCTTCTCTGTATCTATGTAAATCTGGGCGAGCTCTCATAGGCACATGCTCCCCCTGGCCTGGTTTTCCTGTATTTGTTGTAACTCGGCACAGGAACAGATTAATCTATGCCTCTGTTTTTTGCACACAATGTCCGACTCTTACCTCTGCCAGAAGACCCGATAGGCCACAGTTACATTTTCCTTCTGTGCGCGCCTGATTTTATCCCTTTGTTCCTTATCTGGGATGGCCCAGGATTTCTGGATTTTGCACAGTTCTTCCAGTCCATCATTGAATGCCTTCGAAACAAAAACTAGCCTCATTTAAATGAATTAATACTTGCTAATAGCAATGCCCCGGCCACGAGAAACTTCCAGCGAGCCTAGGCCAGTCCAATATCACAGTGCTGAATCTGTGGGCGGACCCATTTCTCAAGGGCCTTGACAGCCAACAAAGCACAAACTCTAAGATGGTGTGTTCACTCACTGCAGCCTCCCAAACCATCATTGCCAGTTCTGTTCACAGGATTACCTCCTGTGATTGATGTTTTTATTGAGTAGTGGAGGCAGTTTATGCTCTTAATTATTTAGTATGTTAAAAGATATTAAACACAAGAGATAAGCTGCCTGTTGCAGATCGACATGGGATGCATCCCATAAACCCGCTCTAAACATTGCCCAACAGGTCGGCAGCTGTTGTTACTGTGATGACTTCCCACAGTCTGCCCACGAGCTCCCATATTAAGCACCGTGTAACCTGCCCGACTGCCCCGCAGGTTCTCAAGTCAGGACAGGTTTAAAATGAGGCAATTTTGTAAAAAGAGGGGTAGTTACAGCAGCAGAACAAAGCTGGGGCGGGACGGGGCGTTAGGTCCTCCATGCCCTGTGCAGCGAAAGGCCCAAAAGCTTGTTGCAACAACTTGTACTTTTACAGCACGGTTTACATAATGTAACACCCCCAGGCACTTCACAGAAAGAGGGAGAAGTTAGGACATGTGTCTGTAGGCAGAGGTGGGAGGAGGTAGTGCTAGTGAGTCACAGGAGTTTAGGAAGAGACCATAACTTTAAAAAAAAAACTTACACACCAAGTCCATCTTACCTTAAATCTGTCTTTAATTGCCTGCCTTTCCTTATCTTTTAACTAGAAAAATAAAATAGAATGGATTACTCCAGTCTCTGTTTACACAGATTGCTATTCACCCGATTAAAATCAGGCAAGATTCAAATTGATCACATGTCGTGCAGACCAGAAAAGTCCCAGGTTCAACTGTTGGTTTGTGTCGAGTTAGTTATCTCAGGGTATTAAAGGTTACAGAACCAAAGCGGGTAAATGGAGTTAAGATACAGATCAGCCATGATCTAATAGAATGGTGGAACAGGCTCAAGGGGCTGAATGGCCACAGCCGCCTCCTGTTCCCGTGCTCAGCTGCAGCAACTGGTGAGATTGCTACAATCGGGGCCAAGAAAAGAGGAGCAAGAAATAAAAGTCAGCCAGGGTCCCCATGTCTGATCGCTGCCTGGTGATCCCAGCTGATGTGGAGATCAGGTAAGGGCAGGATCAGGTTACTGGGCCGACTCACCATCAAGGATCGTGCGGCAGTTACGGCCACCTGGGTGAGGTACCAGAGGAGAGGAGGGAAGAAAGAGCCTGGGCGGAAACTACAGCAGCCGTCAGCCCAGCGCGACCTGCACAAGGTGACAAGACAAGTATTTTACACCCTTAACAAAAAATTTAAGGCACTTACTTTTGTTCCTGGCTGGAAGGCAGGCAAGTTCCCCTCCGTAATGGGCGTCGTGACCTTTAACCAGCTGTAACAATAGAGACAGATAAACTCCGCTGTACAGTGGCACCATCCTCCCCCACTTTTACAATGAAAAGATGAAAAAGTCAGACTCCTGCCCCCCTCCCAATTTCTGCCCATTGCTCCTGCAGGTGCCGACAGCTTGTGGTTCCAATAACTCGGGCTCCTTCCTCCCCTAAAGTAGCATCCAAGTGTGAGCCTGAACAGTGGATGTCGGCAACCCATTTGATTGTGAAGGGCAATCACAGCCAACTCCAATCAACAACAACTTGCATTTATAGGTTGCCTTTAATGTAGTAAAACATCCCAAGGCACTTCACAGGAACGTTTATAGAATGATACAGCACAGGAGACCATTCAGCCCATTGTGCATAAGCAGATATTAGGACAGGTGACCAAAAGCTTGGACAGAGAGGTAGGTTTTAAGGAGCGTCTTAAAGGAGGAAAGGTGAAGTAGTTTAGGGAGGCAATTCCAATTAACAGAATGGCCTTAAAATCCCAACCAGCACTTTTATTGGCATTCCTCAGTCCTCTCCTGTTCCTGTGTATTATGTTTTCAGACAGGAAATCTCCCCTCCAGCGATCTCACCCGGCAGTGTTTAAGGTCTGCACCCATTCCACTGAATGCTTCCCACTTTAAGGTGTAATCTCTCCTGTCACCTGTATCCAGTTTTCATAGTAACTAACCTGAGTTTGTTGTGAATTTCTCTATTTGGATAAACCTCCTCCCACAGAACAATTAGCAAGAGCACTGCCTGTGTGTGGAAGGGACATAGACCGAGGAAGTCCCAGCTTTGATTCCCAGTGGGTGATCACAGAAGGGCCGGGGTAGGAGGCACAACATTGATGTCAACACTCCTGGGCTAAGGGGGGGGGGGGAAGAAAAAAAAGAGCGTCATGGCCCAGTGACGCCAGCTGGAAATTATGGGCACATGGCCCCAAGGTCAGGACAGAATCAGGCTTCATTGTGTTGCCTCCACAGTCAAATAGCACGTAGATACACATGGAACAAAGGGCCACTTGGGCGAGGTACAGAAGGCCTGTTGGTGTCTGTGGAACTGTCCCAGCATGAGTCAGTGCCTTCAGAGAGGACAGAAGAGCAAAAAACACACACACACATCCGAGAGTTACCTGCGCTGATAAGTCTGGAGCTGCTCTTCAATGTGTCCCTTGTACGCCTTGTCTGGGTACTTCTGCGTTACTGCTACAAGTTGGATTAATTCAGACCTATAACAAACATCACAGACTGGAAATATGTTTAACTCAGCTTTTAACCAGTAACTAATGGCACTTACCTACAAACTATGTTAGTTACTTTAACTATATCACTGTAGGAAGGTAAAGGGCAGTGCTAGTACATATAAAAGCTATAAAGTACAGCAGTGTTGTCACCAGGCATTTAAAGAGCATCCGTCCACTGCGCTACAGCACAGACGGCTGGCGGCCCGGGGCGCGATGGGCCCAGACGGCTGGCGGCCCGGGGCAAGTACGCGGGTCACGAGCAGCCCACAAAATGGCAGGTCTTGGCTGCAGATTTACATTGAGGCAGAGTGGGAAAATACCGAGGGGAGGTGCGAGAATGGAACATTGGAGTGCAGTCTTATATTCGCCATCCCGGGGACATAGAGCACAATTATTACAAACTTACTTCTCCAGGGATTTGAGGATGTAATTAAAGTTATTAAGAAGGAAGACAGCACCCAGAGCAGTGTCCTCATAAACCTTAGCCTTGCTGTGCAGGTTCAGCTGCAAGTTGCCGAGTATTTTGCCTACAGAAAGAGAGGGAACAGTTTTAAAAAGCACAACAGAGTAAAAAGCTGCAGAAATAAATTCCTATTGAAAACGACACAAAACATCTACGTACACCGTACAAGAGCTTGGTCTTTATTCTCTCTACGACTTCTCCCCAGCGCCATCCCAAGGGTTCATTTTCACCAGCGCTCTCCAGTAACTGAACCGAGTGCCTGTTATACACGCGTGAGGTTCAGTGGGAGTGCTGGCAGGATGTTTAACAGTGGGGGCCACACCAGCCTGCCCAGCGCACACATCCCAGCGGGAGGTCAGTACACAGGTAATCTTCTGGATCAATTAAAGGACATCAAGGGATATGGAGCAAAAGCAGGTAAATGGAGTTGAGGTACAAATCAGCTATGATCTGACAGAATGGGGGAACTCAAGGGGCTGAATGGCCCATTCCGATTCCTATGTTCCCTTTACCAAGACAACTTGGTAGAGACCAGAAAACACCCCCAGTGAAATGCCAAGCATCAAAATCAGTCCATTTAACATGGACAGAATGGCTCAGCATCGACACACCATCCTTTTATCTTTGGGGTGTCAGTCGTGGCTCAGTGGGCAGCACTCTCACCTCAGTCAGAAGGTTGTGGGTTCAAGTCCCACTCCAGAGACTTGCACGCATAATCTAGGCTGATACTCCATTGTTGCAAGGAGGGAGTGCTGCACTGTCGGAGGTGCCGTCTTTTGGATTAGACATTAAACCGAGGCCCCGTCTGCCCTCTCAGATAGACGTAAAAGATCCCACGGCACTATTTCAAAGAAGAGCAGGGGAGTTATCCCTGGTGTCCTGGGCCAATATTTATCCCTCAATCAACAGCAAAACAAATTATCTGGTCATTATCACACTGCTGTGTTTCCTACATTACAACGGTGACTACACTTCAAAAATACTTAATTGACTGTAAAGCACTTTGGGACATCCTGAGGTCGTGAAAGGCGCTATATAAATGCCAAATCTTTTTTCTAAATGCCAAACTGAACGACAGGGCAGCTCGGAGATAAAAACAAACTCTGACACAGCCTCAACCCACATGCTCGTGGGAACAAGTCACGACACAAAACTGCTGAGTGTTCAGCACTAATTAAAAGTACTAATTTCCCACCCACCCACTCATGCCAATATCCCCCTTGAACCTTCAGTGGAGGTTTGCTGTCTAGTTTTTGGAATTGTGATTCATAGGCTGCCAGAGCAATGCTAGTAATGTGGGAAATGGAAAGGTTACAGCCATGTAATATAGAGCTGTTCTCCACAAACTCGGGTTAAGGCTCAGTGTTCGGGCAGAATACAGCAAACTGGACACCCAACCTGACTGGGGAAAATGCTTCACACCGGATATGTAAATGGCTCCTCAATCCTCCTCTTAGGCAGTCCCTCGGAACCGAGGATGACTTGCTTCCACATTAAAAATGAGTTCTCAGGTGACCGATGAGTCCAATGTGGGACCCACAGTCTGTCACAGGTGGGGCAGACGGTGGTTGAAGGGGCGGGGTGCTTGGGTTGACGTGCGCTCCTTGCGCTTGGCTTCCGCTTGCTCCCGGCGAAGAGACTCTAGGTGTTCGGCGCCTTCCCGGATACTTCTCCTCCACTTTGTGCAGTCTTGGGCCAGGGATTACCAGGTGTCGGTGGGGATGTTGCACTTTTTCAAGGAGGCTTTGAGGGTGTCCTTGAAGCATTTCCTCTGCCCACCTGGGGCTCTCTTGCCGTGTCGGAGCTCCGAGTAGAGCGCTTGTTTTGGGAGTCTTGTATCGGGCATGCGGACAATGTGACCCGTCCATCGGAGCTGATTGAGCGTGTTCTCCACAAACTCGGGTTAAGGCTCAGTGTTCAGGCAGAATACAGCAAACTAGACACCCAACCTGACTGGGGAAAATGCTTCACACCGGATATGTAAATGGCTCCTCAATATCCCAACATTAACACCCTAACTCGAGCACAAAAACTTGTCCAGCAATTTCAGGAACAAAACCAGGTTGCCCCAAGATTAGACAAAAAATACACTTTCCATTCCTTGTATAATCAAACCCTAACTGCACACTTTGTAAACATTGTGGCTTGGTAAAAATGGGTGAGGCAGCCTCCGTTCAATTTGGTACTGAACTCTGCAAGGGATCGTTCCATTTCTAAACATTATGAAAAATTGCACATGATGGGAATAGACTAAAGTATTGCCACCTCAACACACAGACTCTCATTTTACATGCAACTCTCAGATTCTCTTCACAGTAGACAAGCTCTGGTGCCGAGACGCTCAGAGATTACGTGGTGTGAGAATAGGCAACAGACACTTAACGAGTTCATATGAAATTCTTGCCTTGCAACAAATCTCCTTGCTCAAGGTAAATTGGATGGGATGCCTCTTTATAAAGACAGGTGCTTTAACTGCCTTATGAACAATGTACTATTCCACTGCTAAAGTGGAGCTCTGTCCCTATAAGCCCACAAAGTCTAGCTGTTAAATAAACACAGGCTCAAGTCAGAATTTAATTCTTGTTTGGGCAGGAAAAGTGCTTGAACTTTCAGGCTACAGGTCAGAAGCACCTGATATTAACTGACTGGATTGATTTCTCTTTTATGAAAGACTGATTTGTGTCTGTTGTCATCTGGCAGACACGAGATATACTTTTATCAGAATAACTAGCAAGCTTCCTGTCCCAGGACAGGAACAATGTGATTTTCTGCTGTTAAAGTTTAGGTATTATGCTGCTTATTTAAGGCTAAATATTCTTCAGTACAATTAAAAAACTACAGTCGCTGTAGTATGGACAGCAAATGCAGAATTTTTTTTTATTTTATTATTTATATTTTTTTAAATAAGGTAGGTAGATAGTTGTAGATTATTATAATATATACACAAACGTGCACATGTAGAGGATTCCAGCGCCAGATTTCCAGGCCTCAGTTGAACCAGATTATCACCCACTTCTAATGAGACCTGAACTTTTGGTGAAATCTTACAATTGACACCTTTTAAACCTTTCAAATACTTGCACACAACACAGCACAACCTTGCTGTAAAACCAATACTCACAGATGTAGTTGCTGAGAAGCCGCCTGCTGAACTCGGAGTTGTAGGTGCTGGTCGAGGAACCAGTCTCTGCAAGTCAACCATTTCCAGTTTCCGTTATAAAACCAAATTATATCCGAATACATCCTATCTACACATTTTAGCCCGGGGAGGGGGGGGGGGGGGGGGGGGGTTGTTAAAAGAGCTGTTTTTTTTTTTGTTTTTTTTATAAATGGTTAACAATGAGACGTTCTCTCCCAGTATTTCCTCCACTATCCCCTCCTTCCCCGCACGCCATCTCTAGAGGGGAGAGCACAGCGGAACAGCCCGATCCCAGGTTTCAGCTCCTCGAATACTCTTGACGCAGGCTGCTCGGGGAGGTGTAGCGGCAGCCCGCGGAGACGGCAGGGAAAGAGAGAGCAGGAACGCTCTCTTTCCTGTTTAACTCCGTCTGCACAGGTTCACCCATAGAGCTACGATCAAGAGGACCCATGAAAAGCCCCATCGTGCATTTTTACAAGTTAGGCTTAAAATAGCCGAGATGAAATGATTTTTTAAAAAGGAAGAGATTAAAATAGAAAAGGAAGAAATAAAAGAATTCTGACAAACCGTATTAAATTGCTACTCTACAGTACCAGGGAACCCGTTGTGCTTACTTCACTTTCCCCGCTTGGAATTGTATCCCCTGGGTTACAGTCACCCTCGGACACCTCACCCAGGTGGCCATTATACAGCATGATCCTAGACAGCAAGTGTCAGCAGGCTAGTCGCCCTTGGCCCCCATCCCCAGATCTTCCCAGAACGGGTCACTGGATACTAACCAGGCCCAGGCTTTTCCTTACCCTAGGCCAGGAGCGCTGATGCCCACCGTAGCACAGACGGGAATCAAACCTGGGATCTTCCGGACTGTACGGATCATGTTCCACTTTGGGGAACGCAGTTACCAACTGAGCCTTTAGGAAGCATTGCTGAATAATTACCCCAGTAATGGTACAAAGGGACAAGCAGTTGCCCAGTATAAAAACAAAAATGCTAATTTTGAGCAATTTATGCATCAGTTCTTCCCCCGAGCCACTGCCATCGCCACTCCCTCCCCCGCTGTATATAATGGGTAATACATTTCCAGGGAGAATAAACTGCTAACAGAGTGAAGTAATGGACACGGTTTAACACGACACGGATTCCACTGAAATAATATAAACTGATGGACAGATGCCAGGGATGAACGGACTCGGAATTCCATTAACTCACCTCTGGGATCTAAAGGGATATTGTAAGTGTCTCCCAGAACTACAAGTGACAGCAGAGCAAAGAGAAGGGCAAAAGTGAAAAGGGTTAGAAGTCCATTAGTTCAGAGAAAGCAAAGAAGTTAAACAGGACAAGCAGAGGGATTAGGGAGCGGGTAGAACACCGGACAGGCAGAGGGGTTAGGGAGCGGGTAGAACACGGACAGGCAGAGGGGTTAGGGAGCGGGTACAACACTGGACAGGCAAAGGGGTTAGGGAGCGGGTACAGCACCGGACAGGCAGAGGGGTTAGGGAGCGGGTAGAACACCGGACAGGCAGAGGGGTTAGGGAGCGGGTACACCACCAGACAGGCAGAGGGGTTAGGGAGCGGGTACAGCACCGGACAGGCAGAGGGGTTAGGGAGCGGGTAGAACACCGGACAGGCAGAGGGGTTAGGGAGCAGGTACAACACCGGACAGGCAGAGGGGTTAGGGAGCGGGTACAACACCGGACAGGCAGAGGGGTTAGGGAGCGGGTACAACACCGGACAGGCAGAGGGGTTAGGGAGCGGGTACAACGCCGGACAGAGGGGTTAGGGAGCGGGTACAACGCCGGACAGGCAGAGGGGTTAGGGAGCGGGTACAACGCCGGACAGGCAGAGGGGTTAGGGAGCGGGTACAACGCCAGACAGGCAGAGGGGTTAGGGAGCGGGTAGAACACGGACAGGCAGAGGGATTAGGGAGCGGGTAGAACACGGACAGGCAGAGGGGTTAGGGAGCGGGTAGAACACGGACAGGCAGAGGGGTTAGGGAGCGGGTATAACAGACAGGCAGAGGGGTTAGGGAGCGGGTAGAACACGGACAGGCAGAGGGGTTAGGGAGCGGGTATAACACGGACAGGCAGAGGGATAGGGAGTGGGTATAACACAGAAACATAGAAGATAGGAGCAGGAGGAGGCCATTCGGCCCCTCGAGCCTGCTCCACCATTCAATGCGATCATGGCTGATCATCCAAATTCAGTACCCGGTCCCTGCTTTCTCCCCATACCCCTTGATCCCTTTAGCCTTAAGAAATATATCTAACTCCTTCTTGAATATATTTAATGTATTGGCCTCTACTGCCTTCTGTGGTAGAGAATTCCACAGGTTCACCACTCTCTGGGTGAAGAAATTCCTCCTCATTTCTGTCCTAAATGGCTTACCCCTTATTCTTAGACTGTGACCCCTGGTTCTGGACTCCCCGACCATCGGGAACATCCTTCCTGCATCTAGTCTGTCCAGTCCTATCAGAATTTTATAAGTTTCAATGAGATCCCCTCTCATTCTTCTAAACTCCAGCGAGTACAAGCCCAATCTCTCCTCATACGTCATTCCTGCCATCCCAGGTATCAGCCTTATGAATCTTCGCTGCACTCCTTCCATGGCAAGAACATCCTTCCTCAGATAAGGCGACCAAAACTGCACACAATACTCCAGATGTGGTCTCACCAAGGCCCTGTACAACTGCAGCAAGACATCCTTGTTCCTGTACTCGAACCCTCTCGCTACGAAGGCCAACATGCCATTTGCCTTCTTAACCGCCTGCTGCACCTGCATGCTTACCTTCAGCGACTGGTGCACAAGGACACCCAGGTCTCATTGCACTTCCCCTTCTCCCAATCTATTACCATTCAGATAATAATCTGCCTTCCTGTTTTTGCCACCAAAGTGGATAACCTCGCATTTATCCACGTTATATTGCATCTGCCATGCTTCTGCCCAATCACCCAACCTGTCCAAATCATCCTGGAGTTTCTCAGCATCCTCCTCACAGCACACACGCCCACCCAGCTTTGTGTCGTCTGCAAATTTGGAGATATTACGTCTAGATCATTAATATATATTGTGAATTGCTGGGGTCCAAGGACCGATCCCTGCGATACCCCACTAGTCACTGCTTGCCACTCGGAAAAAAGCCCGTTTATTCCAACTCTTTGCTTTCTGTCTGCCAACCAGTTCTCTATCCAAGTCAATACTTTGCCCCCAATCCCATGTGCCTTAACTTTACACGCTAATCTCTTATGCGGGACCGTATCGAAAGCCTTCTGAAAGTCCAAATACACCACATCCACTGGTTCTCCCTGATCTATTTTAACCAGTTACATCCTCAAAAAATTCCAGTAGATTAGTCAAGCACGATTTACCTTTTGTAAGGTTGGGGTTAGGGAGTGGGTATAACACCGGACAGGCAGAGGGGTTAGGGAGCAGGTAGAACACAGGACAGGCAGAGGGGTTAGGGAGCGGGTAGAACACCGGACAGGCAGAGGGGTTAGGGAGCGGGTACAACGCCGGACAGGCAGAGGGGTTAGGGAGTGGACACAATATTACTTCAAGTAAAAAGCAAGAAAAATAAAATTCAGAAAAAGGACAATGAAAAAGATTATTAATTGGTTTCTAAAATAAATGCCCGACAAGTAATTAAACACTCCGGCAAGATTTGCAGCAAGAAAGAAATTGCAAGAATTTGATGTAATTTTTGAACCCAACATTGGTGGGATTTTCAAGCCGTTTTGAGGCCCCAAGCTTTTAATACCTGCAATGATTTCATTTCAAGCCCCCCTGAAACTTGAGCCACAGCTTTTAGAGAATTGATATCCATCGACAGAAGTTTCATTGCAGGCGAGAACCGCCCAGTGGCTGGGCGGGAAAGTCTGGAAGGTCGGAGGGCCATGACCTCTTCCAACACCAGTGGTGCCACGGTAACGCACGTTTAGGAAGCAGCGGGTGTTTGCGGCTGGACGGTACCCCTTTAAACTGGAGTGATTTAATCCAAACGCACTTGGATGGAAGGGTCAGCAAACACAAATCAGAGCAACCCTCCCACCCTTGGTCCCCCGCCCAGCCGCAAACACACTCACCCTTGGTCCCCCGCCCAGCCGCAAACACACTCACCCTTGGTCCCCCGCCCAGCCGCAAACACACTCACCCTTGGTCCCCCGCCCAGCCGCAAACACACTCACCCTTGGTCCCCCGCCCAGCCGCAAACACACTCACCCTTGGTCCCCCGCCCAGCCGCAAACACACTCACCCTTGGTCCCCCGCCCAGCCGCAAACACACACACCCTTGGTCCCCCGCCCAGCCGCAAACACACTCACCCTGAGAAGCCAACATTGCACTCGCTGTCTCCTGGAAATCCAGCAGCTGCTGAAGGAATAATATAGCCTGAAGAAGAAATAATCAGTGATTGTTACTGCCTCATATGAATAGTAAAACTGGACACAGCAAACACAGCACGATTTGGAATTCTCTACCCCAGATATCTGTGGATGCTGAGTCGTTGCGTATATTCAAGGCAGAGTTTGATAGATTTTTGGACTCGAGGGGAATCAAGGATCGGGCAGGAAAGTGGAGTTGAGGTAGATGATCAGCCATGATCTTATTGAATGGCAGAGCAGGCTCGAGGGGCCGACTCCTGATCCTAATTCTTATGTTCTTATTTCCACTCTCTTCCTCACCCTCGGTTTCCACCCCCCCGCCCCCACCACTGGCCGATGGGTTTGGTTCTATGGACCCGTTGCCCTCCAGTTCCCTCGCCCCAGTAACCATTCTTCATTTACAAGTCTAATCAGTGGGTGTGGGCACACGATCCCATCACGTCCCGTTCACTGACAGCAGGAGGCACTGGGTGTTGACTAAGAGCAGGAACCCCCCCCCCCACCCCCCTCTACCCCCAGGGGACATTGGCGCCCAATTGTAGCGCCCCCCCACCCTGCGATCATCTAACCTGGGACAGAGTGGGGAATCTACCCGACTAGTATGGCCCTTTACCAACTGAGCAATGGGGGCAGCAGTAGAGTGTGTTCCATTATATCTACTTTATACTGTGCATTGTACACTGAACTCCAACAACATTAAGTGTAACAAGACTATACAAATACTTATAATGCCATACCAACGTACATTACTGGTCAGTTCATGGACAGTTCCGTCCTTGGGCATATTGTATTCTTTGTCTGGATCATTCTGGGGAGGAAGGAAAGAGAATCACAAAAAGGAACCCATGTCCCTGCTTGGAACAGTGCGATTTTCTTTGAATGATGCAAGTAATTTGTTTAAGGTTCGGTCTCTGGAACAAAAACACCTTCTAGCCTCTTCGTTTGAAGTATAAAAGGTTTTATTAAGAAACTACAATACAAGAAATAAAGATGTTAAAATACAAGACGACATTGAGATAAAACCGGACTTTAACAAGGTTTGAAGGTGATCGATCTCGAATGGCCTTGTGGTAACACTCGAGTGGCCCAGTCTCGCTCCAAGAAACCTTCTAACCAATGTTCCCTCTAAGGTGCACGGACGCGCATCAATCGGTCTCGTGCCGGCCGCTCACAAGCTGTAGCCGCTGGAAGATACCGCGAACGCACAGCAAATTTAAAGGGACCGCGCAAAAAAAATTAGAAGGAACGTAGGTTCCAACATATACAATTCCAGTCTTGACATGTACGTAATCAGTTCTCAAGGACTTTGAGCTTGGAGCCCATAGGTCAATCAATTTCACTGTCACAAGCCCAGCACCTATCTGATGTCTCCTACACAATCAACAACAGGGCCGGAAACATAAAATAACACTTCCTATCCCATCACCCCATAAACATGAGATAATAATATGGAGACAGGGCGTCTCATGACGTGTTACTCCCTCCCTAACAGCACTGTGGGAGCACCTTCACTGCACGGACTGCAGCGGTTCAAGGCGGCAGCTCACCGCCACCTTCGAGGGCGATTAGGGATGGGCAATAAATGCTGGCCTTGCCAGCGACGCCCACATCTCATGAACGAATGAAAAAAAACAATCGAGGACACATATTATTACAAGATTTAAGCAATGTTTAGCTGAAGGTTGACAACATTCAACAGAAGGCTGTTTTCTACCGACAGCCTGCAAAAATTGCTTTACTTAAAAGAACAGCATGAAACGTTACTGAGTCACGACCTACCTTAATGCTATCTGCAAACTCTTCCAGCGCTTTGGCTCCCGTGGTCTCCATGGAGGTTATAAGTACCGGCAGTTTATTCTTGGTGCTGGCTGCTGTTCCCTACATGACACAAGCACAAGAGGATTACCGAAATATGTGGTGGAGCAAATTTGTCGGGAAAAAACGTTTCAAGCCCCAGTTCCACACCCGCCCTCGGGAAAAGGGAAGACAGTGAGCACGATTCTGGGTCGGCACCTCCACCAGCTGGGCTGCTCAGCACTCCACCACTTTGAGGCTGGTTGCTGGGCACGAGGTGGCCTCTGATCAGAAGATATTCACTGCGGGGGTGGCACGTTGGCCGGGAACCCGCCGTTGCTGTGACACAGGCAGGGAGAGGGGGGTCAGGATAGAGCCCACCATTCCTTGCACAGCACGTTTCTAATCTCCGCCGTGGAGGTGTGGGGATTTGGAGGGAGCGGGGAGAGGATTCAGAGGTCACCAAACGCTGGGCAAACACCCGCGGGGACGGAAGGAAAGGAAAGGAAATGCACAGACATAATGCTGCAGCAATACTGTGGCTACAAGAGCAGGTCAGAGGCTGGGGATTCTGTGGAGTGTCTCACCTCCCGACTCCCCAAAGCCTTTCCACCATCTACAAGGCACAAGTCAGGAGAGTGATGGAATATTCTTCACTTGCCTGGATGAGTGCAGCTCCAACAACACTCAAGAAGCTCGACACCATTCAGGATAAAGCAGCCCGCTTGATTGGCACCCCATCCACCACCTTAAACATTCACTCCCTCCACCACCGGCGCACCGTGGCTGCAGTGTGTACCATCTACAAGATGCACTGCAGCAACTCGCCAAGGCTTCTTCAACAGCACCTCCCAAACCCACGACCTCTTCCAACTAGAAGGACAAGGGCAGCAGGCGCATGGGAACACCACCACCTCCAAGTCACACACCATCCTGACTTAGAAGTATATCGCCGATCCTTCATCATCGCTGGGTCAAAATCCTTGACCTCCCTCCCTAACAGCACCGTGGGAGCACCTTCACCACATGGACTGCAGCGGTTCAAGGCAGCGGCTCACCGCCACCTTCTCAAGGGCAATTAGGGATGGGCAATAAATGCTGGCCTGCCAGCGACGCCCACATCTCGAACAAATTTTAAAAAAACAGCAAGCCATGCGTGCTCGAATCTACCTCCTGGCAGATCTTGCCCTTCTTGCCACTCACCATACATCGGTCACGAAGAGCTGGCCGACACCTGGCTGCTTGGCCTCCAAACTCCATTCTATGTGCAGCCAGGAGGTGGTGGTAGAGAGCAGCCCAGCCAGGGGGGAGGGTCCATTTCACAATTCACAATTTCACATTCACATTCACATTTCACCTCTGCACTCACTCGGGCAGCATACCTCAGCTCAAGAATTCTCCGCCTGGCACCAATCCCACGCTGTGGCTTAAAGCCCCGGTCCTCCCAGCACTGTGCCTTTTGGAAGCGATTACTGCACTCACCTGCAGAACCTGATCAAACTCTTGCTTCATCTGCTTCAGGTGCTTAAGGATAGGGAATATAGTTAAGACAGCAGAATAATCGTGCCGCATAATCGCTCGGCGGGCTGTGGAGACGATACTCTCTCCCTCCACCATAAGGCCATCCAGTGCTTCCTGTAACAGGAAAAAAAAAACACAGAACCAGTCACAGGCCGGATCCGATAGCCAACCTGAAAATCCTCACGCAAACAGATCCCGTCACTTTGGAAAATCTGTTTACAGGATAGACACGAGTTTTTGTATTAGATGGAAGTAACATTACCCGAGAGTCATTGTCTGGTCTGGTACATTCTGCAAACAGAACAATGGTAAAAAGCTGCGGCCAATTATAGGCTGACCAAATGAAAGAAAAAGCTTCCATTTCTACAGCACCTTGCACAACCTCAGGTCGTTCCAAAGCGATTTACAGCAATGAAGTACTTTTGAAGTGTAGTCACTGTTGTAATGTAGGAAACGTGGCAGCCAATTTGCAGACAGCAAGCTCCCACAAACAGCAAAATACCAAAAATAGTGGGGAACGAAGGGGCTAATAAGAGTGAGGAATTTAAAGTAATTAATATCAATAGAGAAAAAGTACTTGAGAAACTAATGGGACTAAAAGCCGACAAATCCCCTGGACCTGACGGCCTACATCCTAGGGTTCTAAAAGAGGTGGCTGCAGTTAGTGGATGCATTGGTTGTGATCTTCCAAAATTCCCTAGATTGTGGAATGGTCCCAGCAGATTGGAAGGTCGCAAATGTAACCCCGTTATTGAAGAAAGAAAGGAGGGAGAGAAAAAACAGGGAACTACAGGCCAGTTAGTCTGACATCAGTCATCGGGAAAATGCTGGAATCTATTTACTAAGGACGTGGTATCAGAGCACTTAGAAAATCATAACATGATTAGGCAGAGTCAACATGGTTTTATGAAGGGAAATCACGTTTGACAAATTTATTCGTGTTTTTTTGAGGATGTAACTAGCAGGGTAGATAAAAGGGAACCAGTGGATATAGTAAATTTAGATTTCCAAAAGGCATTCGATAAGGTGCCACATAAAAGGTTGCTATGCAAGGTAAGGGCTCATGGGGTTGGGGGTAATATATTAGCATGGATAGAGGATTGGTTAACGGACAGAAAACAGAGTCAGGATGAATGGGTCATTTTCCAGTTGGCAGGCTGTAACTAGTGGGGTGCCGCCAGGATCAGTGCTGGGGCCTCGGCTATTTACAATCTATATTTATGACCTAGATGAAGGGACCGAGTTTGCTGACGATACAAAGCTCGGTGGGACAGTAAGCTGTGAGGAGAACACAGAGTCTGCAAAGGGATATAGATAGACTAAGTGAGTGGGCAGTAAAGGTGGCAGATGGAGTATAATGTAGGGAAATGTGAGGTTATTCACTTTGGTAGGAAGAATAGAAAAACCAGAACATTTTTTAAATGGTGAGCAACTTTCAAATGTTAGTGTTCAGAGAGATTTGGGTGTCCTCATACAGGAAACGGAGTCAGCATGCTGGTACAGCAAGCAATTAGGAAGGCAAATGGCATGTTGGCCTTTACTGCAAGGGGTTGGATTTAAAAAGAGTAAGGAAGTCTTGCTACAATTGTACAGGGCCTTGGTGAGACCACACCTGGAGTACTGTGCACAGTTTTGGTCTCCTTATCGGAGGAAGGATATACTTGCCTTGGAGGCGGTGCAACAAAGGTTCACTAGATTCATCCCAGGGATGAGAGGGCTGTCCTATCAGTAGAGATTGAGCCTATGTGTTCTGGAGTTTAAAAGAATGAGAGGAGATCTCATTGAAACATACAAGATTCTGAGGGGGATTGACAGGGTAGATGCTAAGAAATTGTTTCCCCCTGGCTGGAGAGTCTAGAACCAGGGGTCACAGTCTCAGGATAAGGAGTCGGCCATTTAGGACTGAGGTGAGGAGAAATTTCTTCACTCAGAAGTTTGTGAATCTTTGGAATTCTCTGCCCCAAAGGGCTGTGGAGGCTGAATCATTGAGTATATCCAAGGCTGAGATCGATAGATTTTTGGACTCTAGGGATGGGGCGGGAATGTGGAGTTGAGATTGAAGATCAGCCATGATCCTATTGCATGGCGGAGCAGGCTCGAAGGGCCGTACAGCCGACTCCTGCACCTAATTCTTATGTGATAATGACCAGATAATCGACTCGCAGATGAAAGACTTGCAGAACCTCCGTCAGCCGTGGCTCAGTGGGTAGCGTACTAGCCTCGGATTCGGAAAATTGTGGGTTCAAGTCCCACTCCAGAGACTCCCAACAACTCAGTGCAGTACTGAGGGAGTGCTGCACTGTCAGAGGTGCCGTCTTTCAGATGAGATGTTAAAGTGAGACCCCATCTGCCCACTCAGGTGGAGGTAAAAGATCCCATTACACTATTCAAAGAGCAGGGGAGTTCTCCCCAGTGTCCTGGGCCAATATTTATCCCTCAACCATCATTAAAAAAGCCAGATGATCTGGTCATTATCACACTGCTGTTTGTGGGAGCTTGCTGTGCGCAAATTGGCTGCCGCGTTTCCCACATTACAACAGTGACTACAATTCAAAAGTACTTCATTGGCTGTAACGCGCTTTGGGACGTCCTAAGGTTGTGAAAGGTGCTAGAGAAATGCAGAAAAACAAAAAACGCGCAGAAGTGACCCTGGTTCGGGCCTGGTGACGAGGGGCCCAGGCTCTACCCGCGCCAATCATGGACAAGCAGCGAGGTCGTACAACACCTGCATACAACTTAAAGCTCACCAAGAAATCGGTCATCTGCCTCAGCAACAGCGAGGAGACGCACACAATCCCTGGCCCAATCACCGTCGCCTTTCTACCTTCACCCAGCCACGAGGGCCGGGCACTGGACCCATTCACACAAACCCACTGTTGCTTCAAAAGTTAAAATATTTCAGATGGTTTTCACAAGCCAGAAAACCAAGTTGCCAAACTCCGAAATGGCATCAGCAAATCGCTGCGATGCTGCCAGCTTACTGGAGTGCAACAGAAACAAAATCGTTGGCCTAAATTGTTTTAAAGAGAGAAACAGCAACCACCAGTGTAACAGACAGCTGCGAGAGTCCCACCTGTATCAGAGAGTCAAAGGTTCGCTTCTGGTGGTGCTCAGGAATGATCTCCGTCAGTAACTGGTACTCACTCTGTGCCAGTTTGACAAAGGCGCTGATGCAGTGAATGTAAGAGTCGATCTCACTGTCCAACACGTCCTCCTTCCCTGAGAACACAGGCACAAAGTAAGATTCCAAGGAAGGCAGGAAGCAGAGTTACTCCCAATGCAAGTTTAACATTTATTCCACCTAACTTTATACTTCCCACGCTATTCCCTTGGCCTGTAGGGGGCTATGGGAGGGGAAAGAGGTGCTAATCAGGTCATGGGAGAGCGCACGCGCACGCGCACGCGCACACGCACACGGTGGGGCGAGCACCATCGGCAGATCACTGGCTCAGGAAGGGGCAGTGCAGACAAGGTGGGACAGACGTTGGGAACACGGACTAAAACCGAAATGCCGAGTTTATAATACTCAATGACCACAGGACATAGCAGAGGCAACAAAAAGGTTAGAGCGAGCTTGTATCCACAAAGAGAATCACATCACAAACCAAAACCTGATTTATGACCTTGTGCAATTGTTACTCATGTTTAAAAAGGAATTAAATTCAAATGAATGCCAATGTTTAAAGAAATGAGATATTCTGCAATGTCATAACCTAAAAGCTACAGATCATAAATGTTTCAGTCAGTAACAAGTCACACATGCATAAATAATAAATTTAAAACCAAAAATCACAATCGCAACACAAAAAAAAACTAATATATTTTCCCCACTCCCAACTCCTTTGTCCTTCATTTTCTCCCTTGTACTTGGCCTTCCCACATCAAGCAATTTACAGACACACAACGCCAACACACGCACACAAAAAACCAGAAGTGGACTATTTGCATGCTTCTGTCAAAACCACAAAGTATTCGTAAGGATGTTTCTGACGAGCACAGATTGCTACTCTCCACTGTCTTCCTTACTCCTGCTGCACCCCCCCACCACTCCCCACAAAACAGGGACCTCTGTTCCTATACGGAGGTTGATAGATTTTTGCATGGTAAGGGTATCAAGGGATGTGGAGCAAAGGTGGGTAGATAGAGTTGAGGTACAGATCAGCCATGATCTAACTGAATGGTGGAAGAGGCTCAAGGGGCTAAATGGCCTCCTTCTGTCCATAATTCAAGCCCTGGCCTCAGTTGCAAAACATCTACCCCTACTGCTGCATCTCTCTGACACGGGGTGGGGGGGGGGGGGGGGGGGGGGGGAGAAAGAGAGCGGGAAATAAGAGGGAAAATTAGAGATATAATCTGAAAACCCAAGGACCAAGATAGACAGCTAGATAATGTTAAAGGAACCAAATCTTTACTTTACAACTGCACCTGCCGTCACCTTTGCTGACTGTCCATTACCCTACAGTTAACTGGGAAGAACACAGGGCTGAAAACTCAGTGATAACCCCCGAACAGCAACATATCAAATCTGGTGTGTAGTGTAGGAGGATCAGGATTGAGTAGGCAGGTGAGAAGGAAGAATGAGAGAGCAGCAGTCTTTGCAGGCAAAAAAATCACTGAGCAATTCACATCTACATTACAATTCTATAGGGATCCAGGGGTATGGGGAGAAGGCAGGGACAGGGTACTGAATTTGGATGATCAGCCATGATCTCATTAAATGGCGGAACAGGCTCGAGGGGCCTACTCCTGCTCCTATCTTCTATGTTTCTATGTTTCTAATTGTACAAGTGATAGCATGGCCTGCACCCACTGAACACCATCAGCACAGCTAATAGCAGCCGATCTCTGACCCAGCAGCCACCACACAAACGGTCGCTGGGCTGCAGAGATTGACGTTATGGTTCCTAAACATGCTGCACCACGGGTGTAACTGTGGAGCAATCACTGCAATATGAACAGTGTGAACGTTCCCCCCTCTTCTAAACCCCCAAGATTATATTAAATTCAGCAGGCTTTCATTTTGTTAAAGAAATCCAAGTAATTATATTACTCTTAAAATTCCAATACAGGGAAACGATGTCACAAGCCCATCCCCACACATCCATGACTGAAATCACATCTCAACTCCCAAGTCAGGCTGAATGAAAGTTAGATTATCATACGACAAACACTTCTGCTGGATAGTTTGGTCGAAATACTTCACACCAGTGTGGAAGGAAGTTTGAACTCCCATCACTGGACCATTGCATGAATCCATCAGATGGGAGTGGTGCTAATCACCCATCACGATTCAAGATTATTTGGGGAATGATGGGCCAGCAGAATGGCAGCATCACCCATTTTGCCCGACGTCAAATGCACTCTTGGCTGAATACGGCACGCTTTGGGTAGAGTCTGCAACCCCTTCACTCGCCACTCAACGAGAGCAGCAGGAGAGGGAGGAGGAGAGGTTGGAGGTGAGCAGCCATGAAGGGGTGTGGAGGTGAAAAGAGGAGAAGACAAGACATAAAAGGAAAATGCATGACTGGTAAATTATTCATGCTAAAAATTAAAACGTTGTTAAAGTTCAACCAAAAAATTGAAGGAGTTTTGCTTTTTGTTCTTGAAAAAATATGCAACTTACCCACGGCAGGCCCATGCTTCTCATTCAGCGTATCAGAGAGATGTTTAACTCGCAAATCGTGATCATGACCTGGTCAGATGTTAATTAGCAGAAACAGAAGGGGTTGAGCCAGAGCTGCTGAAAGGACGGACTATGGGCACATATGGAAATTCTCAAAGGAAAACCCTCTATTGCATTGACAGGCTTTAGAAGGGAGTGTAATCTACCAAGTCAATGCTTTCAATGAATCTCTTAATATCAGTCTCATGCAGAGTTTCAAATTTTTTTTTTTTTTTTTAAATAATGTCATTCAAAATGTAATTTATACAGGACTTGGTCTGAGAGGTCACAAATTCATCAACAGATCAGGAAGGATGGTCACAATGCTTTGAATCTCGCTCCAGCCCACTTGCTATGCCGAAACTCAACTTGCACCTTCCTTACTAGTTGATCTCCACGGTGTTGAATCAGTAATCAAGACCAGGTGTAGTCTTCAGGGTTATTGGGCCAGGATGCGCAAGACATAATTTATCGCCCATTTTAAACTTGCACCTTCTGTCCTCATTTTAACATATTTCCATTATAAATTCCTGTGTCCCATATTTAGAATGGAAAGTACTATGTAAACATGTCATGCTGTTATTACACCCTCCTGCCAGTGGTGGTGCTGCAATGCCTCCACTGGGAAGAGAGTTTTAATTACAGCATTTTAGGCAGTCCATTATAAATTCCTAGATTCACATTTGTTAAGGGAAAAGTTGACAGGATATTTTAATCTCTTAGTATATTAAAAATAGATATTATCGATCCAATTTAAAAAGCAGCAATTCCAGAATACCCTCTGCTGCTAGTGATGTAGAATCGACCCCATTCACTCTAGAATACCCTCTGCTGCTAGTGCTGTGGAATCTTCTTCATTCACTTCTATATTTCCCTTCCCATTCTAAACAAGACTCATCAACTAACATTCATCTCAACACTCCAACCTCTCCCTCCCCTCCTCGAAACACCCTGTTTCTCTTGAATTCAGACCAAGCCTGAACACAGCAGAAATACTTCTCTGCAAATTCCTGTAAGATTCAAACTCCCATCTGAAGTTTTTCGGAGGCGTAGATTAGGTAAGATGCGTGGAAGGTGCATGAGAGTTATAACGCTTTTATGAAAACAGTGGATGTGGTTAATTTAAAAAAAGCAAGACTTTGCAGTAAAAGCAAAAAGCAGTGCACCCAGGGACAAGGAAATGATTACCTTCAATGGGAGGGAGATTAGAAACACCCTTTTTGCCATCCAGCCCATGCTGAGAATATTGTTTCAGAAGGTTCTGAGCCTTACGAATTGTGCCTGTTACCACGGTGGTGCAGAAAAGACAAGACCTAGGCAAATCAGTGAGAAACACCAGAGCCCTGCCACCAACACCACGCTATGTCCAGAGTATGTGCTAGTAAATTCTCACACCAAGACAGAAATCAAAGCAAACACAAAAAGCTACTTAAATCAAAACAGACACAACAAAAACTTAAAAAGCAAACAGAGAAAATCATACAAAGTTAGATAACAGTTTAACGATCTTGAACTAGGTTATGTTACATTCCATTTAAAAACAAATGACTTCTATTTTTTTTTTTACAGTTCAGATTATAGGATTATAACGAAAAAGCATTCCCAATGACTTGTTGACCACACATTCAGACCCCTCGGAATTTTACCCACCCAGACTTCAGGTACCATGTGGCCAATTATTGTCAAGTCAGAAAACTCGAGAGAAATGTAGAAGGCCTGGTGTACAAGTTTCAGCTCCTTTATATCCACGGGAGTGCAAATTAGAAACTAGAATTTATAGTATTTAAACTGTACGCTCTCCTCTACCCACCAACCGCACACAAAATTGTACGTTCATAATTTAATACAGCACCAATTTCAAACCATTACTTATCCGGGTTGACTAGACATCGAGAATGGAGACGCAAGGTATTATTATGGGCTTTGATTAGCATATGTTGATTAGGGCCAATGCTTCCTCTAATTTTTATTTTAGGTGTGCGGTCCCTTTTAAATTTGCTGTGCGGTATCTGTTCCAGCGTTACAGCTGGTGAGCACCCTGCGCGGGACCTCCCACTCCCTGCACGGCTTAGGGGGAAATGTTGATTAGGACTTCCGTCAGCTTTGGGCGGGCAGCTTAAACGTCTGTCCAAAAGCATCTGGTAAAATCGGAAACAGCGGGATCCAGGGTACGAAATAACCCGGTGGCAAATCAACTGGTTTCTACCAGCTGGGTAGGGTTAAAATCTACCCCGCCCACCCCCACCATGATGTGTGCCACGACACAATAGGGGGAGGGAGTAATTGTACATTCTGCCTCCCGCTTAATGAATTTGCAGCCCACTTTCTTCCATTCATTAGTGCCTGCAATAGAGGCGCCCGAATTTTACCATCAGCATTAACAGAACGGTAACATGCTACAATCCTGCAAGTGCCAGGAGATAACCGGTGCAAAATTCCAGATTTGTGACATGCAACTGGATACACAAGGGGCAATAATTCACAGTAAAACTTAACACCATTTTCCCCCCCCCCCCTTGCAATAGTGTCACCGATTGACCTTGTTCAACATTAACTTGCCAATCGCACCGTCATCGAGCTGCCCGTCACTTTGTTCTGACAGCCACCCCCAGCGTGCTGCCCTCCTCCCACGTTTGAGGGCACTGCCTTGGATAAGTAAATAAAACACGCAAACTACCCAGACAGACGAGACCAGCCCAGCTGTGAATCTTGCTGGCAGTTAATCAATCAACCTTTTAAATAAAATGCATAAATGGACCATCGCGATCTCAGTCAGCAAAAAAAAAACCGCAGAGGCACAACCGGGAAAAAAAATCCCCTGCACAAACTTCATTTCTCCAAAGTTTTCCAACATTTTTAGATTCTTAAATGGCACCAAATCCACTAAATTAGTCAGCTCAAACACTTGAAAGATTATGCAGCAAGACTTTGCAGAAGCAGTAAGCTTTCAACAAGACAAACTGGCATTAATATCCTCCTGCAATCGAGCTTAATGTGCCACAGGCAGTGGGCACAACACCCGAGCAGGCAATCAGAGACTGCCGAGGCTTAAAGGGCACATACAAGCATGGTTTACCTGGGATGTAGACTGCAATTCATCAACAGAAACATGAATAAAAATTAAGAGAAAAATAGCAGTTAGTGGTGGAGTATAAAAGAACAAGAGTATTTTTTTTTATAAACAGAAATTTCACCACAGAAGATCAGAACTTTTCAGTCGATGCAGTTTCTGATTTTAGGAAAGAATTTCTAAAAAATAAGTTTTGCTTTCCCCCCATGATTACCCTGCCACAGTGAACTTGCTTGAAGTGAATGGAAGTGTACAGAAAGGTGTGGGAAAGAATAGCAACATTTAAAATGACAGCGAGATACTGACCTGGTCTCTTGATGGCCTTTTTGCTGGGGGTATCTTTCCTTTTGTTCTGAATGGCGGGGGAGTACAGGACACCGGAGGACAAGCTGTTCTTGCGGAAATGCTCTTTCAGACCTTTGATCGATCGGTCCAACTGGTTCGAGCGGATCTGGTAATAGACGTTCATAAAATCTGCAAGGGAGAGATTGTACAAGTCAGGACTGAAGCAGTGAGTCGAAGCCCAGAGGTGATTAATTATCCCCCTTCCTTTTCTTAACTCTAAACATCTGGCAAGTGTTAATTATAAATTTACTGCATCACTTGATATCACAGCAGCAAATTTATCTATTTGAAAACCAAATGTATATGGCACCTGAAGGTCACCTTTCCTCTCACAGCCCATTACGACCAGTGTGTAAAACCACTAATGCACAACAGACCATTTGGAATCGGAAGCTAGATTAACACTTTGGCTGGGCACTGACCAGTTCTGATGAAGGGACCCGCCCGATACTTTGATCTATTTTTCTCACGGAGGCTGACTGGCCTGTTTGTGCAATTCCAGCATCTCATCTTTATTTTAGTGACATCAGCTCAGGTGGTTTCTTAAATGTGAAAAATAAAACTTGCACTCAAAAACAGCACTGCATTGGGACCCTGAGCACTTCACAACCAATGGATTTTTCTTTTTTTAATTCATTCATTCACAGGATGTGGGCGTCACTGGCAAGGCTGGCATTTATTGCCCATACCTAGCTGCCCTCGAGAAGGTGGTGGTGAGCCGCCTTCTTGAACCGCTGCAGTCCGTGTGGTGAAGGTACTCCCACAGTGCTGTTAGGGAGTTCCAGGATTTTGACCCAGCGACGATGAAGGATCGGCGATATACTGCCAGGGCAGGATGGTGTGTGACTTGGAGGGGATTATTTTGGGGAAAGGGGGATGAGAGGGAAGAGGAAGGAAGAGAGAGAGGAAGGAAAAGAGAGAGAGGGGGAGAGAGAGAGAGAGAGAGAGAGAGAGAGAAAAAGAGGGAGGGAAAGAGAGAGAGAACAAAGAGGGAGGGAGGGAAAGAGAGAGAGAGAAAAAGAGGGAGAAAAAGAGAGAAAAAGAGGGAGGGAGGGAGGGAAAGGAAGAAAGGAAGAAAGGAAGAAAAGAAAGCAGAAGCAAGAGAAAGTGCTAGTGTGAAAGATGCCCTCCACAACTGAATAGCTGGCCAATGGGGCGGCCAATCTGACACGTGCAGGAGTGACTTGGATGAGTACCAAAAGGTACCTGCACCCATGGAGCCATAACCCAGCAAAAACGTTTCTGCAGTAAATATTTTTCCCTGCACTGCAACAGTGACTACACTTCAAAAGTACTTAATTGGCGCTAAAGCGCTTTGGGACATCCTGAGGTTGCTGAAAGGCACTATAGCAATGCAAGTTCTTTCTTTAAGACATCCCCCAATAGGTAGACTGTCAGCCTAGTGTTTTTCCCCCAATATAACATTCACATTGACCACCACCCTATGAAACACACCTCATGTGGCCGACAAAAAACACAATTGGGGAAGTGGAACCACAGCACAGGTACGGTGCAGGTATTCACCGTTTTAAACTATTGCACCACACGTTTTACCTAGGTTTCTCCCATATTCCACCAGCCACATTGAAATGCAGATCAGGTCCTGCAGGATATTTTCAGGAAGATGTTCCAGTGTCGCTTCACCCGCTGTCTCGATCTCATCATCTCCAGCGATCAGGTCCAGGATGATGACGGACGGCACTGCTTTGCTGTTGCGGGTTAGGAGGTTTCTGAACTCGGACTCTAAAGATTCCTTGCCTTTTTCAAAAAGAAATTTCTGTAAAACATGACTCAGAGTTAACATTCTTCGAAGAATAGGAGCATCATCTATTCTTCCTTTCCCCGCGCCCCCACAATAATTTCCTTCAAAGACGGGGTCTCAGCCTCTTCCCGTACAAGAGATGGCACCTTCCCATCTCCATGGGAATTACATGTTCTATCTAGCTGAAGGACAGCAGTGCTAAAGAACAGAACCTTCTACTTTTAGCACCATGTTGGAGTCGTGATGCTCCCAGGTCCGATGCAGAGTAATGTTCCTGTTATACTGACCACCACTGTAACCAACCTCCCCTCATCTCCTCTCCTAAAAGGCACCGACTGTTGCTGGGACACACTACCACACGTGCTGTGCTGGCAGCCCTCTGCTACCTCACCGCAAGTGCCCAATCTTCACATGCGAGTCTAGATAGTGGCTGTCATCTTCCTATTTGACTGCAGAAGGCATCACAGCCAAGCCCGATTCCCCCATTCAAGCCTGTCCTTTACAGGAGGTAGACTTTCCATTGCAGGGTTGGTTCAATGAATGACAATCAGGAGGGTAACTCTCTCGCTAAATGAAACACCCCTCACAGAAAGCAGGAATTGAACCTCGCATCTTTTGACCCGTCTTGCTTCACACCAGAACACTGCGTTCATCCACCAAGTCGTCGTGGGCAGTCTGGCACTTCCATTTCCCACACCAGCCATCCTTGGGGTCTCCCGGAGAAACTGGGGCTTTACACACTAAACAAACGCAGGCTGCAGACTCCTGCCACGAGGAAAGTCTTTCCCTTTTCACACAGGACCCTTGCAACCAGCAGAGAGGAGGAGCCTTCCACCCCATCGCAGTCTGGCTCGGTTTCAAACCCAGGTTCCAGAGGTGAAAGGACAATGCTTTAATTAACTATACCTGGGATGAGAGGGCTGTCCGATGATGAGGAGATTGGGCCTATATTCTCTGGAGTTTGGAAGAATACTCGCATTAAAACGCAAGATTCTGAGGGGGATTGACATGATAGATGCGGAGCGGTTGTTTCCCCTGGCTGGAGAGTCTAGAACTAGGGGCATAGTCTCAGGGTAAGGGGCCAGCCTTTTAAGACTGAGGAGGAGGAGGAATTTCTTTACTAAGAGGGTTGTGAATCTTTGGAATTCTCTACCCCAGAGGGCTGTGAATGCTGAGTTGTTGAGTATATTCAAGGCCGAGACAGATTGATTTCTGGACTGTAGGGGAATCAAAGGATATGGGATCGGGCAGGAGAGTGGAGTTGAGGTTTAAGATCAGCCAAGATCTTATTGAATGGCAGAGCAGGCTTGAGGGGCTGTATGGCCTACTCCTGCTCTGAATTCTTAAGTTCTTATACCTACCAATCTTTTGACAATATCATAATACTTTTCTATCTTCTGCAAATTAGTCCTTTTAATTGTTCAAAATGACTAATTATCTCGAGTTTCCTAGTCACTCCAGGCTCAGGGGGCTGAATGACCTACTCCTACGTTCCCAAGGCGGCATAAAAACTTATCGACCACATTTTACACCCGATTCCCTCTTCAACCTACCACCCGATTTAGCTCAGGGCTGTCTGGATTGTTGTCCTGGAAGTACTCCCACTGCTTTCTGAATTCTTGCCATACAGTTCAGGTACTCCTCCAGCCGTCCAGCGGGACTGATCAAAGAGCGGGAGAGAGAGATACAATGAAATGGGCGTCAATAAAACCTGCAACTTGGAAAGCTGAATGTCATTTCCTGTCCTGTTCCCCTGCAAAAAAATATTCACTCTATCCCTCTCGACTGGACAATGCGAAGGAAAGTTATTACTGAAGGTCCTTCCCGGTGATTGAGACAGTGTAAACTCCCCCATGGCAGAGGATGGTATGTTTGAGCTGAACAAAGCTTACGCTGCATTACATCGGAGAAGAGAAAATTACCATAATAAATTCAGTAATTATTTATAGAGGTCGCTCTACAACCCCCCCCCCCCCCCTTTACAGGTGTATCATTCATCTGGTAATGTGGGATAGCTATTTGTGGATTACACAATGTAACAACCCACACAGATACTGTTTAGTAATACGGTAAATTCGCAAATAAAACTGCAAGCTAAGCTGAGCCGGTCAAATCATGTATAAAAACTTATATACACTGCTGTGATAAGAAGTAACAAGTTTAACAATGTTTGAGGCCAAACTGCAGACAGATTATCTTAATCCACAGACTGAACATTAATGATACACATTTTGAGCATCCACCCAGTACTTGACCATGGGGGACTTTAATGGAAGATGGGATTTTGGTGTCATATCAAACCAGTAAACCTTCCGAGTGGAAATGGAGTAATATCTTACTCATCCCACATTCTCTACCACAGAAGACAGTTGAGGCCAATTCATTAATTAAATATATTCAAGAAGGAGTTAGATATATTTCTTAAGGCTAAAAGGATCAAGGGGTATGGGGAGAAAGCAGGGACAGGGTACTGAATTTGGATGGTCAGCCATGATCGCATTGAATGGCGGAGCAGGCTCGAGGGGGGGCCGAATGGCCTACTCCTGCTCCTATCTTCTATGTTTTCTATCCCAGGACTGGAGTCTTGAAATGGGTGATAAATATTTAAGTGACTCAGAAAGTACTTGTATACGATGAATAATACTGCAGTCTACTATCTAACTCTATAGCTTAAGCTAATTTGGAGTTAACATCCAATAGAGCAAAGTCTTAATAGCACCCAGGATCCTTGCCTCATGTCCCCACAGGGCGAGTCCCGGTCTCCCCCGCGAGACAGACTCAGTGCTTCAACGGGGGGGGGGGGGGGGGGGGGGGGGGGGGGAAAGAAGAGGAGCAAATGAGAAATAGAAGGGAATAATTAAAGGCCCTATGGGGGGTGCTCCCCACTGCCACTTGGCAAAGAACCGGGAGCGGGAGACTCGAGGCAAGAGATGAAAGCAGAAGCAATCGTACAAAGTGCGAGCGGAGAAGGAACAGCCTCCACAGGACTGGCGGCCGGGCCTTCGGTTGTCTAGGCCCTCAGCTCTGGAATTCCCTCCCCAAACCTCTCTACCTCTCTTTCCTCCTTCAAGATGCTCCTTAAAGCCTGCCTCTTTGACCGAGCTTTTGATCACCCGTCCTAATTTTCTCCTTCTTTGGCTCGGTGTCAAATTTCTGTTTGGTTACGCTCTTTGAATATATTTAAGGTGGAAACAGGCAGATTTTTGAAAGGTAAGAGAGTCAAGGGTTATGGGGAGCGGGCAGGGAAGTGGAGTTGAGGCCAACATCAGATCAGCCATGATCTTACTGAATGGTGGAGCAGGCTCGAGGGGGCCGAATGACCTACTCCTGCTCCTACGTCTTATGTTTTACTACATTAAAGGCGCCGATGTAAGAAAACTACTAGGCACTTGGTCTGAGTATTAAACAAGGCTTTAATCAACTGTTTTTTCAACATGGAGATCTAGTTGTGTCCTTCACTAGTTCCTGTTAAAGAATGTCCTGAGCAAGCTGGGGCCCATGCCCGAGTATTTATACTCTCCCTGGACAGCGCCACCAGCAGGCCGCCCAGTATTATTTCAGAAGTCTTTCCACATGAATGACAAGATTCATGTCAGGCGCTATATAAATGCAAGCGGTTTTGTTGACTAGCATGAACAGTCAGTAAATGAAATTAACTTAAACAGTCTCTCTCTAATCCCACTCACCCTTCTTTGATGATCTTCTCTGTGTCCTTGGCTACGTGGTAATAGCTGATGACATGGTCCAAGCAAGACAGTGTTTTTGTCCACGTTATCCTGTAGGCGCTGCAGATTTTCCGTCTGCTTGTGGACCGGAATGATGGAATTCTCCAACTGCATCAGGCGGCTTTTCAAACGATGAAAAGGATGGAAACCTAGAAATAAGAGATGGAGCAATCAGATACTGACGCTGTCTGAAGTACATTCTCTCCCAATCCCTAGCCTGAAGGCAGTGGCCCATACTGGGGGGGGGGGGGGGGGGGGGGGAGGGTCAGCAACCCCTCGACTACTTCACCCAAGCAGCCATTCATCCTAGGCATCAGCCATGGCTCAGTGGGCAGCGCTCCCTCTCACCTCTGGGGTCAGGAGGTTGTGGGTTCAAGTCCCACTCCAGAGACTTGAGCACAAAAAATCCAGGCTGACACTCCAATGCAGTGCTGAGGGGAGCGCTGCACTGTCAGAGGTGCCGTCTTTCGGATGAGGCGTTAAATCATCTGCCTTCTCAGGTGGACTTAAAAAATCCCACGGCACTATTTTGAAGAAGAGGGGAGTTCTCCCTGGTGTCCTGAGCCAATATTTATCCATCAAACATCACTAACACAGATTCTCTGGTCATTATTACGTTTGCTGTTTGTGGGATCTTGCTGTGTGCAAATTGGCTGCCGCGGTTTCCTACATTACAACAGTGACTACACTTCAAAAAGTACTTCAATTAGCTGTAAAACGTTTTGGGAGCGGTTGTGAAAGGCGCTATCGAAATGCAAGTCTTTCTTTCTTTACCAGTCATCATACAAAAGGTTCACTTAGAGCTGGTGAAATGAACTTACCATATTTTTTGTCAGTTGGTCACTTTTTTCCAAGCTTTCTCTGATGAACAACAAAGTTTCTTGTTCCTGTTTATAAAAGAAAAAAAGTTGTAAATGCGATCCAATGGAATTAGGACACTTTAGCCCTTCCTGCTTAATAATAAATGCGATGGCACCAGGACTCGGCAATAGCAACAGTTGGGGGCATTGTAGGAAAGTGTGGGGGACATCAGGTGAGATTAGAATCAGTCTCCCTCCACCCCAACAGCCTGCTGAAATGCTCCTACAATGAATGGGTGAGGTGCCAGAGAGCTCCCTATGCCCAGGAAACTGTCACCCAGCAACAAACAGAGGCTGCAGGTCAGCAGGGGCGGAGAGGGTAAGGTGGCATAGGGAATTGGTTTCAACAGGCAAGGATTTATAATCATTACCTACACAAATTCTTACCCTTACCAAAACAGGACCAGCACCTCAAAACAAAATGTCATCTCTCTTGCATACAGTCTCACTTTTCCCAAGGATTTCCCAGAATGTAGCAAACCAGAAGTTACCAAGCACATACCAAGCTCTTTAAAGGAGGCGTTAAATTGAAAAATCTTGCACGTTGAAAGCATTTCAACTGTAGGGCTCATTAATAAAGCTCGGAGTAAGTTACCTAGTTCCCTCTGGTCCAGGGAATGGTGCGTTGAGTTTGTGGGGACAGGAAGAAAAATAGGAATTAACATTTTTTTTTTTTTTTTTTTTAAAAAGATTGTCTCCTCAACTGTGCTACTGAACCATGCAGGTGGGAAAAGGCTTGGATTTGATCTATCGTCTATGCTAAGTTAGCTGATCAGAGCCGGGGTCGCAGCGCGGTGCAACAATTGACTTTTAAGGGGGAATAAACGGCCAGATTTCCCACTCCCGATCACTATTCAGTGACTGCAATAACCCACTGTAGTCAACTAGCCTGCTGAAGCTCAGCGCTCAGGTCACTCAGAGGGCTGCGACCCTCAGTAATCAGCAACACCTTCAGGAGAGGAGCGGAGAATTGGTTTTTTCTTTTGCTAATTTCCCCCCCCACCCCGAACCGATGCTTTTGCTGGGGTAACACTCCACGGGCACAAGGTAGTACCTATTCCTGGTCATTCTTTTCACACAAGCCTAAATGCTATTCGACTGTGGAAAGCATCACAGCTAAGCACAAACCTCTATTGCTCAAAAACTGTGAGCATGTTTGACAAGAGTCAGTGAACAGCAAAAGCAGGAACCTAGGGGTCAATTGTAGTTTCCCCAACTGGCGAGATCAGTTAACTCAACACAGACTAGAACCATTTACCAGAGTAATTGGTAGAAGGATTAGAGGGGAGTTGAGGAGAATATTTTTCACCCAGAGGGGTGGTGGAGGTCAGGAACTCACTGCCTGAAAGGGTGGTAAAGGCAGAAAACCCTCATCACATTTAAAAAAGTACTTGGATATGTGCTTGAAGTGCTGTAAACTGCAAGGCTACGGACCAAGTGCTGGAACGGGGGAATTAGGCTGGATAGCTCTTTTTTCAGCCGGCACACACACGATGGGCCGAATGGCCTCCTTCTGTGCCGTAAATTTCAATGATTCTGACTCAAACTTAGGACTTACTTCTCTGCAAGGCTTGGGACATCACTGGACAATGATTTTCAGCCAGCAACAAACATTAAAGTATTTAAAAGAATGATGTTTCAATGAATTAACTGAGGCACTGGTCAGAATATGTGCGAGTTAGGTTGATTGGGCTATGATAAAATTGACCCTTAGTGTTAGGGGGGATTAAAATACGTGGGGTTACGGGGATAGGGTGGGATATGTGTTTGGTGTAGGGGTTACAGGGATCGGGTGGGATATGTGTCGGTGCAGGCTCGATGGGCTGAAATGGCCTCTATCTGCACTGTGGGGTTTCTGTGTGATTGTGTGTGAAATAGAAGAATAATGTAGAAAAAATCCAAGTGTCGAAAGTGTCTCAGACAGAAAGCACAGTTACTATCTGCATATATACATTCACAAGGGCCGGTACTGTACACCACAGCTACTCGGTCCCCAATCCCTGCAAACTCTCAGGAGCCACTGGTGGAATAAATTCCCAATTTAGCAGATATTACCTGGAGCAAATGAGCCAACAAACAACTTGCATTCACATAAAACCTTTAACAGAGAAACATTCCAGGGCATTTTATAGAAGGAAAAAAATGGGTAGCGAACCAAAAGAGGATTAGGAGGGGGTGCAAGATGTGGGTTTTGAGGAGGGTCTTACAGGAGGTTTAGACGGGTAAGTAAGCAAGCAGCTGAAGACATGCCCGCCAATGGTGGGGCAAAGGGACAGGGATGACAAGAGGCCAGAGGTCAGAGGAATGGGGAGTTTTGGGGTGGCGAGTGTTGCAGCGCGCTGGAGGAAGTTGCAGAGCTATGGAGTGATGAGGCCATGAATGGATTTAAACATCAGGATGAGAATTTTATTTTGAGGTGATTTGGTGGGGGGGGGGGGGGGGGGGGGGAGGGGGAGGGGGCAGGAGTCATTGTAGGTCAGTGAGGACGGAGTGATGGGTGAGCGGACTTGGTCCCGGATAGGATACGGGCAGCAGGAGGGTGCAGGGTGGGAGGCTGGCCAGAAGAGCATCGGAATAGTCGAGTCTGGAGGTAACAAAAGCATGAATGAAACTTTCAGCAGCAGATAGGCTGAGGCAGGGGTGGAGACGGGCGATGTTACGGAGGTGGAAGTAGGCAGTCTTAGTGGGTGGAAGAGGATAGGTCAGCAGCTCAGCTTGGGGTCAAACAGGACACGGAGGCTGCGAACAGTCTGGTTCAGCCTCAGATGGCGGCCGAGGGGATGGAATCAGTGGCTAGGGAACGGAGTTTGTGATGGGGCTGAAGACGATGGTTTTGGTCTTCCCAATGTTTTAACTGGAGGGAATTGCAGTTCACCCACGACTGGATGGAGAAACAGGCTGACAACACAGAGGCAGTGGAGGGGTGGAGAGAGGTGGTGGAGAGTTGGGTGTCAGCAGCATAGATGTGAAAGCTGACCTTTTGTCAGTTGATGAGAAAGAGAGGGCCAAGGATAGATCCTTGGGGGGGGAGTTGGGAGGTTACAGATCAGGGTGGGAGCTTAAAGGTTTAGGAAATTGTTGAAGGGTGTGGGGAAGATAATGGAAATGAAAAACACAAAGTTTATCACACACCAGCAGTAATATGACAATTTAGATCAGAAAAGTGTCTTTGAAAACATAGCTTACTAAACACCATCTTCATGAAGACAGTGCCCTTTTTAAACAATTCATTTTGCAATTACCGGTCTACATTTCTCTGGAATTTCCTCAAATAAATCCCAGAAACCTAGTGGAAGGGGGCAGCGAGCGAGCGCGGAGCAGTGTGTCTAACGGTGAGCAAATGCAACATCTGGCCAGTCACACAGACGAAGATCATCCACGGTTCCAACTGCAGGCTGTGCTGATTTAACTCATCTCAAACAGACAATGGACAGAGTG
>NC_141007.1:74162796-74312801 GCF_052327205.1 Somniosus microcephalus | reverse complement strand
CCTGGCTCGGATGTGATGTTCTCCCCGCTGATCTTTGCTGTTTAGGTACACGTGTGGCCCACTTGGCTGAGGTACTGGTAAACTTCTGGCACCTGTGAAATCGCACCCCAACGTGTTCCCGACTCCCAGGCACAAGGGCATAAACGGGTATATGCCATGTATTCCCCTGTGCATAGTCTCATTCTGTAAAGGCTGCGGAGACTGGGAGTTATGGAGGAATAAAGCTCAGTCAGGAGTTGGCTGTTTTTAGTTTTATATTTCTCAGTATTTTGAAACCAATGAAGTGCATAGTTTTATTTTGGTTTATTAACCTGTTGGAACATAGGAACAGGAGGAGGCCATTCAGCCCCTGTTCCGCCCTTCAATGAGATCATTCACTGACCTGTACCTCAGCTCCATCTACCCGCCTTTGATCCCTATCCCTTGATACTCTCGCCCAATAAAAAATCTTACTGATCTCAGTCCTGTAAATTTCAATTGACCCAGCACCCACAGCCTTTTGGGGGGGGAGAGTTCAGATTTCCACTGCCCTTCATGTTAAAATGTGCTTCCTGATTACACTCCTAAATGGCCTCGCTCTAATTTTAAGATTGTGTCCCATTGTTCTGGATTCCCCCACCAGGGGAAATAGCTTCTCTGCATCTACCCTGTCGAATCTTTTTATCATTTGAAACCCCTTGATTAGATCACCCCTCAACCTTCTGAATACAAGAGTGGTTTGTGCAACCTGTCCTCATTAATTTAACAAAGGCAAAGTACTGCAAGTGCTGGAAATCTGAAATAAAAACAGAAAATGCTGGCAATGCTCAGCTGGTCAGGCAGCATCTGTAGAGAGCGAAACCGAGTTAATGTTTCAGGTCGACTGCCTTTCATCATCATTCATTTAACCCTCTAAGGGAATTTAATCTGTTTCTATCAAATTTGTCTCGGGAATACCTCTGCCTGGAAATGAACCAGATATGGATCGCAGGGACATGACCTTCTAGCCCAGGAACCAGGATTCAGTCATTTAAAAAAAAAAAAAAAAAAAAATCTCCAGCTTAGTTTCTTTGGGTGAAGGATTTTTTTTTTAATGTACTTGTTTTGAATGACTAAATGTCTGGGGGGGGGGGTGGGACAGTAAATAGGAGCCACTCCTTTTATTTTTTTAAATGACTAACTTTTTTTTGCTCTCTTAAGCAAACATAGTGGACCAATAAACGTTGCATCAGCATATTGTGTCAGTGTAATGTCAGAATGCAAATATCGCATGACTCATTCTGCCTCAACAAGCAAATGAACACGTTGGTTGAAGTTTACTGTGGAGGAATACATTGCCCCCTTAATGCTGCTGCTCTCTGCTGTCAGTCTCTGGTTTGGTCATAGCTCCCATTCCTGAGCCCAAATCCCCAATGTAAAGGGGGGAACTATAACCGGGCAATCGATGGACAGCATTTATTTTTCCAACTAACGGCTCAGGAGACAAGGGAAGAACATTGAGGGAGAGGGAGAGAGAAAAAAGTCTGGTCTGAAGGAAGATTTTTTTAAAAATTCATGGTATTCCAAACCATTGCAATTAAAGCAGAATCTCTTGTAGGAACAGAGAAGGGGCTTTTAAATCCCAACAAGCCAACTCCTCACACCTGCCTTTTCATCACACCTGTTCTACTCTTTCCCTCTTTCCTTCTTTGTACTGTCTGTTTTAATGTCCTTCCCTAGTAACTTATTCCACAACACTCGTCTCCTTTGGGGGAAGAGGGTCTCCCTGACTTTCTTTCTTCTAACTTCCTAATTTACCTGCAATCATCATTGTTGCTCTTGAGTGGTATAATATCCTTCCTAATCGGTAGTATCCTTCCTTCCTATCTATAGTATCCTTCCTTCCTAATCCATAGTATCCTTCCTTCCTATCCGTAGTATCCTTTTTATGATGTGATCAGAACTGTTCCACTGCACAGCAACAACGTAACCTCCTTTGATTTGTATTGTTGCTGTGTATCTCTCTGCTATTGCACCTGGCCTGCCATTTGCTGCAGCTAGGTGGTGTGATAATTTCATAGATTTATTCACTATAACCTGTAGATTTCCCCACTGCTCAGCCCACTGTAGCATTGTCCCATTTAACACCTTGTTACTCTTCTGGCCCTTTGCTCCTGTACATCATTTTACACTTATTAAACTGCAACTGCCACCTATTGGCCCAGCAATCTAAATCCCTTTGAGTCCCATTCTGGTATTGTGTGGAAACTTGGATATTATACATACTATATCCTCACCCAAGTCATTATATGATCAACCCTGGGATGCTCTGCTTGTAACCTCACTCCCGCTTGAAAAGTTGATGACTGCTTTCCTGTTTCCAATGTGACATAACATTTGGCAAAATTAGTGTAAGATTGCAGTGAAGTACTATTGTAAGTAATAATCTGGTGTAGGCTAACCTGGTTTCTAAAGGTAGAATGAGTAAGTAAATTATTGAAATATAAACACAATGCTGGAGACACTCAGCAGGACAGGCAACATCTGTGGAGAGAGAAACCGAGTTAATGTTTCAGGTCAATGACCTTTCATCAGAAAAGTAAGTAAAGTAAATGGTTGACTTTGATTTAAGTCAAATCTCGCCAATATTCCTTTGTGGAGCTAACTGATGGGCCCAGTTTCTCACTGTTTGTTTTGTTAATGTGCTTAGGGGAAAATTACAATGATGGAGATTGAGGTTCAGACAGAGCTGCTTCAAGAAGCCAAGGAGAGTATCAAGGCAGCAAAGAACTATAAGGATGAGCTGGAACAGCGGCTACAAGGGCTGAATCAGGCAAGAAAACAGGTCAGTTACATTTACTGTTTCGGGAGGGGGGAAGGTCTTCTTGAACTAAGGAAGAACTTGCGTTTATCTAGCACCTTTCGTGTCCTCGTGACATTCCAAAGCACTTCACAGCCACTGAAATATAATCTGAAATGCAGTCACTCATGTTTTGGAGCCAAATTTGTGCACAGCAAAATTCAACAAATGACCGTGAGGTGAATGGCCAGTTAATCTTTTGTTTATTTATTCTGGGGACATGGACGTAGCTGGCAAGGCCAGCATTTATTGACCAAGGTGGTGGAGAAGGTGGTGGTGAGCCGCTGCCTTGAAACGCTACAGTCCGTGTGGTGATGGTGCTGTTAGGGAGGGAGTTCCAGGGTTTTGACCCAGTGGCGATGAAGGAACGGCGATATGTATCCAAGTCAGGATGGTGTGTGACTTGGAGAACTTGGAGGTGATGGTGCTCCCATGCACCTGCTGCCCTCGTCCTTCGAGGTGGTGTAGGTCGCAGGTTTGGGAGGAGTTTATTCTGGTGGGGTTTGTTGAGGGATGATGTTCGCCTTGAAAAAAGTACCATGGGATAATTTACATCCACCTGAACTGGCAGATGGCGCTTCAGTTAACAGTCCTATCCGCAAGACAACACCTTTGACAATGTAGCACTCCCTCAGCACTGCACTGAAGTGTTGGCCTAGATTATGTTCTCAAGTTGTGCTTGAACCCACAAACTTCTGACTCAGTCGTGAGTGCTGCAGTTGAGTCAAACTAACACTGTTGGGTTTCCTAATAATCGAGTGATGCATTACAGTGCATTTAGCATTTGGTGAGCAGAAGTACAACCCGTATTTTAGCTCTATTCACGTGGATTGTCCCAGAATGTGTTGCTCACTACGCTGAGATCCCACGTATTGGCGCACTGTCTGGAACTCCAGGCGGTTGACTGTTGGTTTCAAGGGAAACGGGAAGAAAACCAGCAAGAATGCTGCTGCCCTTTGTTCCACATTATCCCAAACCGAGACCTGTTTGGAGTGGACTTTGGCTGAATTTGGTCTAGTTCAGCGAGCTGCAGAACTCGGGTATGAGATGGCTAAACTGGAAATGCGTGCATTGAATACGGGGTAAAAGCAGAAAGAGTTAGAAAGTCAATCATTGTCCGAGAGAATGAAAAATTAACTTTTCGAGTGGGCCCTTCATTAGACTAGCACCATCGGCTGAAGCCTCCTCTTTCAGCAGACTGATGCTTCAGTACAGTACTGGGGGAACGCGGCACTGTGGGTTCAAGTCCCACTCCAGAGACTAGAGCACACTAATCCAGGTTGACACTCCAGTGCAGTACTGAGGGAGCGCTGCACTGTCGGAGGTGCCGTCTTTCGGATGAGACTTTCAACCGAGGCTCCGTCTGCTCTCTCGGGTGGACACAAAAGATCCCATGGCCGCTATTTGAAGGAGAGCAGGGGAGTTCTCCCCGGTGTCCTGGACAATATTTATCCCTCAACCAACATCACTAAAAACAGATGATCTGGCCATTATCACAGCGCTGCTGTAAAGCGCTTTGGGACGGCCTGAGGTCATGAAAGGTGCTGTAGAAATACAAGTCTGTTCTTTCTGATGAAGTCCTTGTGTACATTACCAGCATTTTTTTTCCAGATTTAAAGCATTTGTGTGTGTTTTTTTAATCTTGGGGATTTTGCTATTTGGGTTGCTGGGGGCTATTGTGGGGTGGGAATCTCCTACTTTTGCCATCTAACTTCAAACCTGGATACAAGATGGCTCTGATAGAGGCCCTGGAGCACATCACCTCCCCATCTGGCAGCTTGCGAATGAATGGTGTGTAGAAACCTAAAAGGGCTTTTGAGAAGAACAGATTTTCACCCAGTCACTTGTAGTCTTCAGAGTTCAAAACTAGATTTCTATTACAGTTCCAATCTCGTACACTGGTGAGAACTTCTCACAAGGGGGTGAAGTCAAAGCTTGCATGGTTTTTGAGTTCAAAGTTTCCCAAACGGCTGCAGTTGGGGGACATTTGATCCACTCACAGCCAGAGCCTGAATAAGCATGTCTCGTGGATTGCTGTAACTCCGATCTAACCTGTCATTCACCCTTGGAGAGCGGGTTGGGGCTGGGTGATGCACAGAGACAACTGGCCGGGAGACTGTTAAGGTTGGAGGAAAAGACATTTGGACTGCAGCCAAGCAGAAGTGAGATCCAGTTAACACTGCTGTAGTCTTTCACTGTACTCTAGGGTCTGTGTGATAGAGCTCTCTCTCTGTCATTTTCTAATGTCCAAATTGAGGTGCAGGCAATGTTTTATCTTTCTATACCGCAGGTATCAATATAATCGAAAAGTGCACAGTCAGTGGCTGTGGCAGAATCTATTTACACTATGACGTGGGATACGGTCCCACGGCTGTTAGCACCGAAGTGGCCATTCTTCATCAGAATCTAGATGTCCACGGGAGTTGACAGCTGAGCCCAATCTTGTCCGTGCTTGAAACTCACTCACTCACTCACTCACTCCCCAGGCTGCGAGTGGGACATAGGGTTGCAAACGTCTGGGCATTTGTAAAAGAGGAAACGTTCCATGGGACTTTTGAGTTTTTTTGCACACTGATGGTTTGTGTCTCTGACCCTCATATTATCGTTGTCGTCAAAATAGACATACTGTTCCATACAAATAACAACAGGCTTTCAAAACGTTATTTAGGTTATAATTTTGAACTTTATTGAACCCCCACAAAAAAGACCCATCTAAAATAAAATAAAACAGCGTCAGCTTATTTAGCCTGTAATTTGTCCTTATTTTGTCCCTTTGAGTCTTCTACTCATGAGTCTTCTGAGTCTTCTACTCCTCATTGCTCCTCCTGAATCTCTGACTCTGGCTCTGATGTGTCCATTTCCTCCTCTGTGTCAGTGTCTAGCTGTGTGGTGGACACTTCTGTATCTGGCTCAATAAGTTGTAGGTTCGCCTCCAGTGTAGGATAGCCACCAGTTTCTCCACTCTCTTGTTAGTCAGCCTGTTGTATGCGTATTCCAAAAAGTGACCAGTTTCGTTCAGAGGCCGCTGATGAAGGTGGGATTTGGAGTATCACCGATGCAATAGGTGACAGGGCCTCAGATGCACAAAGTCCCTTCCACCAGGTATGTGCACTGATATGCTTGCATGATTCCCATATCCCATCCCCATTCCAAAGACCTTGCTTGGTAGAGAACTTTGCCAGACTTCCAGAACTTTGCCCACATCCAGATTGAGATGGTGTGAGAGGGTAGAAATCACACTGTAAGCGCTGTTGATCTGTTCTCAAAGTATTGGTCTCCCAACATGCTTTGGGTCCAGCATGTATGCTGCAGCATGAATCGGCTTGACACAAAATCCTTGACGCGTCTGTATGAATTGAACAATTGCCTTCTCCTCTGCTTTGAGCAGCAGGGATGTGGGTAGGGCAATGCTGATTTGTTCTTTTAAATCAGTAAAAAGCCTGAGAACATCTGACAAGACAGCGTCATCTCTTTCAATCTGAGCAATTGCAGATGCTACTGGTGAGGGTAGTTTAAGGCTGCTAACCACTCTCTCCCAAAACACATCATCCAGCAGTATTTTCTTGATGGTGGTTTCCATATCCCCAGACTGGGATATTGCCATTTCTTGCAGCGACTCCTTACCCTCCAGAAGGCTGTTGTACATTATGACAACACCACCCCATCTAGTGTTGTTGGGCAGCTTCAGTGTGGTGTTCTTGTTCTTTGTCATTTGCTTGGAGTTGTAGGTTGCTGCAACTACCTGTTTTCCCCTGACATACTTAACAACTTGCTTGGCTCTCTTGTACAGTGCTTCCATGGTTCTCAAACCCATGATGTCCTTGAGGAGCAGGTTAAGCCCATGAGCTGCGCACCCAATAGACGTAATATGAGGGTAGGCCGCCTCCACTTGAGCCCAAGCAGCCTTCATATTCGCAGCATCGTCAGTAACTACTGCAAAGACCTTTTGTGATCCAAGATCGTTGATGACCGCTTTCAGCTCATCAGCAATGTATGTGCCTGTGTGTCTGTTGTCCTTCGTGTCTGTGCTCTTGAAGAACACTGGGAGAGGAGTGGAGACGATGTAGTTTATGATGCCCTCCCCTCGTACATTTGACCACCCATCTGAGATAACTGCAACACAGTCTGCCATCGCTATCGTTTCTTTGAGCTTTCCTTGGACTCTGTTATACTCAGCCTCCAGCAAATAAGTAGACAAAGCATGTCTGGTGGGAGGACAGTATGCAGGGCGAATAACATTGAAAAATCTCTTCCAGTACACATTGGCTGTGAGCATGAGGGGTGAGCCTGTTGCATATACAGCTCGAGCAAGGCACTCATCTGCATTCTTCTGGCTATGGTTATCCATTGTATCAAAGAACCTTCCAAGTGGGCCAGGAGTTGCTGATGATAAGGAGCCTGATGCTGAATGAGAACCATCATCTTCTTGAATGGAAGCAGAGGAACTCTGGGCTGACTGCTGTGAGCTTTGAGTGAAGTTGTTGCATTTGGATAAATGCTGCTGCATCTTTGTGGCATTCTTTACATATGGCTTTCTACAGTGTTTGCACATGTACACAGTCTTTCCATCTTTAATGCCTGGGGTAAAATGCTTCCACACATCCGACGGTAAACGTGGCATTGTTCTATGCAGAGAAATAAAGGGCATGCATCTCTGTGTCGAACTGCGGTCGATCAGCACGATTGCAACAGGGTGAGTACATTTTTGCTGATGCTCCATGTGATGGAAGCATGACCTGTACACACACGACGCTACAGCACCAATAGTGTATTATTTTGTATATTTTAAATTGAAGGACAACAGAGTTCAACAAGTAACTGGTTTATTTGGTATAAAGTCTGATTTACTTACTGCATCATCACAACATCAGCAGAAAACAAAATGACTTCCCTCAGGACCCCTAACCTGGATCTTAAAAAAAACTATAGCAGTCTTACAGATGCCTGCAGGCCAATCACAATTCGATATGCAAATATTACAAATAGAGGGAGCTAATCGCTCATCCACTCATCCAACCAATCAGGACACATTTGTTCACAGTCACACACAAAACTTGTAATTATTAAAACAAGCCAAGTAAGAAGATAAACATATATTGATTAAGAAATTCCTTAATAATTAAGATTCCATCTCTGTTAGTAATTTTAAGAGAGGACCTGCGGGGGAAAAAAAAGAAAGAACTACAAAATAAACAATATTATGCTAGCATGTGCTTTTTTGGGCAAAATTCCCAAGCTAAACTTCCCGTGGAAAATTACTGGAAATTTACCAGAAACTTTCCACCCCTTTGCAACCCTAGTGGGACATTCTAAGTCTGAATGGCTCAGCTGTTCACAGCCTTTCTCTGACTCAGAATGGTCATTTTAACTCGGAGGGAGGAGGCGAGAGAGAGTCCAGTCTTTTGGAACAGGGTCCAAATCCATGTGCCGCGACTGGGATGCGTATGATTGAAAATGCCTTTGAATCGAGCAGAATACAAAGAGGACTGAACACGCGCACATTACAGAATTCAAACACTCTCTCTCTCTCAAAAATTGGCCGCCACCTGCTCTTCACTTCCCTTTTTGGTTCCCTGCTTCAGCGCTCTGCCTGCACTTCCTGCCCTGTTCTACTGACTTCCACTGCCCTGATTATGTGCACTGCACTGTTACCTTCTGTCGCTGGGCTATGTTCTGCTCCACCTGTTCCACTCGCTGCTGCTGCCTCTCCTCCCCTCATGTGTTCCCCCCACCCCCCCCCCCCCCCGGACGCTGTTTTCCTTCTCCCTGATTTCCACCACTATCCACTCTCTGACGCTGGTCTTTTCCTGCTGGTTGCAGCGTTTCAAACTTTCCAGGTCCCGAGCTGCTCCCTGATTTGCGTAAAAAAGGGAGCCGTCTCATTGGCTCATATATACCAATGAGGGAGGAGTGTTTTCCAATCTGCCCACTCCAGCCAGCCCCTGAATCACCGCGTTGAATGAATTCAGTTTCCCAAGCGGGAATTGAACTCAACCGCCGGTTGCCTAGTTCAGTACCATAATCACTGGGCTACTGAACCCATGGCCAGGTTGGAGTAGCTGCATTTGCAAGAGTGATCAAAATAAAAAGGGGAGGGTTATTTTCTTGTATTAGTTGAGGCCTAGAAAGGACTACTGCAGCCTAAATCCATCAATTGTGATGGAGTGTTGCCCCATAAATATTAAACCATGGCCCTCTCACTCTCTCTTTCTCCCCCCCCCCCCCCCCCCCCCCCCGCCTCTTTCCAGCACCACCCCCCCCCCCCCCCCCCGCACCTCTCGAGTGAAAACAGAAAATACTGGAAATACTCAGCAGGTCAGGCAGCATCTGTGGAAGGGTCGATGACCCTTCGTCAGAACTGGAAAAAGTTAGAGATGGAACAGGTTTTAAGCAAGTGTAGGGGCTGGGAGAGGGGGGAGGGGAGGAAAGAACAAAAGGGAAGGCCTGTGGAAGACGGGAGAGATTAAACGACAAAAGGGATGATGGTGCGAGGCAAAAGGAGATGGTGATGGGACAAGTAAAGAGACAAAAGATGGGTCTAGAGGAGGTGTAAATGGGAATAGCAGAATCATCACCAGTAGCTCGCTCGCTCTCTTTTGGATGCAGACGGCCCATTTCAAACATTTACTGTTATTATTTTATGCAGCTTTTTTTGAGAGAGATTTTCAGCTAGAATTAAGTTGCTGGTTGGGGGGGGAGGGAAGGGTAACTGTTTAAACAGAAACAATGGTGTGTTTAACTCTCAGGCGAGGGTTATGCACCCATTTTTTCCCCCCGATATGACTGGCCGCTCGGGGTAAAAGTTTTACATTCAAAGTCCACGTCCAAGTTGTGAGTAAAGTAACGACGCCGACAGATCGTGGAATTCACCTAAAAAGGAAGCGCCGGCTTCTGCTGAACTAAACTACTTCCTGTTTTTTCTGTAACTGTCTACAGGAGAAAAATCAGCAGTCGAGATAAGGATGCAAGAGACTTTTGTGGCTCGTTGCATCACATCCTGTCACCAATGTGTTGAAATTTGAAAAGTGCACACATTATTCGAAGCCCTTGTTGAGTGGGTGCAGAAAGCTGGTGAACATAAGCAGGTGTAACTGCATTTAAGTTTCAGCAGCAACACTGGGGGAGTTGGGGAACTGTTGCTCACCTCTGCCCACACTTCCCCCAAACCCTTTGTTGTCTCTTCCCTCACCCCCTTCTCCTGGAATGCCTGACTCATGCTGAGGTGCAGTTTCATGGGTACTGGCAGTCCTTTCATACCTCATCCAAGAGTCTCGCCGATCTACCTTGGCTCCCGGTCCAGCAATGCCACGAATTTGTGTTCAAATCCTTCCATGGCCTCTTCCCCCTTCCCTAGCTCTGTAACCTCCTCCAGCCCTACCACCCTCAGTCGTCCGCGCTCCTCCGATTCTGACCTCTTGCGCATCCCCGACTTCCCCTTGACCAACATTGCTGGCTGAGCCTTCAGCTGCCTCGTCCCTAATTCCCTCCCTAAAACCTCTCTACCCCTCTCTTCCTTTTGACGCTCCTTAAAACCTACCTCTTTGACCAAGCCTTTGGTCACCTGCCCTAATATCTCTCTGCGGCCCGGTGTCAAATGTTGTCTGATTACGCTCCTCTGAAGCGCCTTAGGACGTTTTACTATGTTAAAGGCGCTATATAAATGCAAGTTGTTGTTGTTGAGTGTTTGCCCATTGGGAGAATTGCGGCTCAGCCTGATCCTGTCCTCACCCAACATCCAAATGTGGACACTTTACAGCTGTGGGTCACTAGACAGTGATTAAAGGCAATTCACCCCAAGGCCCACCAGCCCATGGGTGCTGAAGCCAATTATAGAGCCCTGGCTGCGATCAGCTAATGGAGCACAGATCATAGATCTGAACTTGGTCCACATTTTACCTGAGTTTTTTTCCTTTTGCTGTATTGTTTTTGAAGATCATCTGCTGGAAGGAGTGGAGGGGAGGAACGTGAAAAGCACGAAGGTAACTGAGGATTCCTCAACCTTGAGATGCTCATTCTGATGAAGTGCAGACCTAATGCTGCATGTTTATGTATCTTCCCTGTGGATTCTGCACTGAAGCACCGAGGGAGTGCTGCACTGTTGGAGGTGCTGTGTTCGGATGAGACGTTAAACCGAGGCCCCGTCTCCTCTTTCACGTGGACATAGAAGATCCCACGGCCACTATTTCGAAGAAGAGTAGGGGAATTATCCCCGGTGTCCGGACCAATATTTATCCCTCAGTCAGCATCACTAAAACCGATTATCTGGTCATTATCATATTTGTGAGATCTTGCTGTGCGCAAATTGTTGCCGCGTTTCCTACATTCCAACAGTAACTACACTTCATAAAGTACTTCCATTTGCTGGAAAACGCTTAGGGACGTCTGGTGGTCGTGAAAGGCGCTATAGAAATGCAAGTCTTTTTCTTTGAAGTGCTGTGTGATTACCAGTTCCACTCCGAGGCCCAACATGTGTACTCCTGCAAAAAAAATAGTTACTGTGAGGTATCGGATCTTTTATCTAAGATACATGCCTTATGTTCGGGACTGTGTACTGGTGCTTGCTCCAGTGAAGATGGAATGCAATACATGTCGGTGAATTCCTGAAATACTCCGGCCCCAGAAGATGTGTTACGACCGGGGTGGGGGGGGGGGGGGGGGGCGGCCAGTTTTGTTTAAATTCTTACGTTCTTGAACACTCCAGGGAATCTTTGGGTTTTTATTCTGGCGATTGGAGTATTTCCACCCTTTTGTGTTCAGTCGGTGCATTGGTCCCTCATCTCCAACACTGCCCCCACCCCCACCATGCTGGTGCCGTGTACAGGTGCAGTTTGGTAAGCAGCAGCCCTCCAGACACTTGTCCAGGTGGTCAGTCTTCAATCTTCCGATTAGGCACTTTGCAGCCTTCCGGACTCAATATCAAGTTCAAAAATTTCACATCATAACCTCGGCCCCTATTACATTTTTTACTTTTCTTTTGCCACCCCTTTGTTTTGGGTCTTCCCTTCTCTTTCCCCCCCTGCTGCCCCCCCCCCCCACCCCGCAACCTTTCCTTTTTTTTTTCTCTCTCCTACATGGCAGCTGTCTCTTATCCTGCCAGTACATTTCACACCTAATCTGAGCCGTCTTTTGTCTCCACTGTCCTATTACCATCTCGTCTGGTTTTGAATACCTCTTAATGTCTCTCTTACTTCTTTTGTTCTATCGCAGCCCTGCCTTCGATCTATTTTATTTCCTTTCCAGTTTTGAAAAAGGGTTTCGACCCGAAACGTCGACTCTAATTTCTCTCCACGGATGTTGCCTGGCCTGCTGAGTTTTTCCAGCATTTTCTGTTATTTCGGCCAGTCTTCAGGTGTGGGCCGAGTTAGTGAGCGTTGGCAGGTTACTCATCTGTTGAGGGGCAACCACCCAGCCTGGTTCTGTCTGCACACAGTGGGGGGAAAATTCAGTATCGCCCCATTTGGGGCGCAATTATCGGCCGGGCGCAAAGATTGGCGCCTGGTGCTAATTATCGCCTCCGACTGCAAACTTGGCTTTTATCGCCCCTGGAGGTGATTGGAGCGCTAAATCAGGCGCTTCACACCTGTCTTAAGGCGCAAAGGCCGAGGAGCGAGGCGCTACCTCACAGCGCTGACAAAGCTCGTGATGTCAGTCAGCAATGGAACACAGACACACTGGTGCCGGCCAGTTCTTAAAGGGGAGGGTCGATCTTGCTCTCCATCCACACCCTGCTCATTGCAGCCTTGAATCTCAGCCTGGAGAGACCTGTACATCAAATCTGCTGGAAAGAACAATGGAGAGGCCCAGGGAAAGAGCTCAGAGTGCAGCCCCCACAGTCTCTTCTAAATCGATTACAAGGAAGGGCAAATGAAAATGAACCTACAAAGTGCTGCTCAGTACCCAAAACTCCTTCACACAGCGTTGATTCTCCAGAAGTCTCTCTCAGGATGCGTGGTGCAAAAATGTCACCAACAAAAAAAGGCAGGAAGCGGTCAGCTTTAAATAGCACACCCCCAGTCCCTTCCTGACTGCAAAACGCTCCCCTCAACCTGTCGTTGCTAGCAGCAGGCGGTAAGGCAGGGGGCGCCACTCAATATCTGGTCCGGGGCGCTACCGGGGCATTGCACGCTTGACTGACGTCGCAGTCTGCCGGCGCAGGAGATCGTGGCGGTACTGTTTAGCGCCGCCGCAAAATGTCCAGTTAATTTCGTGAGCGGCGCAAACATCGCCGTGCCCGGGTGCTAGTTTGTGCCCCATTAGCGCCCTCTTGAGGTGCTAATGGGAGGCGCAAACCAACTGAATTTTTCCCCCAGTATCTTTTGCCAGGGCCCACTGGATACTGAACAGGAACTATGCGCGGTTTTGTTTCCCTCCCTGGTCCATGAATGTTGTGACTTTGTCATGCTCTGGCTGAGAGACTAACTCGGCACAGATTGAGGATTAAAGCTGGGACCTTCCTCAGTTCCACATTGGCTAGTGTATTTACCCATGAAGCCAACAACAACAACTTGCATTTATATAGCGCCTTTAACGTCGTGAAATGTCCCAACGCTTCACAGGAACGATTATCAGAAAAATTTGATACCGAGCCACAAAGATATTAGGACAGGTGACCAAAAACTTGGTCAAAGAGGTCGGTTTTAAGGAGCGTCTTAAAGGAGGAGAGAGAGGCGGAGAGGTTTAGGGAGGGAATTCCAGAGTTTAGGGCCCAGGCAGCTGAAGGCACGGCCGCCAATGGTGGAGCGATTATAATCAGGGGATGCTGAAGAGGCCAAAATTGGAGGAGCGCAGAGATCTCCGAGTGTTGAAGGGCTGGAGGAGGTTACAGAGATGGGGAGGGGACAAGACTATGGAGGGATTTGAACGCAAGGATAAGAATTTTAAAATGGAGGCGTTGGCAGGCCGGGAGCCAATGCAGATCAGCGAGGACAGGGGTGATGGGTGAACGGGACTTGGTACGAGTTAGGACACAGGCAGCCGAGTTTTGGATGAGTTCCAGTGAACGGAGGGTGCAAGGTGGGAAGTCGGCCGGCGCCTGCTCAAGTCACTGAGTTTGTTCCATCCGAGAACTGGATGAAAGGAGCTGAATATGAACCTGCTGCCATTATCCACATATCAGATCTCAAACACAGCATTAAGGCTGTGGTGACAAAAGGAGCCAAACGTGACCTGGAGCAGGAGGAGGAGAATTATACATTCAATGATATCAAAAATAAAAGTTATTTTGAGATATAGTTGAGTCTAGCGGTAACAAAGACGTGGATGAGGGTTTCAGCAGCAGATGAGCTGAGGCAGGGGGCGGAGACGAACGATGTGGAAGGTAGCATCGGATGGTATCCCCACAGCCAGCAGAGAGACTAAAATTGCTGAACCTCAGAACACTTGGCTCGTGTTTCTACCTTTTTTTTATTCAGACAGTAAACGTGGGGCAGTATTTAATGGAAGCACCAGTACATTATCAGAAAGGGTATTGTTCGTCTCTGCTGGAGTGGAACGCAGCTCGATCCCAGAATATGCTAACCCACTGCGCCATCTTGTTTCCATATCTGATGGTGGCAGATGGATCGCCGTCTTTGCTTTTTGTCACTTCATTGAGTTTGATTTTTCTTTCCCAGATCAATGGAAGTGCCGTACAAACCCGTGATGTTCTGAAGCGTCACTTCAATGAGCTGAAAGCCTCGCTGATCAAGCTGCTGGACGAACGGTTAGTCTTGCTGCTCCAGGACGTGGATAAAGTTGAGCAGGAGAGTGTCAAGCCCCTCGATGACTGTCAGAGGTTAATCGAGCATGGCGTGAACACGGCCGAGGAGCTGCTCCGAGAAGGTAAGCCCGATAGTGCCTGATTGCCTACCAAGGCACCAGTGTCAGGAGGGGCGGTACTGAGGGAGCGCCGCACTGTCGGAGGGGCGGTACTGAGGGAGCGCCGCACTGTCGGAGGGGCGGTACTGAGGGAGCGCCGCACTGTCGGAGGGGCAGTACTAAGGGAGCGCCGCACTGTAGGAGGGGCAGTACTGAGGGAGCGCCGCACCTTCGGAGGTGCCGTCTTTCGAATGAGACATTAAACCGAGGCCCCATCTGCTCTCTAAGGTGAAAGTAAAAGATCCCATGCTACTATTTGGAAGAAGAGCAAGGGAGTTATCCCTGGTGTCCTGGCCAATATTTATTCCTCCACCCACATCACTAAAACAGATTGTCAGGTCATTATTGCACTGCTGTTTGTGGGAGCTTGCTGTGTGCAAATTGGCTGCCGAGTTTCCTACACTTCAAAAATTGGATGTAAAGCATTTTGGGACGTCCTGGGGTCATGAAAGGCACTATATAAATGCAAGTTTATCGTTTTCCTTCATTCTTGCCGGTACTCCATTGCTGCTCTCTCTAGGCTGTGAGTAGAGGCTGTCTGCAAGCGGAAATGTTAGTTACAAAGCTGTCTAGCACGAGAAGTTCAGTCGAGATTTTGTCCAGGTTGTGTCGGGTGTTCAGCGGGATCTGAGAACCGCTGGCAAGGCAGACAACTGTTTGTGTGGCCAGCTGACCGCACAGTACTAAAGCATCCCGGAAATATAGGTACACTCCTAGAATCATAGAATGGTTACAGCACGGAAGAAGGCCATTCGGCCCGTCGAGCCTGTGACGGCACTCTGCAGGAGCACTTCAGCTAGCCCCACTCCCCTGCCCTTTCCCCGTAGCCCTGCAAATTTCTTACCTTCAGCTACTGATCCAACTCCCTTTTGAAAGCCGTGATTGAATCTGCCTCCACCACCCTTTCAGGCAGTGCATTCCAGATCCTAACCACTCGCTGCGTAAAAAAAGTTTTTTCTTGCGTCGTCTTTGGTTCTTCTACCAGTCACCTTAAATCTGTGTCCTCTGGTTCTCAACCCTTCTGCCAATGGGAACAGTTTCTCTCTACTCTGTCCAGACCCCTCATGATTTTGAACACCTCTCAAATCTCCTCTCAATCTCCTCTCAATCTTCTCTGCTCCAAGGAGAACAACCCCAGCTTCTCCAGTCTATCAATGTAACTGAAGTGCTTCATTCCTGGAATGAATCTCGTAAATCTTTTCTGCACCTTCTCTAAGGTCTTCACATCCTTCCTAAAGTGTGGTGCCCAGAATTGGACACAGTACTCCAGTTGAGGTCGAACCAGTGTTTTATACAGGTTCATCATCAGTTCCACACTTTTGTACTCTATACCTCTATTCATGAAGCTCAGGATCCCGTAAGCCTTTTTAACTGCTTTCTCAACCTGCCCTGCCACCTTCAACGATTTGTGCACATATACCCCCAGGTCTCTTTGTTCGTGCACCTCCTTCAGGATTGTACCCTTTAGTTTATATCTCCTCTCCTCATTCTTTCTACCAAAATGTATCACTTCACACTTTTCTGCGTTAAATTTCATCTGCCACGTGTCCGCCCATTCCACCAGCCTGTCTGTCCTCTTGAAGTCTATCACTCTCCTCCTCACTGTTCACTATACTTCCAAGTTATGTGTCATCTGCAAGTTTTGAAATTGTGCCCTGTACACCCACATCCAAGTAATTAATATACATCAAGAAAAGCAGTAGTTCTAGAGCCGACCCCTGGGGAACACCACTATATACCTTCCTCCAGTCCGAAAAACAACCGTTCACCACTACTCTCTGTTTCCTGTCACTTAGCCAATTCCGTATCCATGCTGCCACTGTCCCTTTTATTCCATGGGCTTCAACTTTGCTGGAAAGCCTATTTTGTGGCACTTTGTCAAACGCCTTTTGGAAATCCATGTACACCACGTCAACCGCATTGTCCTCATCAAAAAATTCAATCAAGTTAGTTAAACATGATTTGCCTTTAACAAATCCGTGCTGGCTTTCCTAAATTAATCCACACTTGTCCAAGTGACTGTTAATTTTGTCCCTGATTAAACATAGAAACATAGAAGATAGGAGCAGGAGTAGGCCATTCGGCCCTTCGAGCCTGCTCCGCCATTCAACGAGATCATGGCTGATCATCCAAACCCTAGCACCCGGTCGCTACACCGACAGCCATCCCACCCAAGCCCTATCCCCGTAACCCCACGTATTTAATCCCCCCCTAACACTAAGGGTCCATTTTTTTATCATGGCCAATCAACCTAACCCGCACATCTTTGGACTGTGGGAGGAAACCGGAGCACCCGGAGGAAACCCACGCAAACACGGGGAGAATGTGCAAACTCCACACAGACAGTCACCCGAGGCCGGATTTGAACCTGGGTCTCTGGCGCTGTGAGGCAACAGTGCTAACCACTATGCCACCGTGCTGTTTCTAAAAGCTTCCCCACTACTGAGAAACTGACTGGCCTGTAGTTGCTGGGTTTATCTTTACACCCTTTTTTGAACAATGGTGTACGTGCTCAGACTGCACAATCCAAACTAAGAGTCACAACTCTGTGCAAAAATATTAGCTCTAAGCTCAGGCTTTTGGGAGAGGCCTGAGGGTTCCCGGTAATAACAATGAAAGCTTTAAAAGACACACACAAAAAAAAAACATTCTGTAGATAAATTCAATTATTCTGTGCTGTAAATACTATGTAGTTCATGTAACGACTGCACCCGAATAAGAGAGCTCACCCAGAGCTGGGTAACGATATGTCAATGGGGTGAGATGAAGAGGGGGGCGGGAGGAGGCTCGTGTGGAGCATAAACACCGGCATGGACCTGTTGGGCCGACTGGCCGGTTTCTCTGCTGTTAATTCTATGTAATTGTGAAATGTGCAGTTAGTTTGGTTAAACTCTCATGGGGAGGGGCGGGGGTGGAATGGCAGATGGAAAGAAACGTAACATTTGCGGGATTGCCTTGCAGATGCTGCTCGGCTGACTGAGTCTTTTACTGTTTTACAGGAGAGGTTGCTGTGCTCTGCGAGACAGCAGAGGAGAAACTTGGAAACTTCACAAAAAAAGCTCTGCAAATCCAACTCGACAGGTCAATATTTCTCTACTTGCTCAAATTAGTTCTCGCTTTTGCTCCATTTTTAAAGGTGGGTGCGGAGTATAGAGACTTGAGCACGTAATCCAGGCTGACACTCGCAGTGCTGAGGGAGTGCTGCACTGTCATAGAATCATAGAAAGTTACAGCATGGCAGGAGGCCATTTCGGCCCATCGTGTCCGCGCCGGCCAACAAGGAGCTATCCAGCCTAATCCCACTTCCCAGCTCTTGGTCCGTAGCCCTGCAGGTTACAGCATCTCAAGTGCACATCCAAGTACTTTTTAAATGTGGTTAGGGTTTCTGCCTCTACCGCCCTTTCAGGCAGTGAGTTCCAGACCCCCACAACCCTCTGGGTGAAGAAATTTACCCTCAAATCCCCTCTAAACCTTCCACCAATTACATTAAATCTGTGCCCCCTGGTTTTTGACTCCTCTGCTAAGGGAAATAGGTCCTTTCTATCCACTTTATCTAGGCCCCTCATAATTTTATACACCTCAATAAGGTCTCCCCTCAGCTTCCTCTGTTCCAAGGAAAACAAACCCAGCCTATCCAGTCTTTCCTCATAGCTAAGATTCTCTACTCCCGGCAACATCCTTGTAAATCTCCTCTGTACCCTCTCTAGTGCAATCACATCTTTCCTGTAATGTGGTGACCAGAACTGCACGCAGTACTCTAGCTGAGGCCTAACTAGTGTTTTATACAGTTGAAGCATAACCCCCCTGCTCTTGTATTCTATGCCACGTTCCGTATGCTGCCTTAACCACCTTATCTACCTGGCCTGCTACCGTCAGGGATCTGTGGACATGCACTCCAAGGTCCCTTTGTTCCTCTACATGACTCAGTGTCCTACCATTTAATGTGTATTCCCTTTCCTTGTTAGCCCTCCCCAAATGCATTACCTCACACTTCTCCGGATTGAATTCCATTTGCCACTGTTCTGCCCACCTGACCAATTTATTGATATCTCCCTGCAGTCTACAGCTTCCTTCTTCAGTATCAACCACACAGCCGATTTTAGTATCATCTGCAAACTTCTTAATCATACCCCCTATATTCAAGTCCAGATCATTGATATATACAGGAAACTTTGTGCTATCCGGCACCCACGGGACCGAGCTACTGCCGTTGCCTCAAAACTTCCGGATAGACCAGCGTCAATGTTATCAGATAGGAGCTTTTCATCTCCGTATCTGACAACAAAGACTGTTGCTTAGCAACAGCTTGTCAGCACTCGGCCCATGGCTTGGAAGCGTCTCTGAAGCTGTTGCTAAGATACAGAGACGCTTTCTAGAGCCTGCCGTATCTGACCACAAACACTGCTGCTCAGCAACAGCTTGTAAACACTCGGCCCAGTAGCTTGGAAGCGTCTCTGAAGCTGTTGCTAAGCTACAAAGACGCTTTCCAGAGCCTGCCTGTGAAAACATAGAAACATAGAAACATAGAGATAGGAACAGGAGTAGGCCATTCGGCCCTTCGAGCCTGCTCCGCCATTCAATGAGATCATGGCTGATCTTCGTCTGAGATCATAGCTGATCTTACCAGTTCAGTACCCCGTCCCCGCCTTTTCTCCGTAACCCTTAATCCCCTTAGCCTTCAGAAATATATCCAATTCTCTCTTGAAAATATTTATTGAATTAGCCTTCACAGCCCTCTGTGGCAGGGAATTCCACAGGCTCACCACTCTTTGAGTGAAGAAATTCTTCCTCATCTCTGTTTTAAATGATTTGCCCGCTATTTTTAGACTGTGGCCCCTGGTTCTGTGCTCCCCTGCCATTGGAAACATTCTCTCTGAATTCAGCCTGTCCAGGCCTGCCATAATTTTATATGTTTCGATGAGATCCCCTCTCAATCTTCTAAACTCCAGTGAGTACAAGCCCAAACTATTCAATCTCTCCTCGTAGGTCATTCCCGCCATTCCAGGTATCAGCCTGGTGAATCGCCGCTGCACTCTTTCCATGGCAAGAACATCCTTCCGCAGATGGGGCGACCAAAACTGTACACAATACTCCAGATGCGGTCTCACCAGCACCTTGTACAGCTGTAGTAAGGTATCCCTATTCCTATACTCGAACCCCCTTGATATGAAGGCCAACATACCATTTGCCTTCTTAATCGCCTGTTGCACCTGCATGCTCTCCTTCAGTGACTGGTGCACAAGAACACCCAGGTCCCTCTGCACTTCCCCATCTCCCAATCTATTGCCATTTAGATAATAATCCACCCTCCTGTTTTTACCCCCAAAGTGGATAACTTCGCATTTATCCACATTATAGTGCATCTGCCACGTATCCGCCCATTCCCCCAACCTGTCCAAATCGCACTGTAGCCTCCTGACATCCTCATCAGAGCCCACCCCTCCTCCTAGTTTAGTGTCGTCAGCGAATTTGGAAATATTGCATCCAATTCCCTGATCCAGATCATTTATATATATTGTGAACAGCTGGGGTCCCAGGACAGATCCTTGCGGCACCCCGCTGGTCACTGCCTGCCACTCCGAAAACGAGCCGTTTATTCCAACTCTCTGTTTTCTATCCGCCAGCCAGTTCTCTATCCACATTAATACTTTGCCCCCAATCCCATGAGCCTTAATTTTGCATGATAATCTTTTGTGTGGAACCTTATCGAAGGCTTTCTGGAAGTCAAGGTACACCACATCCACTGGCTCTCCCCCATCTATTTTACCAGTTACTTCCTCAAAAAATTCCAGCAGATTAGTCAAACACGATTTACCCTTTGTAAATCCATGTTGACTCTGTCCGATCCTTTCCCCATTTGTCAAGTGCTCCGCTATTTTATCCTTAATAATGGACTCTAGCATTTTGCCCACAACCGATGTAAGGCTTACTGGTCTATAATTCCCTGCTTTCTCTCTACCCCCCTTTTTAAATATTGGGGTAACATTAGCTACCCTCCAATCCACGGGTACTGTTCCCGAGTCAATGGAGTTCCGGAAGATGATCCTTAGAGCATCTGCTATCTCCAGGGCCACCTCCTTAAGTACCCTAGGATGTAGTTTATCAGGCCCCGGGGATTTGTCGGCCTTCAGTCCCCTCAACTTACCCAACACCATATCCCTAGAGATACTAATTTCTGTCAGCTCCTCCCTCTCATTAGTCCCTATGTTTGCCGATATTCCTGGGAGGTTATTTGTGTCCTCCTTTGTGAATACAGAACCAAAGTATGAGTTTAATTGGTCTGCCATTTCCTTATTCTCCATTATATATTCTCCCGAATCGGACTGCAAGGGACCGACTTGGGATTTTACCAGTCTTTTCCTCCTGATATACCGATAAAAGCTTTTGCAGTCTGTCTTTATGTTTGCTGCAAGTTTACTTTCGTATTCTATTTTCCCCTTCCTGATTAATCCCTTTGTCCTCTTTTGCTGTATCCTGTACTGCCCCCAATCTTCCGGTCTGGTGCTTTTTTTTGCCAGTTGATATGCCCTTTTTTTTGATTTTATGCTGTCCCTAATTTCCCTCGTTATCCACGGTTGAGTCACCTTTTTAGGTTTATTTTTATGCCAAACCGGTATAAACATGTTCTGGAATTCTTCCATTCTATCTTTGAATGCTTGCCATTGTCTATCCACTGTCAATCCCCCCAGAAACACCACCCAATCAATCTTACCCAATTCCCGTCTCATACCCTCGTAATTCCCTTTATTTAAGTTCTGGACCTTAGTCTCTGATTCAATTTCCTCACTCCATCTCGACTGAGAGCTCGATCATATTATGATCGCTCTGACCCAAGGGGCCTCGTACAAGAAGATTGCTGATAAGTCACAGAATCACAGAATCACACAGAAACCCCACAGTGCAGATAGAGGCCATTTCGGCCCATCGAGCCTGCACCGACACATATCCCACCCGATCCCCGTAACCCCACGTATTTAATCCCCCTAACACTAAGGGTCAATTTATCATAGCCAATCATCCTAACCCGCACATCTTTGGACTGTGGGAAGAAACCGGAGCACCCGGAGGAAACCCACGCAAACACGGGGAGAATGTGCAAACTCCACACAGACAGTCACCCGAGGCCGGATTCGAACCCGGGTCCCTGGCGCTGTGAGGCAACAGTGCTAACCACTATGCCACCGTGCTGCCCTTCTCATTGCACAATACCCAGTCTAAAATGGCCTGATCTCGAGTCGGCTCCTCGACATATTGGTCCAGATAACCGTCCCGAAAACATTCCAGGAATTCCTCCTCCTCAGAATTTTTACTAATTTGGGTAGTCCAATCAATATGTAAATTAAAGTCACCCATGATGACAGCTGTGCTCTTATCGCACGCTTCTCTAATTTCCCTTTTTATGCCTTCCCTCACCTCCATATTACTATTTGGAGGCCTATATATCACACCCACTAACGTTTTCCTCCCCTTGCTATTTCTCATTTCTACCCATACAGATTCCGTTTCATCCGAGTTAATATCCTTCCTTTCCATTGCATTAATCCCCTCCTTTACCAGCAATGCTACCCCACCTCCCCTACCTTTTTGCCGATCCTTCCTAAATATTGTATATCCCTGGATGTTAAGTTCCCAGCCTTGCCCACCCTGCAGCCACGTTTCTGTAATCCCAATCAAATCATACTTTGCTGGGAGAAGAAAAAAAACCTAACCAAAACGGCTACTGATTTCTGCCGTTAGATCGAAGTTGCCGGACATTCAACCTCCGGATAGCACAAAGTTTCCTGTACCACAAAAAGCAAGGGACCTATTACTTATCCCTGCGGCACCCCACTGGAAACAGCCTTCCAGTCACAAAAACACCCATCAACCATTACCCTCTGCTTCCTGTCTCCGAGCCAGTTTTGAATCCAACTTTGCCCTGGATCCCATGGGCTTTTAACTTCGTGACCAGTCTGCCATGTGGAACCTTATCAAAAGCCTCGCTAAAGTCCATATGCACTACCCTCATCTACCCTCCTTGTTACCTCCTCAAAAAATTCAATTAAGTTTTGTCAGACACAACCTTCCTTTAACAAATCCGTGCTGACTATCCTTGATTAATCCGTGTCTTTCTAAATGAAGATTTATCCTGTCCTTCAGAATTCTTTCCAATAACTGTCGGAGTTGCCGTCTTTCGGAGGAGACGTTAAACCGAGGCCCCGTCTGCTCTCTCGGGTGGACGTAAAAGATCCCATGGCACTATTTCGAAGAAGAGCAGGGGAGTTCTTCCCAGTGTCCTGGCCAATATTTATCCCTCAAAAATCATCTAAAAAACAGATTATTTGGTCATTATCACATTGCTGTTTCTACTTCATTGGCTGTAAAGTGCTTTGGGAGATCCTGAGGTTGTGAAAGGTGCTTTTATCTTTTTCTCTCTCTCTCTCGTTCTTTTTTTCTCTCTTTTTATCTCTCTTTCCCTCTCATTTTTCTCTCTCTCTCTCTCTCTCTCTCTCTCTCTCTCACATCTGCACCCCCAAAATACTCAGTATTACAGTGAAGGGAGTATATCGGGGCCTCTATGATGCTCGGTATTATAGTGAAGGGAGTATATTTGTGGCCCAACAATTCCCCCACACCCCTAATTTGTGTAAGAAATCACAACACCAGGTTATAGTGCAACAGCTTTATTTGAAATCACAAGCTTTCGGAGCGCTGCTCCTTCGTCGGGTGAAGTGGAGAGATGCATAAAAACACAGCTTATATAGTCAGAGAATAATGTCAGATGTTTACAGGTAATCTTTCTAACTGCCATTTATCATGATTTCTTACATTTGTCCACCCCAGTCCAACACCGGCATCTCCACACCACCCCTAATTTGTGACTGTAGTTGTGGAGCATTGTTGAATTAGAGGCCAGGGCTCCAAGTGGTCTGTGGAGAGATGCTGCTTGCTGGAGGGCCGGAAATACTAGAGGGGTTCAGGGAGTGAAACGTTTACACACACTCGCACTCTCCTGGTGTTTTTTCCTGAAATGTCCCTTTTCCTCTGGTTCCTTTTCACTCTAGTTTGCCAGAAGTCCCTTCACTGGTGGAAGTGCCGTGTTTATCAGCTCAGTTAGACGAATGCTTCCTCAGCTTTGTCAAGGATCGAATCTTTAGCCACGGAGCCGTGGCATCGCGACCTCCTGTCCAGATAGAGGAATTGACCGAAAGGCCTGGAGGGATTCTCGTCCGATGGTGCAAGGTGAGCGAATCTCCAAAATGGAACTGAGCGGGGCTTCACCTGTTTCCCCCGACCACCACCCTTCACCAAGAAGAGTTAATGGGGGAAGACGTTCTGTGGGGAGTGCTTAATTCGTATTAAAAGACACTACAGATTCAGATTGATTTCAGAGCTAACCCAGAGCCTGCTGACCCGATGGAAAAAGCTGCTACCTAGGAACAGGAGTCGGCCATTCAGCCCAACGAGCCTGTTCCCCCATTCAATTAGATGGTGGCAGAAGCTTGGCAGAATGGGGGTTAAGATCCCACCGGTGGACTTGCCGTTCCTTTCCTGCCCTGTGGCCGTTTTAATGGCGCTGTTTCCTTGGGCAGTTGAGGGGCCTGCCTGAGTTGGGCGGGGAGTTTGGCGAATACATGTCTATGATGTCATTTGAACCCCGCCACTGTAAAACCTGGCGTACTCCCAGTGGGGGGACCCCTGTCAGGTGAGTTTAAAACTACTCTTTGTGGGGCCAGGAGGAGGGTCGGTGACCAGAGAACACAGATTGAAGATAATTGGCAAAAGAACCAGAGAGGAGAGGAGGCGAATTTTTTTAAAAAAATTTACGCAGCGATTTGTTGTGATCTGGAACGCACTGCCTGAACGGGCGGAGGAAGCAGATTCAGCAGTAACTTTCAACGGGCAATTGGGTGTATACTTAAATAGGAAAAAAATGTGCAGGGCTATGGGGAAAGAGCTGGGGAGTAAGACTAATTGGATAGCTCTTTCAGAGAGCCGGTACAGGCACGATGGGCTGAATGGCCTCCTGTGTGATTCTCCGCGTTTAACACAGGAAACTTGTTGCAACAATTCTGTCTGTGCAGTTCTGCAAGCGACCACCAGAGGGAGCAGAATAGCCATAAAAGGCAAAATACTGCTGGAAATCTGAGGTACAAACAGAAAAATGCTGGCAATTCAGCTCTGATTTCCATCTTCAGGTTTAAATCGGTCCTAATTTGGTTTCCGCAGCTTTAAGACCCCACTGAATCTCAAGTGCTGATAGCACTCAATTTTCCAGTCCAACTTAATTTGCATAGTTACTCACGACTCCACCGTGCAAACTCTGGACAGTGTCGTCCAGTGAGCAGGACTTTAACTCGGGACAGACTGAGTATTGAACTTGGAGTTTGGGGGGGTGCAGTACCACGCTGGAAGGTGCAGTTACCCGCTGACGAGTCCTCGACTTTGTGAACGTCGCAGACTGAAGCGTAACTGATGTTTTGTGTTTTGTTGTTAGGACGACGATGATTTTGTGGCACAGGAATATCGGCTGCAGTTTTGTAAAAACACCGCCTGCCACTTTGAAGATGTCTACATTGGACCCGATACAGAATTTGTGGTTTTGCACCTTGACCCCAATGTTGGCTACACCTTCCGCGTGTGCGCCCGGAGAGAGGGACGCATGGAGTGGAGCCCTTGGAGTATCCCACAGACTGCGCACACCACCCTAACTGCACACGGTCAGTGCAGCCGTTAACGGCGAAACTCTCGGGATTCCTGTTTTGTTTAACGGCTAAAGGGTTACAGTCCTAAAGTCCAGTCCAACCCTCCCCGGGAGGTGCTGCCTATTATGGCGATGCTGCTCCAGGCCTTGCCCCCCCCCCCCCCCCCCGCATTTACTAATGACGCACTAAGCAATGGCAGATAGAGGCTTGGCAGCTGGTGATGGGCGAGAGGCTGTAGGAGAATGGGGAAAGGAATAGAACGGGGAAGAGAAGAGGTGGGGGCGGGTAGACATTAGTGAACAGATGGGTTTTTACGACAATCCTTTTTAATTCCAGATTTATTTAATTAACTGAATTTAAGTTCCCAGCTGCCGTGGTGGGATTTGAACTTGTGTCTCCAGATCATTAGTCCAGTAACGTAACCACTATGCTACTGGTATGCGCTTACCCCTTAATCGAGAACATTGTGTATCCTGTTTAGATATTAAAAACTGCACTAACAAGGCTGAGCTATCCTCTGGGTAACCAAGGGTAAATGTGTAGCTAAGGGAGCTGACTGAAGCTTAAATACACAGAACTGCAGACTCCTGAATTCTGAATCTTGTTGACAGAATGGATCACAGGCTGCGAAGGTTTTAGTCTCAGCAGTCGCAGAGACATGGCCCTCAGGAACGACTCTCCTCCTTGTGGTGTGCTGTACTCCAAGGATCCCACTTACACCAGTGGACAGACCCTGACCTTTCGGTAAGTACTTTACTGCTGCCATTGTCAATATTTTTAAAACCCGTTTGGTAAGTTTACCTTGAGTGTAACCTGCTCTGGTGTCGACTAAACGGTTGGGGCTACGGACTCCAACTTAGAAGAGGGATGGTGAACTGAGTTTAGATTGAATGCTTCGTGCAGAGGGTGCTCAATGTGTGAAACAGCCTGACTGTGGAGACTGACAGCAAATTCAAGGAGTTGCATAGATATTTGGCTGAAAAGGGATTGAGGGGAATGAGAGCGATTAGCGTACGAGAACTTTTATGCTTTTGGACAGACTGATGGGCTTCTGGTCCTGTGTATTCCTATGGCAGGATTTGGTTCTACGGCAGGATTTGGTTCTATGGCAGGATTTGGTTCTACGGCAGGGAAGAACCATCTGGCTCCATTCACTTTCACTGAAGGTACGAGGATGAGCTGCCTCTGTTTAAAAACAGCACCCGTAATCCAAGAGGGTTTCTCTTCCTAATCTATCATTTTACCCGGTGGTTAAAAATTCCTGAATGCCTCGTCTTGCTGCGGCTATTCGGCCCTGTGCTTTGTCGAGTGGTTGGCAGTAAGGTACGAGGCAGATCTACAATTGGGCCGCTGCAAACACCCAAACCCCACAGGTGAAGCTTGAGCACTTTATGAATTTCAAAACACCAAAGATCGAGGTTAGAAGTAAGATAAAGAACTTGCATTTCTAGAGCACCTTTCACCACCTCAGGATGTCCCAAAGCGCTTTACAGCCAATGGAGTACTTTTTGGAGTGTAGTCACTGTTGTAATGTCGGGAAACGCGGCAACCAATTTGTGCACAGCAAGCTCCCACAAACAGCAGTGTGATAAATGACCAGACAATCTGTTTTAGATGTGTCCATCAGGTTCACACTATCCAGATTCCATGTCTGATTTTTCTATCGTGGACTTTGCCCTCACCACCTGTTGATCGCTCACTTTAAGGAACAGAAGTTGCTGCCTTAACTCTCCCTGCTTAATGTCTGTTCATGTTGTAGTTTGATGTGTTCTAAGGAAAGTTCTTGTGACTGACACGACACTGCTCACTTTACGAAAGGTGTGCTGGCGAGTTAGCAGATCGGGTTGAAATCCGAGCCCAGGCTGATTTGGGCGAGAGTGTCCATCGTGATGTGGCTTCTCAGTGGACAATCGGCCCGATACCCCACACTGCCCCTAATCCACCACTGAGTTGTCGGTCTTGGAAAAACTGGTGTGGGAAACATGTCGCCCAGGTACAGTGATGGGGAGCTCCTCTGAGGTTCGAGTTAGGTATCTGGTTGGGGCAGAGTAGAGTTGAGCTGACTGTGCTGTACCTGACCCAGGAGCAGTTGATGCTGTACACAGGCAGTGGCTCAGTGGGTCGCACTCTTGCCCCTAAGATTGTGGGTTCAATTCCCACTCCAGAGTCTTGAGCACAAAATCGTAGGAGAGCAGGGGAGTTCGCCCCAGTTTCCTGGCCAATATTAATCCCTCAACCAACATTTACTAAAAAAAAATTATCTGATCATTTATCTCATTGCTGCTTGTGGGATCTTGCTGTGTGCAATTTGGCTGCCGTGTTTCCTACATTACAACAGTGACTACACTTCAAAAGTACCGAGTTGGCTGTAAAGGTACTTTGGGACGTCCTGAGGTCGTGGAAGGTGCGACATAAATGCAAGTTTGTCCTTTTATTCCCTTGGCACTAACTTCACTCGCCATCGACGAACACATTATTCACGAGAGAGAGTTTTTACAGGCTGTGTTTTTGTTTTGTTCCCAGAATGGAGGCGACGGGACTGCCGGATAAGCGAGACAGTATCGGGGTGTGTGTGGAGCCACAGAACGGGTGTGACTCCCTGCAGAGAGACAAGGCCGTTTGCATCAGCTCAAATGGTAATGAAACTGAATGGGGCCGCTTTGCGTGGGTCGGAGCGAGATCAGGATCATTCCTTTAGTTTCTCTCCAATCTTCTATTACTCTTGTGTGAACCTTGATGGTGAATTTCTGCAGATTATCCCACAATGTGGAGGACACTGCAGCTGACCTTGACCCTGTTATGTCCAAATAAACACTCAACATTGTGGTACCTTAGAAAATAAGAAACTAAATGGGGTAGAAGAGCAAAGAGATCTAGGGATAGAGATGATCAAATCCTTAAAAGCAGCATCGCAGGTCAGCAAAGCAATTAAAGCTAACAAAGCACTGGGATTTATTGCGGGGATATAGAATTCAAATGTAGTGAAGTTATATTAAACTTGTATAGGACCCCAGTCAGGCTGCACTTCCATGTACCGTGCACAGTTCTGGTCTCCGTACTCTCAAAAGTACATAGCACTGGAGAAAGATTGACAAGGATGGTACCATAACTCCGAGATTACAGCTATCGGGAAAGATTGAACAGGTTGGGACATTTTTCTTTAGAAAAGAGAAGACTTCGAGGAGATCTGATAGAGGTCTTTAAAATTATGAATGGGTTAGACAGGGATGATGTGGAGAGAATGTTTTCACTTGTGGGAGAATCTAAAACTAGGGGCCATAAATACAAGGTAGCTACTAATAAATCCAATAGAGAAATGAGGAGACATTTCTTTACTCCAAGAGTGGTTAGAATGTGGAACTCACTAGCGCAGGAAGTGGTTCAGGCGAATAGCTTGGATGCTTTCAAAAGGAAACTAGATGATTTCATGAGAGAAAAGGGAATAGAAAGATATGCTGAAAGACTGAGATGAGGTAGATGGAATGGGAGGAGACTCGTGTGGAATATAAACACCAGCACAGACTAGAATGGCCTGTTTCTGTGCTGTATAATCTATTTAATTCTGTGTCTGTCAATAACTAATTGCTTTTATAATTGTTGTTTCCAGACCCTCTGGAACAAAGGTAATACAAGAGAAGACATTGGAGTGTAGTTGGTACAACGTGCTGACTCCCATCAGGGGGCCCTCGAGTGTTTAGTTAACAACATGCAAGCACAGCACGTATTATCTAGTAGGTGTCGCTGCGTAACATTCAGGAGCAGGATCCTGGCTCCCAATCTGGGGTACGAGGGCTGAAATGGGCTAACTCGGTACGGACCCTGGCACCATGCTGCAGAATTTGCTCTGTACCAGGATTTTGAGCCTGTCCAGTGCCGAGAAAGTGGTGCATTCCCCGAGATGTTAAACCCAGGCCTTCGACTGCCTGTTCTGGTGGCCCAGGTGATTTGCTGAACACTAATAAGAGGAGGGAGTTCTCCCGGTGTGCTGGCCAATGTTCTTCCCTCAACCAGCATCACTAAAGACTAACTGGTTATTTATCTCATTTCCATTAGTGAACAAAATGCAAACTGTGCACAGAACAGCTGCTTCTATAACAATAATTTCTGCGTTTCAGTGTCATTTATTGTGTGTGAATCACTTTGAGGAGTTCCTGAGGCATGATGAGGTGCTATATCAATGCAACTTTTTTTCCTGTCTTGTATCACTCAGACAGATGGTGTGACTTTATCTCGGAGCTATTGGGGGCAGTGAGGGATGAAATCGGGGAAAGGCAGAAATCATTCAATTGCCCGCTTATTCCAACTCCCATCGCTGCAGGACCAGCCGTCGTCTCGTTGATGCCCAGTCCCTTGTTTTACCTCCCATAAAACATTATACAGTCTGCACATTAGGTTTAATTTCAGGCGGAGTTAACTCATGTCATTATTTTTTAGGGGCGGTATTTGTGAATGGCAAAGAAATGACCAATCAGCTACCCTGTGTTTCTACCGGGTCTTCGGTGACCTTTGACATGGAAGTCGTTGGCTTGGGTTCCGTCTTCAATGACGCCGCGAGCTTCAAGCTTCGAGTGATCATCAGCTCTGGAAATCGAGAAGTGGTGTTCGACTGGCTGCTCGATCAGCCTTGCGAAGCCTTGTATTTTGGCTGTTCTTTCGCCTACCCGGGTTGGAAAGTGCTGGTATTTTAGACTCCGGTGAGGGGCAACTCCTCACTTCTAACAGGATCTGTTAGCACGCATAGTCCGGCTGCTCCAAGCCTGTGCAAGAGCTGGAGGCTTCACCGTAAGGAATGGTCCTCGTGTTCCAGTTACAATGTCTCATCATTGGAAAGGCTCTGAGCTGCTGAATGTGTTTGGGATCGGGGGGGGGGAGGAGAAGAAAAGGGAAAGGAGCAATTATTATCATTTAAGTAACTATCTGAGCAAAAGCTTTGATGAAAAGATATTAAATAAGAGGCTTTTTAAAAATAAAAATTCAGCCAAGTGGAAAGTGGCTGAATTTCCTGTTTTGTGTTAAATATGGAGAGTTCTGGGGATCCTTTCACAAGTTCACTGGTAATACAGAAATCTGTCTGTGCAGAATGACGTTGCCTTGACTTAAGTCAAGCGTACGTGTGTTCGGTGAATAGCAGAGATGAAATTTTGTTGAACTTCTCGTCAGTGTTTTAGTTTGTGTGAGTCTTTCTTAATATATTTCTTAAGGCTAAAGGGATATGGGGAGAAAGCAGGGAAAGGGTACTGAGTTTGGATGATCAGCCATGATCTCATTAAATGGCGGAACAGGCTCGAAGGGCCGAATGGCCTACTCCTGCGTTTCTATGTTTTAATGGACGATCAGTGGCCAGTTTGAGAGGCAAAAAGTGTTGCGTGTCCTTTTGACGTGCCAGTTTTCTCCTTCTCTTCCCTGCCTGTGCTGTGGCCCTTCACCTACATGTTTCAGTTTAAAAGCGTTGGGGCCATGGTATGTTTTGGAATGAAAGAAATGCCAGGGAACGAATTGTTCTGTACAGCCCTTCAGACGCAATGCAGGTCACTGCTGCCGAGAACCTGGCCCAACAAGGTGAAAGTGTTGGTTGTCACAACAGAGTGTAGCAGAAAGATTTTTCTGTATTCAGTCTAAAGCCCAGCAGAGAATTTTACTGTGTTTGTGTGAACTCGAAACTGTCGGCCTGAGCCTATGTCTGGAGTGCAAATGTGAACGGTTTTAGATCAATTTGTACCAAGCTCTGACACACGCCAAGTAAAGTGGCTCGTAACTTTTATATCTTCCCTTAACCACACACACACTCTTTTATATGATAGTGCAATTTGAGAGCTTATTTTAAAATATATATATATATATATTTTAGGACAGAACATTTTATGAGACTGAGAATTGTCAACCTGCAAACCTGTAACTTCCACCCAGTGGTTTGTTGGGTTACTGTTACATAGAGCAGGATATCCAAAGTGTAAGGTATGAGTCACGTGCGTCCCCTGAGCACCATTGATCTGGCCTGTAAATCCCAGGCTGTTTGTTCCCATCTGTGCTTCGTGATTATTTGCTGGCTTGCCCAGTTTGATATTTTGGTGGGTCTGGAGGTTTGGGAAGGGCTGTTCTGGTGCTGTTATCTCTTGGGTGGTTAAATCCCTGATTGGAACAGTGAGATCTGTTGGTTTACGGCTTGTAAAATATACAGATTAATGGATTTAAACTTTTGTTTAAACTCCCCCCGAGTCTTCATGGCAACTAAGACCCACAAAGACTGGACACTTCTGACTGCGTGTGAACGGTAGCGGAGTAGGGGACAGGGTACAGGCTAGTTGTTTAGACCCCAGTGAATGTTGCAGCCTTGAACAGCACCTCAAAAGGGTTATTTTTACACGTACAGGGTTGTTAACTTTTAGGAACAATCCAGTTTGAGCTTTCCCCATTGGAGATGATAATTCCGAGTGTCGACCCCAGCTCCCGCCTGGGTGCAAATCCATGAGCTTGGCCCAAATTTCCTGGAAATTGGTGCAGTTAAACAGGGGTGTTTTATTCTGATCTTAAGGGCTAACAAACATTGTTTGGAAAGACTGGAGGAAACTTTATATCTAATCTGTGCTTCAGGACTGGTGCTGGTTCCAAAAACTAGATAGGTGACGGTTCCGTTCCTCACCACTGACCCTCAATAAGCAGAAAAAATGGTATACATTTTAAAAGTAGTTAAAATTCTAACACCAACATGGATTGATCTGCTGGTACGAGTGGATAGCTCTACTGTATCTTTACTGTGATTCGATGCTTGCACTTTTTTGTATAAACGAGTTGATCCCCTGCGTTACATGCAGGGAGCGAAGACCAAGTCTTTGGGTGAAATGGGGTTTGATGTTGGGGGATAATTGCGTCAGGGTACGCAAATATAATTTAGTTCCCATTTTAAAGTCATACATTCTATCCTTATTTCCATTTTATAAATTGCTGTGTCCATATTTATAATGAAACTGCCTCTAGACACAGTACTGACATCCTCCTGCCATGAGTGTTGTTGCAGGGAGGATGTAATTACTGTGACAAGTTTCCAATATTTGTGGATGAGTATATTGCTAATGGAAAAAGTTGACTAGAAATGTGTGAATTGTTGATCTCTTTATAATAGTGTATTTTCACATTTCTGTTTGTGTGAATGGTTTTGGGAAGTACCCAAAAAAAAATCAGAGGCAGAATTACTGACTGAGAAGTGCCTCTATTTGTAGATATAAGCATCCTTTTTTTATAGGACAATCATGCTGTTTAAAAGTGCCTGTATACATATCAATATCTTTTTATAATATTGAACAGTGTGATAGCTTGAGTCTTCCAAAACTTAATACTCTGCTTAGAAGCAAGTAGGAAGATCTCAAGAAGGTTGGACATTTGGGTTCAGTCCAGTGTATTAAATTGTACTTGAAGCAATGTGCGGGTGGTAAAAAGCACCCTTGGTGCCTAACCGGCTCAGTGGGTAAATGTACGGCCGAGTGTGGTGTTAAACCTTGTGCCTTTTTTTTTTTTTAAAAGTTCGTTTCTTGCATCTGGCCTGAGCCAGCACTTACCCAGGCTGTTGCAGAGTGTGGTATTGTGTCCCAATTTATATATCTGGTCGTCTGTCAGACAGGAGCACAACTGCCCTCCAGGCTGGAAAAACTTCAGCAATCTTAATTGACGTCCAGTAGTCTTTGCTGGAAAATGTGTGTCTGGTTATCTGACGAGCACAGAATAAATATGCTCCTGACACTAGGCTCACCTGTAAAGAACAACCATTAAGGTGAAGTAGCAGAGGGCTGCCAGCTATGGAACTGTGCGATTTGCAGGAGTAGCTACTTTTCCCCCCCCCCCCCCCCTCTGCAGTGGAGTCCGATAATGAATGTTGGCTTGCAATGGCCCATTGTATACTGTCATGTTTTTGTATACATTGAAAAAGTTTGGGTACGTTTATATCCACAATGCCAGCAAGTTAACGCAGCGGTGAGGGCCTTTTCTATTATGCGTGTAGGTGAGCATCTTTTTTTCCTACAAGGAACAAAACTCCAGGTTGATCAAGGTCTCAATATTCTGCATTTTTTTTAATGTTGCATTACCAAGCTTTCTGTAAACTCCTGCCTATGGAAGTTGCTTGTCTTTAATCTTGAAAATGTATTGCTACAAATATTCCTAATAAAGTGGGGGGGGAAAGTTCCATTGACAAGCATTGATTACTACTAGGTTGGTGTATCTTAAAACTACTTTTCAATGAGTAATTTTGAGTCTCTTGATCACTCGCTTAATAAAGGTGCTGCCTATTGTAGCAGGAGCACTAGTTGTTAACCTTATTCATAGGCTATGGGAAAGAAAATGGAGCCTGTGTGGACAGGAGTGAGATTGAATGTGATGTACAAATAATCTGTCAAGGCAGATATGAAAATGGTTACTTGACTGGAAGGACTGTGCCTGAACCCAAGTCATGGACTACAGGAGAGAAGATGTTTTTCACCTTTCAAATAAAAATGAGGAATGTTGTCCCAGCTGAGAGTTTGTATCCTCTTCTCCAGACCCAACTGTATAACTAACATGTAAATTAGAAAAGTTGGCATATACTCATTCATTTGCTTGGTCTTCCTACCAGGGGTAGTCATTTTGGAAGTAATACCCCAATTCACCACACCTTCACATGAATGTTATAATTGGAACACAAGTACTGCACCACCTCAGTTGGCAACCACTAGCGCAGCAACTTAAGAGTTGACACCAAAGAAATGTCAGTTACAAACTAGGCATTGATTGTGAATCAGACATCCCATGACAAACACTCATATTAAATGTAGGGTTCAACACTTGCTGGTGCATGCAGTTATATAAATGAGCCTTACACATCTGAAATCTGCCACTTCATTTTCCAGCCCAAAATATTCATGGCGTTAAAAGACTATAGATTTTCATACAATGAGTTCAAAGATACAGATAAAATACAAGTTTGGAGTCTCATCTGAAAGAAAGCACCTCCAACAAGAATGATCACAGACCAGAGATTATAAATATCAATTCCTCCCAAATATCAGTGTGTAACTATGATTCTATTGCTGAGGGGTGACCTTAGAGGTTGTTAAAATTATGACAAGGGTGTTGATAGGCTAGATGTAGGAAAACTAAAACTAGGGGTCCTAATAAATCCAATAAGGAATTCAGGAGAAACTTCCCTACCCAGGGAGTGGTGAGAATATGGAACTCACTACCCCAGGGACTAGTTGAAGTAAATAGTGTTGATGAATTGAAGGGAGAGAGGAATGGAAGATTATGTTGAGATGAAGTAGGGTGAGAAGGCTGCTTATGTGGAGCATAAACACCACTTGGGCTGAATGGCCTGTTTCTGTGCTGCATATTTTATGTTTGTAAGTTTGAGCAAGGTCTAGAGGGAGATTAGTCATTTGAATTATGTTATTCTTCAGGATGTGTATAAACATTAAATGGTACAGATAAGAAACCCAGCATATACTTCAAACAAAGAGAGCAGAGAGGCTTTGAATTTAAATCCATGCAGTTAAAACATCACTAAAAGCTCAGGTGATGTGTTTTGGAATAATGCACCAGGTTGGATAGTAGAGAATGACATTTAAAATACATTTGATACTAAATTGGTGTTAAGTACCAATGGGATGAATGGAGAGCAAAATGTCCGAGCTTTCATATATTCTAGCCTTTAAAATGGTTTATAATTCAGGACAGAGATAACGGTCAAACTACTTAGTATTTTGTCAGTTTTACAGAGAAGGGGCAAGTGGGACTGTAGGAGAATATTGAGGAGGCATTAGAGATAGAAGAAACTGCTGAAAGTTAATGGATTGAGGCAAATGCCACACACCCATTCAAGTGGAGTGCACCCAGGAAATAGGCCAACTAGTTTTAGCTCAGTTGTGGGTAAACCTAGAGTGCATAACATCAGTGACTACTTAGACAGGCATATGTCAACTAGCATAGATGAAGTGAAGGTCATGTGTTTTACTGGTTTTATTTTTTGAAGAAATTAGTGTATAATTGAGTGGATGTTGTACATACCCATTTTCCAAAAGGGTTCATTAACATACCAGTTGTGATGAAAATCAAAGCACGGAATAAAGGAAATGTACTCATAAGCCAGGGGACACAGGAGAGTAAAAGGTACAGTAAATGGATATTTTTCAGATTGGCAGGATGTTTTCATTTATATAAATGGACTTTGACATTATAAATTAAGGGATACTGCTAACTGAGGACAGAGAGATTAGTAGAATGGGCACAACAGGTGACATGCAGTTTAATGTTAAGTTTTCTGGAAAATAAGTGAAAGAGAATACCCTAAATGGTATATTTAAAACAAGAGTGGAAGGAGAGAGATGAGAGTGCAGATACATAAATCTGTAAAGGAGCACAAGCAGAATAGGCCATAAACGGACAATCTGGGTGCACATGGCCACTAAATACAAAAGCAGGTAAATATTGTTGGAACTTGTACAATATATTGGCATGGTTACAACTGGCAAATTGCAAGCAAATCTGGGCACCCTACTATAGGAAGGATATTCCTATCAACTAGAGAATACACTACAATGGTGAGTTATGAGTGAGGAAAGATTTGAACAATTGGTGCTTTATCCCACTGAAACAGAAGGTGGTTAAAGGGAGGGTGTGATAGAGGCTTGCTTACAAGGCTATAAAACATTGAGAGGGTATGTCCTCTGGCAAATTAGTAATGAGGGGGAATCCATTTAGGCTTATTGCTAGAACAAAGGTGGAAACTAGAAACTTTTTCCACACACAACTGTCAGAACATGGAATGCTTCACCACCAAAATGGGTATTGATGCAGAAGTCATCCTTTGACTGGGAATTGGTAAATATTTGGAAAAGAACAGGAATTTGGGACGAAAGAGCTCCAGTGGAAGAACTAGCACTGGCACAAGTGTGATGGGCTAAATAGGCTTCTCCTGTGCCACAACACCTGGGATATTGGCAGGTGGTTAAGGCTCCAATCCCAACATGGCATGCTATGAAACTTAATTCAATAAATCTGGTCATGTGAGCTAGCAGCAGAAAAATAATCCAAAAAAACTGCTGGATTGTTGTAAAAACCCAACTTGTGCTTTGGCGAACTTAATGTCCTTACCCAATCTACATGCAATCTATTCTATGCCAACACAGCAACTAGGGATGGGCAATAAATGCTGCTTTGCCACTCACATCCTAAAAACACTAGGGTCCAAGCAATCAATGCAGGTGGAGGTCAATAAATGTAAGTGCAACCCACACACATGCAGGCAATCACACCATAGCTTTTTATTCTGTTATACCTCTTGCAACATCCCATTCACAGTTCGTTTCTCCACTAAATGACGATGGTGAGGTAGTTCTTCAGGCTTGGAATACTTCAGAAATACAGTAGAAAAAGTGAAACCAATAGGTTAGTAGATAGGGGGTGTGGTAGCATAGTGGTTATCTTACTGGACTGGTAATCCAGAGACGCAAGTTCAAATCACACCATGGCAGCTGTGGGGAATTTAAATTAAATAAATCTGGAATTAAAAAGCTAGCATCAGACTACTGGATTGTCAGACTAATGTCCTTTAGTGAAGTAAATCTGCTATGCTTACCTGGTCTGGCCTCTATGTGACTCCAGATCCACAGCAATGTAGTGGACTCCGAAATGGCCTAGCAAGTCACTCAATTGTACCAAACCGCTACAACAAAGTCAGCACTCTGGGAGTCCCTTCACCAGACTGCAGCCATTCAAAAAGGTGGCTCACCACCACCTTCAAGGGCAATTAGGGATGGGCAATAAATGCTGGCCTTGCCAGCGACACCCACATCCCATGAACAAAAAAAGTGTTACATAGTCCATGCATCACCTCTACAACCAGTAAGAACCCAGGTTTGGTGATCTGAGAGTGTGACAGCAGAGCCACTTTTAGCCTCAAATGGCCAAATTGTAGCCATTCTCACCCAGCAACAAAGAAAGGACCCGTCCCCACTTCCAGTAACTACCTGAACATGTACATGGGGCATCTGGTGAGGAGAGGTTTTATATTCACTTGTGATGACTTCTGTGGCTAAAAAGGCTGTCAAGAATCACATGCAGAATGGAAATAGTGACGGGCTGAAGGCAAAATTGAAGTGTGCCATTTTTAAAATGCATCGCATTCCCTTGCTTGCCGCCCACCATCCAAGGGCAGAGTACCCACATTAGCAGCCCGCCACCCAATGCAGCTCCAGTAAACCAGACTACACTCCCATAAATTGTCCTTGCATGGGTGTTCCTGGTGCCTCGTACAACTCAGCCAAGATCTGGAACTCGTGAACCTGTCCTCCTTTGACAGTTTGTACACACGTGGTCATTCCAACAAATGACCATAGCTGCTGCCCAATGCTCCATTGAGCATCCGAACAGCTCACTGCACAAAACTGAGCATCTGTGGCAACTCTTCGGTCAACCCATTGTTATCAATCCATGCCTTTCTCTTGTGCTACAGTACTGCACTTGCTGCCCATTATGAAACTTCAATGTAAGAGTATTTACTAAAAGTAAGCTTTTGACACTATACCAATTACTGCTTTCCCATTTTCACTAAAGAACGACTTCACACTTCCAACTGCCCCAAATAGGTGACAAAAAACACTTTCAGCTAGCTCAGGAAGGTCCCAGGCTGGATTTTTGGCCTGTGCCGAGTTTGTACATGGTAGCAGAATTTGCCAATGCACACTGGAGGTAGGGAGGTGAAGAAAGTCCATCCTAGTTCCTGTTCTTGACCACGATAGCGCGTGTGTGTGTGTATATATGTGGGACACTGGGAATCAGCTGCAGCCTTCGACAGCCATTTAGGAAAGGCACTGGATGCTGGTTAGCACCTGTGGAACTGTACCCCAGCAAGGGAGTCAACAGCTTGAAAAAGGAAGAAAAAAGACTGCTGCTTGGTAATGGGAAGGGAGCAAGGTTAAATACCTTCACACCCCCGTCCCCATCCTGACGTGTCTCTTACAGATCTCATGGATCACACCTCCAGTTGTGCATCAAGTGGTGCATACTGACCCAGAGATTAGATTGATAAGGATTTTAACATTTAGTCACAACCATTTTTTTTTTTTTTTTTTTAAGTTCTTCATGCTACATCTTAGCAAAGGGTGAATTTCAGTTCTAAAGAAATTTTAAGTATTCATAATGATCCAGCAAATCCAACTGTTGAAAATTAACTAATTTTTTTGAGCTACATCCTAAGAAAAAAACATTTTTCACTGAGTTACAGTAGTCTGCACAATGTGCCAGGAAATGTCATTTTAACAGGCAGCTACCGAGAGTACCAAAATGGTTAAAACCGCAGGGGTAGGCGAGTTCTGTATTTCACGATGCTCCTTTTCAGCATCACATGGACTTGTTGCAGTTTTCAAAAGGTGGCGTGAGGGTAGCACCGCTTGTCTGCATTAAATTATCGTCCCCTGGTGCTATTCTAAACTTGGAGCAGAAAACAAATAGAGAAGGCAGCAAACCGAAGACATCAACGGCGACACTCTTGTAAGGTTCAGTAATGGACTTGCTTTGTTTTCCTCAGATGACTTGCTTACAAAGCAAAATGTGAAGACCCAGCAACAGCCTGCTTTTAATTTGACATCAGCACAAACGTTGCGCCATTTCAGGGTTACTCAAGCTCAGCTTCATTAAGGAGTCTTAAATCTCAATTTCTAAATTAACATTTTAATTTAAACATGTTTTTGCAAGGTTGGCATTGCAGGCATTCAATTTGAAGTAGGAAAATTACTTATTTTTATTTTATTTATTTTTTTTAAATAGAAAAACCCATTAACATTTCGATGACCGGTTTGGTTACAAAAACTGACAGGAAGGTGCGGGTTTTGTTTTTAAAAAGAGGAAAAAAAAGTCAGTGTAAAATATCATGAAATCCAAAAATTTCCAGCGTTAATTCAAAATCTTGGGCTGTCAAAATTGTGCAGACCATGCCAGCTATCTGTGGCAGGACAGCAGAATTATTTTACTTAGATAGAAACATTAGCAGCAGGAAAAACACACTACAGCACCCCAGCCCAAAATACAAAAAAAATCTAATTTACATATGCACAGCAATAGATCAAATCAAAGCCACAAACAAGATATGCGCAGGCGACACAGACACCCTTTGAGAAAGAGGGAAGAACAGGTTTAAAAAGGATTCACAGAAATGCATACCATTACAGCCGGGAAAAGTAATGAGTGACTCAAGTGGGACATTAATTTTTTTTTTTTTAAATCTGTAGCTCAGTCATATTGGTTAAACAGCAGCCCACTGCCCATTTTAAGTTAGTTTTTATTTAAAAAAAGAAAAATATGCAAACTTTTTGGAAATTAAAAAAAAAACTAAACACCCGAGGTGATAATGTTACTCGGCCCACAGTGCTTACTGAGTTTAAAAACCTGCATCCCTGGTACTGCACCAGTAGTGAAAAATCGCTTTCCATTGGAAAAAAAAACTGTAAACATTTACATTATCCAAAATGTGTTCGACTGCACAAAAGACTGTTCTGATGCGGCAAAATACTGTGTAAAATACATACCTTACATCCGTTTTTTTTTTTAGTGTCCCCTGCAATAAATACCCTGTGTGTTGGTAACAGGGAAATAAAAAGTGTCTCAGAATATTGCATAAAGAGATTAGCAAGTATTCCTGGCCCAGCCTTATTGTGCATTTCTCACTCCCCTCTGCAGCACCACTGCTCAAGCTACCCACCCACCACACCCCTCCCTTGTATAAACCCTTTCTGAAGTTTGTCGATACAGTCCCGATGATGTATCCAGCACAAAGCATTGGTGAAACGCACCAAAAAGGAGAGCATAATCCCTCCTATGCCATTAAAAAAGAGCAGCGTTGCAGATGAAGCAGCACATCAGGTGTGCGCGCGCAATCAAGTCTGGCGAGACAGCAAGCAGAAAGCAACAAAACAAATGCACAAACACAGACCTGACGGGAAGAACGATAGACACTAGCTTTTTTTTTTAAAAAGAGAGGTGTGTGGGTAAAGAGGGAGAGTAGAGATGGCATCTTAAAATAATATATACATATATACACACATACATATATATATATATTAAAAAAAGACACTAAAAAAGTCCTTCCAAACAGGAACATAGAGAAGTGCTACTCCTGTGTCACAAGGAGATTAAGACCGTGAGATATACACAGGCAAACTTCATCCACTATTTAAATTGCACTTGTTTTTACAGAAGATTTTTGTTACACGCATGGTTTTATACATCATACTTCAACTAAAGTACATGCTTTTTTTCCAAATGGAGAATGTAAAGTGAATCCCAATCCTTTGAGATTTCATGACAAAAAAACTTTCAGAAAGACTTTAAAACTATACAATGCCATTTTTTTTTTTTTAATTGCCAATGTGGATGTTGAGAAAGATTTGGTTTTGTAGCCAAAATAAGTCCTCTAGAAAGAATGATTAGCACAAAAAACATCTGCAGCTAGCTGAACTGTGCTCGTTCAGTTCACTGGTGAATGCAATGTCTTTTAAATTGTACTCCATCTGCTAATTAAGTACAATTAATTGAACACACCAACATATACAAGAATAAAGAATCTTAATACAACACTGTTGTCTCATTTCATTCTGTTACTGATTAGCCCAGTGTCCGTTTGGAGCTTCTGTCGATTTCAGCCGAGACGCTCGTGGAACAATCTTGTTTTGCCCCTTCTCTCCTCAGTGACGATCCACTGTGTCCAGGAAAGGGGAGGGGGGCGCGAAAGGGGGCGGAAGAGACGGGGTGAATGGTTTGGTTTCAGAGCTTGTGCCTTTTGCTCTGTTTGGTGACTCCTGAGGAGAGACTGTCAGTGCTCGAATTTCTGTCTCTCGTGCCAGTACCACTGTCTTCGCTGTTCGGCCGACTATCGTCAGAGGGCTCCTGTCTCAGTTTTAAAGCAGAGTAATCTCTTTGCAACTTTTGTTGCAGCTCACCGAGCTTGGCCATTACTTTATCTATCGTGTTTAAATTAATCAAGTTGAAGTCGTGCATGCTAACCAGATGAAGCAGAAAGTTCCGACAGAGGCTTCTCTCAACTATTCTTGGTCCACAAGTTTCTACAAAAAGCAGGCAGGATTGATGCATCTGATTGTCAGCAATGAACCTGCAAGAGAGTAACGAGAGCCTATTAATATATACTGCCTTAGCAAGCGCCGAGTCCTGCAGACACCCAATGTAGTTACACACAGAGGACAAGGTCGGTCTAATCCAAACTGAATCCAGACATGCACTTTCCAGCAGGGTTCATTGCCTGCTCTTCCAGCCCCCACCCCAGGGACATAGAGGTCAACTGCAGCACCCCAAGTGCTGAGCTGGCCACGGTCAGGTTAACACAGCACAGACCAGAGATGGAACCTAGGACATTTCCAGGGGCACAGCAGGCAGTGGATTTACCCGTCTGAGCTATTGGGGTGCAGTTTAAGCTCTTTTTGAAGTGGTCAGTGTTTGTGAAAACAGAACAGGCAGCTGGATTGTAGGTTAATGAAGTAGCAATCACAACCAGCTTAGCTCAGTTGGCAGCACTCTCGCCTCGATTAGGCTGTGGCTGTGGGTTGAAACCCCATCTCTAGGACTAGAGTAGATAGGTTTGGGCTGACAGTACAGTGGAACATTGTCAGGGGTGTAGCTCTTTGGATAAGACATTAAATTGAAATCCCACCTGCCTGTTGTGAAGGGTCAATTGGAGATTACAGGCCCCATCAATGTTCCCCCTAATTTTTTTTTGTGAAGGGGCTGCGTGGCGCATTCAGTTTTTCGCATGTGCAAAATTTAACATTGGAAAAGCCGGTCCCAGGCTGAGTGGGACCGGCAGAGAGCTGCATGGCAACAAACATTGGGCCCCATACCACAGCTCAAGGGAAGAGCAAGGAGGCTCAGGACAATATTCCTCCCTTAACCATTACCACCTGGGAAAGAGCAGGTTAGTCATTCAGCTCGTGTATTGGGGACACACCATTAAAAGGTGCTGCCTACACAGGTCCTCTTGGCTTGCAATCACTTATTTACGGTTTTGGAAAAATAGTAATTAAACATCTAATTCCTCAAGCGCAGTCACGGTTTTGCCAAACACGAGGCCAATGTTGTGTACAGCATAATCCTCCATGCAGCAAATGAGAAAAGTGACCAGCTAATCTGCTTGGATGGTGTTGGTTGAGGGATGGATGTTGGCTGAGGATACATGGAGATCTCCCTGCTCCTCAAAAAAAGTACCGTGGGATCTTTTACATCCACCTGAACAGGCTTAACGTTTCATCTGAAAGATGGAGCGAATACCACGCCATAGACAACAGGATTACTAATTCCCATCACTCACTGACTACCCCTGGGGGGGGGGGGGGGGAGGGACCAAAAATGCTCCAAGTAATCTGGTTCATTTGCATGGGAATTCACTGCACAAAAGCCGGCTTCACAAGGTATTCTGATAGAGTGCTCGCGATTCCAGTGGAGTGTTCCCCCCCCCCCCCCAGCAGAATCTAATTCTACACTGGGACACCGGAGCTGGAGATACCCCCGTCCAACAGCAGCCAATTTGAGCATTTTCCACCTTGTTTCTTTCTCTTTACTCCTCTGAATCAGGAATTGATCCAATTCCCCATTGAATGTTTCAGCTGAGGCAGTACTTCCTGCAAAGAAGCAGCCTATTCCTCAAGTTGATGGCTAAACGTGAAATTCTTCAGTTTAACCTCTTCAACTTAAAATTATTATTTTTTTTTTTATAAAAAGGCCTGGGTTAGCCCAAAAATACATTTCCAGATTGCTGTTTGAAGTTATTCTTTCTCAAAGTTACAAACAATAGGGTACCTCCCTCTCTGGGCTTTTCCAACATCCATTGAACAGCTCAGGTTTCATTCCGGCTATATCAGAAGTCAGTGAATTCACTGCCACCTTCAGAAAGTATCATCCCAATACTGCATCCTCCAACAATGGAGAGTAAAAAGATCAGAGACTTACCCGTGCTTCATAACGTGCAGGTTCCACAGTTTCATCACTTCTTTCTCTCCCTCATTAACGTCAGTGAACTCATCGATTTGCTATAGTAAAAGAAAATAAAGCGCAATTAAACATCGGTTCAAAATTGTCTGGAAAACATGCCCGATTTCAGCAGGACTAAATGCAACTTAACCGTATAAACCAACTTGAAACTGTACTTTGATGGTCTTTACAATGCCACTGAACTGTAAGATTATATATAAGTTATCATTTGGATATCAAAAGGTTTATATTGCAGAATCTCAATCGGTTAATGCACCGTCACTTGCAGTGGGGCCACAGACCAATAAGGCCCTGGTTCAATACTCAGTCCAGAAATACTTGCATTTTAAAAGCACCTTTTGTGAGCTCAGGACGTCCTAAAGCACTTTACAGCCAATTAAGTGCTTTTTGAAATGTAGTCGCTGTTGTAATGTAGGAAACACGGCAACCAATTTGCACACAGCAAGCTCCCACAAACAGCAATGTGATAATGACCAGAGAATCTGTTTTAGTGATGTTTATTGAGGGATAACTATTGGCCAGGACCTCAGGGACAGCTCCCCTGCTCCTCTTCAAAATAGTGCCGTGGGGTCTTCTTACATCCACTTCAGGGGGCAGTTTAACGTCTCATCCGAAAGACGGCACCTCCAACAGTGCAGTGCTCCCTCAGTACTGCACTGGAGTGTCAGCCTGGATTGTTGTGCTCAGAACCCACAACCTTCTGACTCAGGGGCGAGAGACTGCTGCCCACTGAGCCGTGGCTGACAAAAATCAATGTCTACATTCCAAGCCAAGTCAGCTGAACTTCTGGTGAAGGTCATACAATTAGCTCCTGTAGTGCCGGGGAGGGGAGCTGGAGATTCAAGCAAAGCTTCGGCTGCTGAATGTTAGGCAGTGAACCCTTCAGGGATGCTGAGTGAGGATAGGATCAGTCTTAGCTGCGGTTCTGTTCTCCATCCCACAACCCCAAAACAAGACCAAATGTTCATCTGACACTCAAAGAATGGCCACATGGATGAGGGGTCAGCATCAACACGAGTCACCACTTTCGAGAGGAAGGAGGGAAGGTAAGTCAGACCGAGGGTAACGGGGGGCCTTTTCTTGCCTGACGTTCTTAAATGGAAGACCAAAAACCAGCTTGTAATCTCAGCGCGCCCCCACCCGCCCAAACAAACGTTAATTTCTGATGGAGGAATGAATTATTTGAACACGAACTGTAATAGTTTTCTCCCGCAGCCACTCGGGGTCCTTTTCATCCTCGCTGTCCACATCCATCTCCTGCGGCCTGAGCGGGAGGCAAGTGTCACTATGGAAGTAAAGGCGATTGTGACCGCTGATGTAGGTCCGCTGTTGTTCCACTTCCCCATCTTCAGACTCCAAGAACTCGGAGAGACTGGGTTTAATACGTTTCGGTCTTCAAAAGGGCAAACAAAAATTATTTTTTTTTAATTTGAATGCATTGTCCTTCATGTTCCAAACTACACACAGAATAAATGCTCTACACCCACAAGGCAAACAAGTACTTTCCCCCTGAAACACATGCCTAAAGATATTCATGCATTTGCTCATTTTCATTTGCTTACCCAGTGTACCCAATGTGTTCTATGATGTACAGATGTAACCGATTTTCTGCCTCCTCCTCTTGAAGGTACCAACTCAAACAATTCCCAGAGAACTGGCGGCCCAAATGTCGCCCAGGATTGGAGGGGCTAATCTTAGCACTCCACTTCCTGCTCTACCAACACAGCAGGGACTGGCCATCGAACCTGGGACCTTCTGCTCTGTAGGCTTTAATGTTACACCGCGTAGTCGCGAAACAGGCCACTGGGGAGCTTCAGAAGTAGCCTCAGTGGCAGCAGACTGAGGATTACATTGTTGCACCCAAATGCAAGCTCACACCGATTCCGCAGAGTTCCCACTCAACTGGGCCAACAAAGGCAAGGGAGGCAGCGTGCTTCCCCACCAACACAAGATGTGGTTATTCGATCCCCGGGTCAATCCGGAATGCTTCTCCGCGATAGGCTCAAGAGTGACAATGATACAAACCGTCAAAAGTAAATTGCTCGCCCGCTCAACAACTTTCCCGCTAAGCTGCGTGGCCGCGCAGTTATCTGGAGGTCTCGTGCAGGGCGGTCACCGGCTTCTCAATGCGAGATTTCGCGCATGCACGAAATTTTGAGTGAGCCACACAGCCTGTTAAAGGGACCGTGCACCCAAAAAAGAAATTAGCAGGAATCTTGCCGCTCAACCTTCAAGAACACCATGCCACTTGGTGGGATCAAAGAAGAAAGGCTTCAATAACCAAGTCATTTAACTTTACATTCTTAGATTTTACTCCTCATTACTTGGCACTGTTACCATCATCCCCCTCCTCCAACTAAAGCGCTGGAGTTTGCCAGTAACTTGCTAGGAAAATATTCTAGTTTCCCCCACCCTGACTTGGTTTACACCAGTGTGCATATAGTGTGGCTCAAGGGTCACTTCCAGCCCACAAGCCACTTCAAGGAGCAGGCAACATAATTCTGTGAGATTATATTTTTTTACGCAATGTTTTGTCCTATTTGACTTTTCTTAGCGCTGTTGCCTCAACCCTAAAGAAGAACACCAAGAGCCATTAGCATCCACAGCTAGAGATAGAATATTAACGGGAACAGATTTGAACTGTGCGCGCCACCCCCCAAGACTCCATGGCATGCAACCGAGTCACTTACATAGAAAGTTTGAACACACCAATGGTCACATGGCAATGCAGCTCTCCTGTCAGCTGGACAGAAGATTAAATAGGAAATCAGCTGAATTGTAAGAATCTAAAATTTACTGATGAACCTATACAGCAACTTACAAGTGCCCCTCGGAACTACAAGGGCACCATAACGTTCTTACCTGCAGACCAAGATGTGAGTCACTGGCGTCCTTTTCACAGGACCGTTGCGGCTAAAGGCAAACCCAGGCTGGGAGTGAATATCCTGAGGATTTCCTGCATAAGAGCCATCATAACACTCGTTGATAGATACGTCTATCCTAGCACCTTTAGGATGAGGCTGCGGAGAAAAACAAATAGAGAGAGAAAAGTTCTATGAGCCCTCGTTAGCCATGAAGAATTCTACAGAAGTTATCACAGAATCACAGAAACCCCACAGTGCAGATAGAGGCCATTTCGGCCCATCGAGCCTGCACCGACACATATCCCACCCGATCCCCGTAACCCCTACACCAACACATGTCCCACCCTATCCCCGTAACCCCACGTATTTAATCCCCCTAACACTAAGGGTCAATTTATCATAGCCAATCAACCTAACCCGCACATCTTTGGACTGTGGGAGGAAACCGGAGCACCCGGAGGAAACCCACGCAAACACGGGGAGAATGTGCAAACTCCGCACAGACAGTCGCCCGAGGCCGGGTTCGAACCCGGGTCCCTGGCGCTGTGAGGCAACAGTGCTAACCACTATGCCACCTGTGGTGTATGTGCCTTTAAGAGCCCCAGGTGTGCGTAATGCCGGTAATTGCCACTTGGGCTATATAAGCCTGTGTATTGTGTATATCCTTTAGAAACCCCCCCCCCCCCCCCCCAGACTTGCTTAGTAAATACCTATGAACCAACTCCTGTCTTCAGTGTCTTTATCTACACACGGACACTACAGTGGCGACGAAGTGGAAACGGACTTACCTGCAATTCGGCAGCACCTCAAGGACATCGATTCCTCCAGCGTCCAGAACACTCAAGGAAGTAAGAGAAACTGTGGTTTCACCAGCTGGCCAAGCTGGTGACAGGTACTGCGCTAATCCTTCCTGGGCGTCAGGCTGGAGCTCCAGCGGCGGGCTCCACAGCGGAGACAGGCAGCGAAATCGGAGGCAAGCAATAACGGACTGGGAGGGTGCACTCGAGAGACGGCTGGCGCGGCAAGCAGGTCAGCGTTTAGACCTCCGTCGGGAACGAGTCTCCAACAGTGAATAAACGGGAACCACAGTAAAACAGCGTTGTTATCGGTAGCAGCGGCGGGAAAGCGCGATATCGTTGCTACAGGAAAAAAAAGCGCGCGGGAAGCGCCATATCTTTTCTGAAATGCCTAAATCTGGTAATATTGAGGCTTTTGATGGCGAAATAGAAGATTGGACCACATACGTGGAAAGAGTAGAGGTTTATTGCACTGCAAATGGAATAACAGATGAAAAAAAAGCTTCAGTACTTCTGAACTTAATGGGCGCGAAGACATACGGGCTGTTACGAAATTTAATCACTCCAGCCAAACCAAAGGACAAGACTTTTAAAGAAATTGTTGATACCCTGCAGGAGCATTTAAACCCAACACCGCTGCTGATAGCGGAACGATTCAAGTTCTTCAAGAGAAATCAACACAAGAATGAAAGTAACGCTGATTACCTAACCGAATTAAGAAAGCTATCAAAGTACTGCCAATTCGGAACTATCGGATTATCTTCGAGACAAATTCGTTTGCGGTCTCTTAAGTGAAGGAACACAAAAAAGACTGCTTTCTGAAAAAGATTTAACATTGGACAAAGCTTTCAGTATGGCTGTATCATACGAAGCAGCAGCAAAAGGAGCTGCAGAGATACAACAAGAGACACAGGACTTCGGCACCCATAAAATGACACAGGAGTTCGGAAGATGTTATCGCTGCGGCAGATCCACCCATAACCAGAGGGACTGCTGGTTCAAGGGCAAAGCATGCAGGCAATGTGGTAAGATTGGACACATTGCACGGGTATGCCAATCTGGACAAAATAAATCCACTGACAGAAAACAAAAAATCAATAAAGAAAAGTACAGGAAGGTACAAATGATGACGGACAATAGCTCCGAAGACCAGAATAGCGATAGCGACTCCGGAAACAAGAGACTAAGCTGTCTCAAATTACATAATGTACTTGCCAAAGAGGATTACCAAACCATTTGGGTTACCCTCACAATAGCAGGGTCCCCAGTTAAAATGGAGCTAGATACAGGATCAGCTCTAACCGTAATAAATCGACGAGATTACGAGAGGCTATTTTCGCATATACCTCTAAAAGACACATCCATTATCTTAAAAACATATACGGGGCAGAAAGTCTACCCCAAAGGAAAAATAAGGGTGCCTGTGGTATACAACGGCAAAGAAATACAAAAGTTGTATTTATACATTCTACAAGATGGTGGTCCACCGTTGTTGGGACGTGAATGGATAAGGAAGATACGTGTAGACTGGCACTCCATTCAGGCACTGACGGTGACCAATAAGGAAAAAAACAATGATGACATCATACCTGAACGATTAAAAGACATCTTGGCCAACACCAAAGAAGTGTTTCAAGAGAAACTAGGAACCTTGAAAGGCATCACCGCCTCAATAAAAGTGGAAGATACAGCAATTCCAAAAAATTTTAAGGCAAGACCGGTGCCATACGCAATACGTCCGGCAGTCGAGGCAGAGCTGAAGAATTTGGAAAAGGCAGGCGTATTATCCAAAATAGATTGGAGCGAATGGGCAACACCCATCGTTCCAGTCATGAAAAAAACATTGAAAAATAACTCCGAGGAACAGGAAAAAATTCGCATCTGTGGGGACTTTAAGGTGACTGTAAACCCGGTCCTTCACACGGTACAGTATCCTCTTCCAAGGATAGAAGATATTTTCGCCTCACTATCTGGAGGGAAACGTTTCACAAAAATTGACTTGGCACAGGCATATCTACAGATGGAGGTTGAGGAGACCTCTAAAAAGTATCTCACAATAAACACACACAAAGGCCTGTACCAGTACAATCGACTGGTTTTTGGAATAGCATCAGCTCCAGCTATCTGGCAAAGAGCTATGGAGCAAGTCCTGCAAGGGATTCCAGGGACTCAATGCTACCTAGACGACATCCGTATAACAGGAGAAAACGACAACGAGCACCTTGCCAATTTGGAGCAGGTGCTCACTAGGCTGAAAGAACGGGGCCTACGAGCAAATCGCCCCAAGTGCGAATTTTTCCAAAATCAGATATCATATTGTGGCCACATAATTAATAAGGAAGGGTTGCATAAGTCACCTGAAAAAATTGAAGCAGTTATAAAAGCCCCAGCACCTGAAAATGTTTCACAATTAAGGTCATTCCTGGGATTAATAAATTACTATCATAAATTTTTACCGAACTTATCAACTATTCTACACCCTCTTAATGATCTTCTACAGACAGGAGTGATTTGGAAATGGAAAGACGACTGTAAACGTGCCTTCCATAAATGTAAAGACTTAATCACATCCGAGAAAATTTTGGCTCATTACAACCCATCACTACCAATCAGACTGGCGTGCGATGCATCCCCTTACGGCATAGGAGCGGTATTGTCCCATAGATTCCCTGATGGCTCGGAACGGCCGATAGCTTTTGCGTCACGCTCATTGAACTCAGCTGAGCGTAACTATGCCCAGATAGACAGGGAAGCACTCAGCCTGGTATGGGGAGTGAAGAAATTCAACCATTACCTACACGGACAAAAATTTACCTTGCTGACTGACCATCAACCCCTCATCTCCATATTCAACCCTAAAAAAGGTGTCCCCATTATGACGGCACAAAGACTACAGAGGTGGTCCCTTTTTCTCGGGGCACACCAATACAACATTGAATACAAAGGGTCAAAACAGCATGGGAATGCTGACGGTTTATCACGCCTACCGTTGCCAACGATAGAAGAGGCACCTACAGTAGACCCAGTAGAGATATTCCACTCTACCATAGTGGAATGTCTACCGGTGACAAATTCTGCCATTGAAAGGGAGACCAGAAATGACCCTACTCTCTCACGGGTCTACGATTTAACAGTGAAGGGATGGCCAGCACATGGCGAACCACTGTTGCCAGCATTCTCGCAAAGAAGAGAACAGCTGTCAGTGTGCCGAGGAACCTTGATGTGTGGATCCAGAGTGGTGATTCCACCCAAACTCCAGGATAAAGTGCTAAAGGAGCTTCACGAGGGGCATCTGGGTGGAGTGAAAATGAAGAACCTAGCTAGGGCATTTGTATGGTGGCCAGGTATCGATGGAGACATCGAAGACATGACCAAGAGCTGCCTAGGATGCCAGAAGGTCCAAAATGCTCCGCCACAGGCCCCTCTACATCCATGGGAGTGGCCCTCATCTCCCTGGCAAAGGGTGCACATCGACTTTGCTGGTCCATTTATGGACTCAATGTTCTTAATCGCAGTTGATGCACACTCCAAGTGGCCGGAGGTAATAAAGATGTCCTCCACCACCACGGAAAAAACCATCACAGTATTAAGGACCATATTTGCCAGGAATGGGCTGCCGGAGCAGATATGTTCTGATAATGGACCGCAATTTGTGTCCGAAGAATTCAGAAAGTTCTTAAAGAACAATGGGGTAAAGCACTACACGTCCGCCCCATACCATCCCGCCACCAATGGATTGGCTGAAAGGTTTGTCCAGACCTTCAAGAAGGCCATCAAGGCCATGGGTAATGAAGACATAAAACTTCAGCACAAGGTGGATAACTTCTTGTTTGCATATAGGAATGCAACGCATATGGTTACTAACCAAACTCCCGCCATGATGTTCTACAATAGAAACCTAAGATGCCGGCTGGATTTGGTCAAGCCCAACATCCGAAGGGACGTGGAGAACCGGCAGTTTCAGGGCATGAATGAAAGGCCAACTAGGGCCTTCCAGATAGGCCAACCGGTTTTGGCCCGGGACTACCGTACCGAGAAATGGCAGCCTGGAACTATCTGCACACGATTAGGACCACTGATGTATACCGTGGACATCGGAGACAGCATAATAAGGCGCCATGCTGACCAAATCATCAAGTCATCCGAAAAGGGACAACCTACACCACCACTCTATACATCTAACGATGAAGTAGAGATACCCATATCTACCTCCGATCCGGTGATACTGGAGCCCGATGAACCCGACACTGGCCTTCAAGCCGAATCAGCCTGGCCAGAAGAACCTACTACACCACCAGAAACTACTACACCCCCGAGGCGTTATCCGGACCGAGTCAGGAAGCCTCCTGAGAGACTAACTTATAATTAATTAATACAGCAATGTATATTATTTTGCATATAACATGTAATTAATAATTACTTAAAATATGATGTACTAGTTAGCTAGAAGGGGAGGAATTGTGGTGTATGTGCCTTTAAGAGCCCCAGGTGTGCGTAATGCCGGTAATTGCCACTTGGGCTATATAAGCCTGTGTATTGTGTATATCCTTTAGAAACCCCCCCCCCCCCGCCAGACTTGCTTAGTAAATACCTATGAACCAACTCCTGTCTTCAGTGTCTTTATCTACACACGGACACTACACCACCGTGCTGCCAAGTTATGTCAGCATTAGAACGCTGAAAGTCAACAGCAGGCTTCTGGACTGACAGGCAGCTGCAGAACTAACCCAGACTACACAGAGCAACCACTACTTTAAAGGCGATCTCGTATCTATAAATGGATGCGACTCACATATGATAATATGCATGCTCTAATGCCAACCAGCATTCAACAATATTCATGAGTCAGTGTCTGCAGGACATAATGGGGGAAACAACTTGAGCCACTTAATCCAGTTTCAAAGTTGGCCAATTAAAAAGCAATGGAAGTAGATTTACTGAATCCTACATCCAATAAAACTACAGCCTCTTCGAAGTTGATCTTTCATATTCCTCAACACATGGGGAATTCAGATTATTTACATCTTGGGACAAAAGTACATTGGATACCAAGAAGTTACCTGGTGCTTAAACTGCAAAGATGCAAAAAGCATTTTCAATCCTATGGTCAACAGGAATCCATGGCATTGATAAAAAATAAGGCATTTCAGAGTTAGCAAATTTGAATTAAAAAATCACTGCTTCCTTAATGGCCGTTTGAGTAAAGGCACCTTAAGTTCCAGGTTGAATTCCCAGCCTGTGCAGAGTCACCTGATCACAGCCAAGGCAGGGTCAGTGTGCTACAAATGCCAATGCTCCTTAGAGTGATCACTGCAGAGCCCTCCAGTCAAACACCTGTTTGGGTTTAATCATGATCGATTATGTCTTGGATGAGGTATCAGAGGGTGTGCAGCAAAAGGAGGAGGAAAAGAAGAAATCTTGCAAAGAGCAAAAAAAGACAGCACCATGGCTACTCAGCAAGCTCAGAGTTCCCTTTAAGAGGCTTCAATAAAGATCACGTACCACATAGTTGAAGATAAATCTGCTATGGCAAAGCTTGAGGTGTTTGAGCAGGCTGTACAGCTTCCGACAGTTCAGCGTGCACCAGGGACAGTGCAAGTCGTCTCTGGCTTCAGTTTGCTGCCGTGTATTGTTGTTATAAAGAAACTGCAAAAATAAATTCAAATAGTTAAAAGAACTCGAAAGACATCTTCTGGTTTAAACCCAACTTAGCATACATCGCGACTGACATCAGCTGGGTGTCTGGAAGTCACCAACTAGGAAAGTCTAAAGCCTAAATTTATTGCTAACAAAATGGCAATTTGTTTAACCTACCTGGAAGTCATAATTAATGACAAACTAATTGATTCCCAATTTTCCTCCACTATAATTTCCCATTACAGTCGAATAGAAACCTCAAAGTGGAACGGCTGGGTTTAGACAAGTCTAATTAACAAGATCTGGGTAGAGTAAACCACTGAAGTATGAAGAATAACTAAGGACTACATATGAACTGAATCATAACAGGCTCTGGCAGATCAGGGCCTGCGCCATTTGAGCAGGCCACTGAAGTATTGTCATTGGTCCACTGGCAAAGTGGCAAGCGATCAGGTTTAAGCACATCTATGAGGGCACTGTTCAGGGTGGGCTATCCATCCACAAAAAACAGCCATTCCATGTTTGGTCTGTGGGTGCTTAATGCAGTTGGGAGTGAAAGGTCGGTAGAGAATAGGGCCATTTAAAAACAAAGATTGTTCAGTTGCCTTTGACAGATTAAAGTACACAGGTTAAAAAAAAACTCGGCAACTCTGAACAGTGAACTATTTTTAAAAAAAGCATTGAATTGAGCAATAACTAAAAGACACACTAATGAAACTGAAATAATTTTAGAACTACAGGAAACTGTGCTATCCAGCACCGACGGGACCGAGCTGCTGCCGTTCCCTCAAAACTGCCGGACACTCCAGCGCTAATGTTGAAACATACGGCGATTTTCAACTCCGTGTGAATCAACAAACCCTGTCGCTTTGCAACAGCTTCTAAACAGTCGGCAAGCGTCTCTAGCTGAAGCTGTTGCTTAGCTACAGACCTTGCAGTGCTTAACTGTTGAGAAAAAAGCAACGAAAAGAAAAAAAACGGCTCCTGATTTTTGCCGGTGGCTCGAGCTTGCCGGACATTTAGCCTCCGGATAACACAAAGTTTCCTGTAGACAGTTTGGAGATTACTACAAAGACATCAGAATTATTCAAAACTGCTTTGAGCCCTGCTACAAGAAATCCAATACCGGACTGGGTCGTGATAACAAGCTTAACATGAAGGCAGAGAACTGGCTGTTAAGGACAAGTCACCTCCAAGAGAGGTTGCATTGTATTGAAGCTGAACAATGCATTGCCTCAAAAGGGCAGTGGAAGCAGATTCAATAGTAACATTGAAAAGGGAATGGGATAAATACTTGAAAGGACAAAAAGCTGCAGGGCTATGGGAAAGAGAGCAGGGAGGAGTGGGACTAATTGGAGAGCTTTTTCAAAGAGCCAGCACAGGCACGGTGGGCCGAATGGCCTCCTTCTGTGCTGTATCATTTGATGATTCTATAATTTGTTCAAGGTTAAAAATGGTGCTGTACAATTAACACTCCTCTACCTCCAAGAACCCTGCCCTCATACAGTGTATGACTTAATTTACTGTGGCCAAACATTCCAACTCACCTGCGGCCTACACCCAGCAAGCAGCCCCAGTGCACAACAAATGCCCGTGGGCCTGCCCTCCAATCCTTAACTCTAGCTGAAAACAAATTCTTCCTCCTCCTGCCTCCAGAAAAACAAGCCCAACATTTAACGTTCCTACAAGAGCATTGAAGCACGATCACAGATTGTAGCAGGCGTTTCACTCACTGCCAGTGCACGTCTGGATAATCTGCAACACCAAACACACACTTTGAAACCTAAGGACACACTTTTTTTTTTTTTTTTTTTTTACTGTACCTGATAAAATATCCTTAATTTCTGTCGTGGTTCCATTGAAACTTGCTCCTTTCTAGTTTGAAGTTCAGTTGTTAGAGAATCTTTTACAGCTGTGTTTAAAAAAAAAATTAAATGAAGTGCTCATCTGAAATGTCTCATTCACACTTGCTCTCACTGCTGATACTGGTGTCCCAACCAATGTCCCCCATAAGCTGCACTGCCTCCTGTGCGGTCTGCTTCCCTCAAGGCGCAGCCCATTCAAATTTGTCCATGTGCGGTATCCACAATGTAAAAGCCGGTGAGCGGCCTGCTCGGAACACTTCAGACCACTGCGCAGCCGCGCGTGCGTGCACACACCTTAGTGGGAACGCAGGTCCCAACAGTAAACAGTAAATATCACATTTAGATTTTATTTAAAAATACCACCCTCAGTTGGGTTTCTTCAGTAGTGTAAGTTATGTAACCAGTTCTTCAGTCTCCTCTTTCGGACGAGACATAAAACATACATCTGCCCTCTCAAGTTGGTGTAAAAGATGCCATGGTACTACTTTGAAGAGCAGGAGTTCTCCCCGGTGTCCGGGCCAATATTTATTCTTCAACCAACATCAGCAAAACAGATTATCTGGTTCTTTATTTCATGGCCGTTTGTGGGAGCTTGCTGCGGGCAAATTGGCTGTCACGTTTCCTACATTACAACAGTGGCTACGCTTCAGATGTACTTCATTGGCTGCAAAGCTCTTTGAGATTCTGAAAGGCTCTATATAAATGAAAGTTCTTTCTTCAAGGCCTTGCTAGTAAAGTGACTGCTATGAACGTTTACCAAGACTCCTAAAGAACGCCATTTGGGCAGTTGCACCCAGTCCTGGTTTTGAGCATGCAGCAAAGAAAAAACACAAGCCATTTATTGGTAATCTTCTTCATACAACCCACAAGGATGGGAAAGGAAAATATAATTAGTGCAGCAAGGAATGTTTCAGCTGGGACTACAGCAGATGGTAGAGGGGGCTTTACTCCCAATTAAAGCTACATCTGGCCAGGAGTATTTGTTCTTTAAACTTGCTGTAAAAAATGGGATGGGGGTTGGGTGAAAATCAATTTACCCCATCAAGGACCACTAATACACCAAAAACATTTGCAGAGCTCTGGCAATTAAAGCACAGATTATCCATGAAGCCGTTTATAAAATGTGATTATTTTTTTTTTAGCTACCCTAGCTCGTAAGAGGGGTGCACTCTACTCCCAATAACTACACACAACACAATTGGAGAGACAGACAACATGTTAACAGACTCTCTAGGGAATATGAATTTCATCCCTCAGTAGACACTATTTCAGAGATTATCTAGACAGTCAGTAAAATCCCTGGGAAAGTCTCAGCACGAAATATGCTCTAGTAAAGATTCATATGGGCATGAAGGTTATTTCCACTTTTAAGAGATAAAATAACCTTTAAGTAGTTTAAATTCTTCCAGAGGCTGAGGTGACTATATTGGATGATGTGACCTTTGCCATCATCTTGCACTTAACTCGCTGCACTGCGCTGTGGGGGGGAGGGATAGGCTGAGCAGAAATGTAAAAAGTCAAGGAAAAATGAGAAGGCAAAAGTGCAGGGTAGCGATAGGGGTAATGATAACCAGAGTGTGGCAGGAAGGGACAGAGCATGTACACAAGAGTGTCAGAAAGAGGGGTCAGAGTAGGGAAAATGGTTTTTAAAAAAAACATTAAAAGCTCCACATTTGAACACACGCAGCATTGGTAACAAGATAGAGGAGTTGACAGTACAAATAGAAATAAATGGGTATGATCTGCTAGCCATTACAGAGACATGGTTGCAAGGTGACAAAGGCTGGGAACTGAATATTCTGGGGTATTTGCCATTTTGTAAGGATAGGCAGAAAGGAAAAGGAGGTGGTGTAGCTCATATTGGACAAAGCAAATTGGCAAAGGTAGGCTTGAGGAAAAGTTCTTGGGAGTGTATACGGGATGGTTTCTTGGAACAATATGTTGTGGAACCAACCAGGGAGACTATTTCAGATCTGGTAATGTGTAATAAGGTTGGATTAATGAATGATCGAGGTGAATGATCCTCTTAGGAAGAGTGATCATAGCATGGTAGAATTTCAAATTCAGTTTGAGGGTGAGAAAGCTAGGTCTCAAACTAGTGTCCTGAACTTAAACAAAGGTAATTACAAAGGTATGAAGGCAGACTTGGTTAAAGTGGACTGGGAAAATATATTACAGGGTAAGACTATAGAAAAGCAGTGGCAAACATTTAAGGAGATATTTCATAACTCTCAGCAAAGATATATTCCAGTGAGAAAGAAAGACTCTAAAAGGGTGAACCATCCGTGGCTAACTAAGGAAGTAAAGGATGGTATCAAATTGAAAACAAAAGCATACAATGTTGCGAAGAATAGTGGAAGGCCAGAGAATTGGGAAAAAATTTAAAAACCAGCAAAGGACGACTAAAAAAATGATAGAGAAGATAGCTTATGAGAGTAAGCTAGCAAGAAATATAAAAACAGACAGTAAGAGCTTCTACAGGTATATAAAAAGGAAGAGAGAGTAGCTAAAGTAAACGTTGGTCCCCTAGAGGATGAGTCTGGGGAATGGCGGAGACCTTGAAGAAATACTTTGTATCAGTCTTCACGGTAGAAGACACAAAGTATCCCAATAATGGATAATCAAGGTGCTATTGGGGTGGGGGGGCAACTTAAAACAATCACTAGCGCTAGAGAGAAAGTACTAGGCAAACTAATGGGACTAAAGGTGGACAAGTCCCCTGGACCCGATGGCCTGCATCCTAGAGTCTTAAGAGGTGTCCGCAGAGATAGTGGATGCATTGGTTGTAATCTACCAAAATTCCCAGGATTCTGGAGGTCCCAGCGGACTGGAAAACCACAAATGTAACGCCCCTATTTAAGGAGAGAGTCAGAAAGCAGGCAACTATCGACCAGTTAGCCTAACATGTCACTGGGAAAATGCTGGAGTCCATCATTAAGGAAGTGGTAGCAGGGCATTTTGAAAATCATAATATAGTCAAGCAGAGTCAGCATGGTTTTATGAAAGGGAAATCATGTCTGACAAATTTGCTGGAGTTCTTTGAGGATGTAACGAGCAGGGTGGATAAAGAGGAACCAGTAGATGTCGTGTATTTGGATTTCCAGAAGGCATTCGATAAGGTGCCACATAAAAGGTTACTACACAAGATAAGAGCTCACGGGGTTGGGGGTAATATATTAGCATGGATAGAGGATTGGCTAATTGACAGAAAACAGAGTTGGGATAAATGGGTCATTTTCAGGTTGGCAAACTGTAACTAGCGGGGTGCCGCAGGGATCAGTGCTGGGGCCTCAACTATATATAATCCATATTAATGACTTGGACGAAGGGACTGAGTGTAATGTAGCCAAATTTACTGATGATACAAAGATAGGTGGGAAAGCAAATTGTGTGCAGGACGCAAAGAATCCCCAAAGGGATAGAGATAGGCTAAGTGAGTGGGCAAAAATCTGGCAGATGGAGTTTAACGTGGGAAAATGCGAGGTTATCCACGTTGGTAGGAAAAATAAATAAGCAAATTATTGAAATGGAGGGAGATTACAAAATGCTGAGGTACAGAGGGATCTGGGGGTCCTTGTACGTGAATCACAAAAAGTTAACATGCAGGTACAGCAAGTAATTAGGAAGGCAAATGGAATGTTGACCTTTATTGCAAAGGGAATGGAGTATAAAAGTAGGGAAGTCCTGTTACAACTGTACAGGGCAATGGTGAGACCACACCTGGAGTACTGCGTACAGTTTTAGTCTCCTTATTTAAGGAAGGATATACTTGCATTGGAGGCAGTTCAGAGAAGGTTAATTCCGAAAATGAAGGGGTTGTCTTATGAAGAAAGGTTGAGCCTATACTCATTGGAGTTTAGAAGAATGAGAGGGGATCTTATTGAAACATAAGATTCTGAGGTGGATTAACAGGGTCGATGCAGAGAGGATGTTTCCCCTCGTGGGGGAATCTAGAACTAGGGGGCATAATTTCAGAATAAGGGGAAACACTTAAATCGGAAATGAGGAGGAATTTCTTCTCTAAGGGTCGTAAATCTTTGGAATTCTCTTCCCCAGAGAGCAGTGGAGGCGGGGTCATTGAATATATTTAAGGTGGAGATAGACAGATTTTTGAAAGGTAAGGGAGTCGAGGGTTATGGGGAGCGGGCAGGGAAGTGGAGTTGAGGCCAAGATCAGATCAGCCATGATCTTGCTGAACAGCGGAGCAGGCTCAAGGGGCCAACTGACCTACTCCTGCTCCTACGTCTTATGAATACCCCATTAAGTTTTCAGTCATGGTTTTCCCCATGTGTCAAGCACAGAACAGCAGCTTCACAAAGGTAGCCTGCATGCCATGTCAATTTGGATCATTGGATGCCATTGATTTAAAAAATGCAAAGTGCAAGAGGAAACTCCTAAAACCATAGAAAATTTATTTGGAATTGGTTCAGGATCCCAATTTGATCCTCCTACACAAATTCAGAAATGAAACGAGCTTCAAAGCAAATTGCTAGCAACCAAGCACAAATATGCTGCTTCACTCCCTGCAATAGTGCTCGAGATCAAATACAACAGCAATTCTCATACACATCAGATTCTGGTAGTTTTCACACACACACATTTATATACCAAACATATACACATACAATTTCATTTTAATTACAAAATAACTATTGAAATATTTTCAGCAAGAGCTAAAAATCACACTGATAAATTTAGCAACTGAGGTCCTGTCTTCCCTCAGGTGAACATAAAAGATTGAAGAGTGGGGGTGCTCTCCCAGTGTTGTGGCAAACATCACCAAAACAGATCAACTGGTGATTGGTTTCGTCACTGTTTGTGGGGCCTTACTCTGCTCAAATTGGCCATGTTTGCCTGCATAATGCTGACTGCAGTTCAAAAGTAATTCGTGGGCAGTGAAATCACAGACCTCAAGGTCATGAAAGGTGCTGTATAAATGCAAGTCCATTCTTTCATTAAAAGGATAGATTGCAAACAGCACCTTTCTACAAACATCCCATCCAATCCCTACTACTGTAAATGTAAAATCATTTTGTTCCTATTTATGTTAAAGATGCATTTGAGTATAACGCATGCAACTATCATCACTTTTCTGGGTCAACCCAGTCCAATATGCAGAATAACCCATCACCACACAGAGGGATCTTGAAACCCACCCCCCCACATTGATGTATGCTTCCGTACATCACATCTTCAGTACTTTAAAAAAATTAAAAGCTAGTAAATAAAGACAATGGGGTACGGTAGTGTAGCTGTTATGTTACTGGACTAGTAATCCAGAGAATAGTTCAAATCCCACCATAGCTAGTTAACAATTTAAATTAAGTTTTTTTTTAAGAAAAAGCTGGCATCAGTGAAAGTGCCCACGAAGCAGTCAGATTATTTTTGTAAAAACACACCTGGTTCATTAATGTCCTTTAAGGAAGCAAACCTGCCGTGCTTACTTGGTCTGGGTCTGTGACTCCAGTCTCACATCAACGTGGTTGACTTAACTGCCTTTAAAGTGGCCAAGCAAGTCACTCAGTTGTATCAAGTCGCCCACTACCTTCTCGGCAACTAGGAATGGGCAATAAATGCCAGCCTCGTCAGCGATGCCCACATCCTGATAATTAATTTTTTTTAATGTACTTAGTCTATGGTGAAGGAGCAAGTCCTTCCCTGCAGAGTATGGACAGAGGAACAGGAGGTGGTCATTCGGCCCATTGAGCCATTTGAATCGGATCATGGCCGATCTGTACCTCAACTCCCATTTCCAGTTCTGATATATAGGATTTATAAAATGGGGCCCTTATGGACTGAAGAGCGGTAAATTTTCCAGCGTGTATTATGTTTGCTGGTAGTTCCTACCGAGGGTCTGTGCTGGTTTCACCGAGTTGAGCTTGGTCTCTGCGGCTGTGGTATCTGTATTGCGAGTTGCAAGAGGTTTAGCAACCGGAGCAGTGGATCTATCCGCAGCATCTCCCGTCCATCGAAGGGTGAACTGGAGTGTGGGACCCTGAGAAAAGGTTTCAAAAGGAGGTAACCGCTGTAAAAAAAAATATAAAGCAAGACATTAATTAGAGCAAACACGTACTTCTGACACACACATCATTCCTGCTAACTTTCAAAATAGCGATGAGCAGAGTTGTGTAGATATCAGAACGGAAACCATGGGGTAGATTTTCAACTTGTTGCCCGAGTTTAAAACTGGCGCCGTGGGTTGGCTTCTGTAACAGGCAGCTGATCTATAAGGCCAGTGTTATGCCCGAGCAGCAAGTTGAACATCTACCCCGATAAGTCTGAAGCGGCCATCTACTGGTCACAGCGAATCGCGTTTCCTAGAAAACACCAATTCAGCACTGCAACATATGGAGGTGAAATGTCCGGGGGGGGGGGGGGGGCAGGGTAAATACACACCTTCCCATCCAGAATGGTTTCCCATGTCGCTCTTTTCTTGCTGACGGGGCATTCGTCCATTTCCTGCATGGCTACTTCATACTCCCCATCAAGGAGCTGCAACCGCCTGTAAATCAACACAGTTAGACTCAGAATACCACAACCATCTGCACAAAACTCAGTTATATAAAAGAATGACAAAGGTGAGCTGCGTTCCTGCGACATGGGTGAAGATGGAAAACTACTTTCAACTAATTGGATTTTAAAATTCAAAGTGATGCAGTCAGTTAAAATACAGCATTCTATGTCTAGGACCCAGGCTCAAATCAAACCCCGTTCTCTACTGATGCAAGCCCACACCAGGAATAATTGGATAATCATACCCAGTAAATGCCACAATTTGTTGATTGGGATGCTCCAGGTCCAAGGTGCATCAATACTCCACAGGGAGATTTGTAGAGCATCCAACCAGTTCCATACCCAGTGTAGGGACTGCTTCATGTACAGGTGGAAAATTCACACCCTGCAGCTATCCTCTGCTCACCTTGCACTCTACAGCAATAGAGACGCCCTCTATCCTTGTTTTTAAAATAGATCAGCAACTCAAAAAGTGATCTCAGCAAGAGACTGCCCAAGTGTTGACGCAAGTACTTTTCAAAAATCATTCCGAAAAGGCCATCAAAAAGGACAGACTTGCCAAGTTTCAGTGAATACCAATCCCCGCGACTGCTCACTACTTCCTACATTACATAAGTGAGCTTGTCATTCTGATATATACTCAAAAAAAGCCATCCTCGATCCTTTTGAGCATCCCGTTAAATATGCAAGCACGTAATATATTTCCTAATAAATCCTTTTCAAACCTGATCAACTGTTGCACGTTCTGGCTAGCCAGGGAACAGAAACAATCCTTTATTGATGTGCAATAAAAGACAAGTATACATACACAGATACACCCTGCGCCTGTACATCATACTGAGAGTTTGGCTGTGTTCTTACCTATTCTTATCAAAGACGGTCATCTGAGCTACAAAGGTCTTCTCCCCATCATCTTTGTGCGATGAATTTCGCTTTCTCCTACTAGGAAGCTCATCTGTTACTTCTAAAAGAAAAACAGCACTGGTATCAGAAGTGGTGATTTGAGTTTTATCATTCTGCCGTAAGATCAGGTTATCAGGGCAGCTCAATGATTCATTAGTTTCTGAGCACGTGCACACTGTGTAAACTTTCCAGAAACAGTTTAGCGTAAGCATGTAACCGTGCAGTGCAGAACCTGAAACTGCATTAAAAACAGGGTGGCTGCAAATTTAAACCCATTTTAACTCAAAACATATTTAACATCGGTTTTCCAGGAGTTACTTTCTATTGTTACCAGTTCTTTGTGCCACATTTGCACCTCAACAGGAATCAGTTATAAACTAGTTCTTATGAGTTAAAAAAATTACCGACCGACAGTAAAAAGACAGCCAGTCAGAAATGCAACATTTTAAAATGGACACAACCACCAACCAGGAGTCTAGGCTACTTAATAAATCAAAAAAGCCAAGAAAAAGTAACAAACTTATTTACACAATGGTCATGGAATAAGTACAGAAACTTTCCGACTGCAATAGAAATTAGAACACTAGGTCACAACTCATCTGAGGTCCAGTGTATTTGCTGACATCTCACTCAACTGAATAGCTACGGTTTTGGGACTCCAATGCCTTGTGAAATAGCACAGGGCTTCACGAGAGTAGTTGGTCATGAGACGAGAGCAGAAACCAGAAGCATCCATAAAAGGGAGGAGAAATCAGGGGTGCTGTTTTCATACACTTCCTATCTACCAATTACAGGTAGTATCAGAGACCCAAAAGCGGGTCTGCAACTACCTGACAATGGCGCAGCACATGCAAAAAAAGACATGCCTTGGTGCAGCTGCAAAATGTGAGATGGCCCTAAAACATGCACTCTGCCTTGATAATGCAACAATTCTTGAAACACCACCAGTTTACACAAGGAAGCGTAAAAACTGGGAGAAAACCAGATGCAATGAGTTCTTCCCACTTGCATCTTCAGCACCAACCCACTGCTGGAAGTGCACTAGAAAACCAATCAGCAACAGCTCTAAAATGTGTGATGACAGCAAGACCACCGCAAACAGTTGAGCCAGATACAATCATTATAAATCTTATTCAAAAGCCAGTCAACTGCTCAGTGCACACATTTGATTACGAAATGCACAGTTTTTTTCCAACTTCACGGTGCAAGTTTACAGTTTCAAGTCTAGCTTCTTTTGTTGGTGCTGAACATTCTACACCTTATAGTGGCAGGTAATAAAGATATCGGAATAGGTTTCCAGTCCTTTCTCATTAACAAATGTGACTTGGGAAGTCGCTTTTCATAGAGACTGAAATACAGTCCGGAAACTGAATCTGGAACCAGTAAATGAGTATTCAAACTTCCTAATACATTCGGAAAAAATTACATGCAAGTGTTGGAATCATTCGCCATTCAGACTGATCTTCCATAAAAAGGGCTGGATTTAATTTAGCTCAAGGGGCCGCACAGCAGGCTTGTCACAGAGCACTTCAAAATCTGCTTCCAGGAATAAATAGCTGACTTTCCCCAGATGATGCGACTTAGTCAAGTGCTACGTTTTAGGGTGGGATAGTGAAACCTACAAAAAGATGCACCTTACCAGTGCATTAGTGATCCATGAACACGCACTGCAGTAACAGGTGTTCAACCCCAAAGTAATCCCCAGTTTTTAAAACATTCCTTTTAACCAGACCCTCTGCTGAGTCCACACTGTGAATTACAAGAACGGAATCTGTAAACACAAGCACACAAAGTTCTTATCGCTGGCTGTATCAAAAGGTGGCGGAAATATCGGTTTAAAAGGGGCTGTCGAATTAGAGTGTCAAAAGGAAAAAGTGCAGCCCGTCAACAAGCTACATTTGATGAGAACTCCATTGGAACGTAAAAATAAATTGGCATGTGCTTACAATGTTGAGACCACCCCCCACCTCCCCCCCGCCCTTTCCTGGATTTTTTATTCCTCAATTAAGCCACTAGGTTGAGTGTGCATTAAATGCGAACGTCTTTCTACAGTACTATTTAAAATGCTATTAAACTAAGGCTTGTAACAGTTAATCCCATTGTTACTAAACCACTGCAAATTTCTTTACTGAACTATGAATGTTGGCGACCTTTACAAAAACATTTCAAGCACATTCCGTGAACACATTTAGGGGTCAGTCTTGGCTCAGTCGGAGCACCCTCACCTCGAAGGTCGTGTTTTCAATTCCTACTGCAGGAACCTGTGTATCCCTCAACTAACATCCCAAAAACAAATCTGGTCATTTATCTCCCTGTTGTTTGTGGGAGCTTGCTGTGTGCAAATTGGTTGCTGCATTTCCCTACATCACAACAGTGACTGCACTTCAAAAAATACTTCATTGTCCATGAAGCACTTTGGAACGTCCAGAGATTGTGAAATGCGCTATATAAATGCAAGTTCTTTCTTTTCTCTTTCACTCACATTTCATGAAATGGAGCAGGGCTTCACTGCCTCACCAATAAGTGTAATAAACTGCAGCATTCCCATGGTTTAAAGGAACACCTTTGCTTTTCAAATGGTTCCTAAGATGGTTTGAGCTTCAAAGACCGTTAAACCAAGGCACTAACAATTCTTGCAAAAAGTAACATGACATACAAGCTTTAATATTAAGTTAGATTTGCAGACATGAAGCACAATGTTGTACAATTCAATTTAGGCAGATTTAGCACAGACTGAAATCTCAATTTAAGGACAAGTTAAAATTTCTAAACACGACAGTCCACATTTTACAAGTTGACATTTGCCATTATAGCTCTAAACACAACATTACTAAGAACTTGGGACTTAATCACATCAAATTTTACAAGGCTCTATGCTAATTATTTAGTAGAGTTTCAGCTAGAACAAATATCCCACCCCAGCCTCATGATAAACCATACTTACCAATATTTTCATTAATCTCCCCATTGGTCAGTCCATTCACTTCCCTCCTGCCTGGTCGGGTCACTCTGAACAGCAATGAATAGGATTTTACCATATGGCTGTTGCTGGGCTCAAACTCGTTGCTAGGGACGGCTAGGGAAGGACAGTTGCCTGGTTTGGATTGGCTGCTGTCTGGGTTCAAAGGCACCTGCTTTTTACCTGTAGGCACTTGCTTGATAGGGCAGCTAACATCCTTGAAAAGAAATAAATAAGTTAGTAAACTATCTAAAAAGAAATGAAGTAGTAGCAGGGGGAAAAGAACTGCATCAAGTCTTGTGCATTACTTTATGAAACTGCATAAAAGGATCAACAATTTTAACAAGTAGTGGTTTGTAGTTTTAATAAAATGGAGTGTACTGCCATTCAATTTTAAAGTAGATGTTACTATGCAAGAAAAATAACAAGTAGGAGCAGGAGTAGGCCATACGGCCCCTCGGGCCTGCTCCGCCATTCAATAGGATCATGGCTGATCCGAACCTAGACTCACGTCCACTTCCCTGCCCGCTCCCCGTAACCCCTAATTCCCTTATCAGCTAGAAAACTGTCTATCTCCGTTTTAAATTTATTTAATGTCGCAGTTTCCACAACTCTAAGGTAGCAAATTCCATAGATTTACTACCCTCTGAGTGAAGAAGTTTCTCCTCATCTCAGTTTTGAAAGGGCAGCCCTTATTCTAAGATTATGCCCCCTAGTTCTAATCTCACCCATCAGTGGAAACATCCTCACCGCATCCACCCGATCAAGCCCCCTCACAATCTTATATGTTTCGATAAGATCGCCTCTCATTCTTCTGAATTCCAATGAGTAGAGGCCCAACCTACTCAACCTTTCCTCATAAGTCAACACCCTCATCTCCGGAATCAACCGAGTGAACCTTCTCTGAACTGCCTCCAGAGCAAGTATATCTTTTCTTAAATATGGAAACCAAAACTGTACGCAGTATCCCAGGTGTGGCCTCACCAGTACCCTGTATAACTGCAGCAAGACTTCCCTGCTTTTATACTCCATCCCCCTTGCAATAAAAGCCAAGATTCCATTGGCCTTCCTGATCACCTGCTGTACCTGCATACTAACCTTCTGTGTTTCATGCACCAGGACCCCCAGGTCCCTTTGTACTGTAACACTTTGCAGTTTCTCTCCATTTAGATAATAACTTGCTCTTTGATTTTTTCTGTCAAAGTGCATAACCTCACACTTTCCAACATTATATTCCATCTGCCAAATTTTTGCCCACTCACTTAGCCTGTATGTCCTTTTGCAGGTTTTATGTCCTCCTCACTCACTGCTTTCCCTCCTATCTTTGTATCGTCGGCAAACTTGGATACGTTGCACTCGGTCCCTTCCTCCAAATCGTTAATACAGAGTGTAAAGAGTTGGGGTCCCAGCACTGACCCCTGCGGAACACCACTAGTTACTGATTGCCAACCAGAGAATGAACCATTTATCCCAACTCTGTTTTCTGTTAGATAGCCAATCCTCCACCCATGCCAGTATATTGCCCCCAATCCCGTGATTTTTTATCTTGATCAGTAATCTTTTGTGTGGCACCTTGTCAAATGTCTTTTGGAAGTCCAAATACGCCACATCCACTGGTTCCCCTTCATCAGGTCCGGGAGATTTATCCGCCTTAAGTCCCATTATCTTACCGAGTACCACCTCCTTAGTGATTTTAATCGTGTTTAGCTCCTCCCCCCCCATAGCCCCCTGTCTGTCCAGTGTTGGGATATTTTTAGTGTCCTCTACTGTAAAGACTGATACAAAATATTTGTTCAGCGTTTCTGCCATCTCCATGTTCCCCACCACTAATTTCCCGGTCTCGTCCTCTAAGGGACCAACATTCACTTTAGCCACCCTTTTTCTTTTTATATAACTGTAGAAACGCTTGCTATCTGTTTTTATATTTTTTGCTAGTTTACTTTCATAATCTTTAATTAATCTTTTAGTTATTCTTTGCTGGCTTTTAAACGCTTCCCAATCTTCCATCCTCCCACTAGATTTGGCTACTTTATATGCCCTTGTTTTCAGTCGGATACTATCCTTTATTACTTTATTAGCCACGGATGGCTGTCTTTTCTTTTACGCCCCTTTTTCCTCAGTGGAATATATTTTTCTTGAAAGTTGTGAAATATCTCCTTGAATGTACACCACTGTTCATGTACCGTCTTACACTTTAATCTATTTTCCCAGTCCACTTTAGTCAACTCTGCTCTCATACCTTCATAGTCTCCTTTATTTAAGCTTAGTACGCTGGTTTGAGATCCAACTCTCTCACCCTCCAACTGAATTTGGAATTCAACCATGCTATGGTCACTCATTCCAAGGGGATCCCTTACTAGGACATTTTTTTATTAATCCTGTCTCATTACACAGGACCAGATCTAAGATTGCCTGCCCCCTGGTTAGTTCAGTTACATACTGCTCAAGGAACCCGTCCCTAATACACTCTATGAACTCTTCCTCAAGGCTGCCCTGCCCAATTTGATTTGTCCAGTCAATATGAAAGTTAAAATCCATGATTATTGCTGTTCCCTTATTACAAGCCCCAACTATTTCCTGAGTTATACTCTGACCAAAGTTGCAACTGTTAGGAGGCCTATAGACTAGTGACTTTTTCCCGATTATTCCTTATCTCCACCCACTGTTTCACTATCCTGATCCTTTGACCCAATATCATCTCTCACTATTGCAGTGATTCCATCCTTTATTAACATAGCCACCCCACCTCCCTTTCCTTCCTGTCTGTCCTTCCTAATTGTCAAATACCCCTGGATGTTTAGTTCCCAGTCATGGTCACCTTGCAGCCATGTTTCTGTAATGGCCACCAGATCATACTCATGTGTAGTTATTTGTACCGTCAACTCGTCTATTTTGTTACGAATGCTGCGTGCATTCAGATAAAGAACTTTTAAATACGTTTTGTGACAATTTATTCCTGCTTTTACCCCCTTTACTACTCTACCTTTATCTTTATACATTCTGTCCCTTCCCGACACGCTCTGGTTTTTAATTCCCCCACCGCTACCTTGCTCTATTGCCTTCTCTGCTGACATTTTTATTTTTCGCTCTTGAAACCTCCCCCCCCCCCCCCCCCCACTAATTAGTTTAAAGCCCTCTCTACAGCCCTAGTTATTCGATTCGCCAGGATTCTAGTCCCAGCACTGGTCAAGTGAAGTCCGTCCCAACAGAACAGCTTTCTCCCGTCCCTGTACTGGTGCCAGTGTCCCAAGAAGCAAAACCCATTTCTCCCACACCAGTCTTTAAGCCACGCATTTAACTCTGATTTTATTTACCCTAGCTAAATTTGCTCGTGGCTCAGGTAGAAATCCAGAGATTATTACCCTTGTGGTTCTGCAAACCAAGCAAACCCTCAGCTGTCTGATGCAAAACAGGCTGTAACCAAGGAAAAAACCCAAGGGAGGATTACTGGGACTTTAGACCTGTCCCCGTAGCGCTGCTTTTAAAATAAGCCAGATCCCAAACCTCAAACTGAATGCAGTTCCCCATTCAGCCCCCTCCATCACAGGGCTGCAATATACTAATATGACTCTACAGTATGTCCCATTTCCATGCTGAGGACTTTCAGAAGTTGCTAAGACTCTCCCTCCATCACTGTGCATACATACATCTCCTACCAACGTTTAGAGGAAACCACAAACATCCCAGGGTCAGCCCGTTTGCCAGTGCACCATGTGTCTCTCCACACATACCAAATGAATGTACGTTTTCAGTTTAAATGCACTTTTAACACTTCCCTGGATAAAGCAATAAACAAACTCCAGCATCAGTCTTGCTGCCCTCTTTTTTCCCTTTTTCCAAAAAAAAAAGGTTAATGATCAGAAATGGTCAGTGTAGGTGTTGAATGTGCAAGGCCAGCTAAACTGTTGTAATAGTAATTACAATGTATTTAGAATCTTTTAAAACTGTTCTGTACAATTAAATCTTTAGCTTGCAGTCTCTTGCTCAGCACCTAGTTTCTACTTCGCAGGTTTTACCCACACTGAAGTTTAAAATTCCATGGGACTGGTTTTGAGAGAATCTTTGTCACACTTGTCACCTGTAAATGGCATTAGTGTACCCTTCAGGCAGATTACCACCCAAATTGCAACAAGGCTTTAAAAAATATTTACTACATACTTAGAAAGCTTAACTTCCAAATAAAAAAAGAGCTGTTGCTGAGACAGCAATCCATGATAAAGATATGTTGAACAAGTCATTTATTGCAGACAACCAATCTCAGGATCTGGAATACCCAATAGCCAACCTAACATGGGGTTGGGAAGGTGGACACAGAAAGAATTTCTAAAATGTTCCAAGCACGTTAGTAGAACAAGGAACAATTACATCAGCTAGTCACTGGTCAGGTGGACTCTTTTTACAACAGGTAATGAAACAGGATTTGGAAACCGCAGTCTACTGAGCAGATTATGTGAGCTGTTAGAGGCGAGTGTCTGACACATCTACTGGGGAGAAGATGCAAGAGAGTTAATGCAAACTTCTCTGTTTGTGTTCACTAAAGCAAACTAAACTTCTGAACAAATCCTCAGGTACAACTGCTCCCGTGCATTAAAATGCTACTTAAAAATACTCAAGTGAACAGTAATAGCTTTGTGAGCAAAGTTAACTATTTTAGTGAACAGTTTTTGCACTAAGAGCAGAAAAACTACATAGAGATTCCAAAAAGTACTTTATGCCATGAGAGTTGGAGTTGCATTTTAGCACTTCTGTAGGTGAAAGATGGGAGAGATAAAGAAATGAGTGATGGAATAAAAACAAAATGCTAGAAATATAAAGCAGATCCATCACTATCGGATAGAGAAATGAAAGATGGTAGAGATCTAAAATGTTGGTCTTTGGTCTTTTAAGATCCAGACAAGCCTGCTGTGTATTTGCAGCAGTAGAAATATTTCTGCCATTAATGTAGAACTAATGTTATCACTATAAAATTAACTCAAATTGAAATGGTTACAGAATCAGTTACGTTCTAATGTTTTACATCTAGGACATGACCAGAAAGATTTGGAAACTCAAAAAATATTTTAATGAAGCTCAACGTAAGCTCAAGGAACAGCACCTCATCTTTCAATTAGGCACTTTACAGCCTTCCGGACTCACTGAGTTCAACAATTTCAGATCATAACCACTGCTCCCATTTTTCCAGACAGCAGCTGTTGTAATGACTCTGCTATTCCCATTTACACCTCTAGACCCATTTTTTTGTTTCTTTACTTGTCCCAATACCATCTCCTTTTCCCTCGCACCGTCATCTCTTTTGTCATTTAATCTCTCCTGCCTTCCATGCTATCACAGACCTTCCCTTTTGTTCCTTCCTCCCCTCCTTTCCCTGCCTCTACTTGCCTAAACCTGGTATACCTCAACCTTTTATCAGAACTGGCAAAAGTTAAACTACCTCAAACATGACATTTGTTTCGCTCCACAGATGCTGTCTAATCTGCTGAGAATTTCCAGCATTGTTTTTTATTAAAAAAGACACTATGCATTATAGCAATGCATACTTCACAATCATTAGAATATTGCAAAAACAGAAACACTTCAACAGGGACCCCACTACAAAGCAGTACAGTGCCCAAGTTGGAAAATTTACCATTTCCCTCTCCCTCTTTCCCCCCCCCCCCCCCCCAAAAAAAAGAGGCAGGGAAGAGAAGAGAAAAACAAAATTGATAACTAACAATTCTTCCCCTGTGCCCCCCTGCCGAGAGAAACATCAATAAAAGTGCCCCAGGGCTCTGTTCTCTCCCACGCTTTCCTTTTTCAAATCAATGATCTCCAACTGTGTCTACCCTCACTGATTCCCCCTTCATCAATGTCCTTCAGATGTCACGGCCTCCGTGTACACAACCTCCATTCATCTCAGTACAATGGTTTAATTGCTCTATATTGATCTCACTAATGGCCTTGAATGGGCAATCTTGGTTTCTTTTAGCCCTTCAAAGAATTTCATGTCAACTCCAACCAATTGCTACCACCTCTGACTTCTGATGGTTCCATTCAGTGCTTTGTGTATCTATATTCTTCGCCTCACCAGCTCCTCTGAAGTGAATTGGAATTCCTGCAATTCCTCCACTGCTAAAGCTGGCTGTAAGAAGCTGCTCCCTCTGAAACACTTCAACTCAACTCTCTATAAAAGGCGAAGTTCATCCAAGACGTGAATAATATTCCAGCTTTTGGAGAAATTCTTGACACCCCCCTCGCATTCCTAAACAGGATACAAGAAAAGGCAGCTAGGCAGTCCTTCTCTCACTTCTAGCTTCAGACTCCTTTCCAACACCAGCCCCCCTCCGCCCAAATCAGAACCCCTCACCTCTAACTTAAGTCACTATGGATGGAATTTTCCCTTCATTCATCTCAAACTGCAAATACACGACCCTACATGCTTTTCCACCTAAACAGAAAGAGAAAATACTGGAAACACTCAGCAGGTGGAGAGAGAAACAGAGTAAACGTTTCAGGTCAATGACCTTCCATCGGATGCTTTTCCACCTCTGTATTCAGGCTGTGCAGTCACGCCAGTCTCACTCATTCTTCCACAGGACTGCAAAATTATCGAGCTCCTCACCTGCCTCAAAATCTAGCCTTCAAAACAAAGTTAAAATCCACCACCTAACCAGTACTTCATTTTCCTCATCATTTAGTCTTTTCAACTTTGTGCTGTGCACCATGTTCCTTTACCATGGTTTCTCCATTTAAATAAAAACTAAATTTATACCAGCAACATGATCACCAATTTTAAAAGGAAATCGAATGAAGTTTTTATTGCTAGTAAATTTTCAGGGCTATCTTTCTATAATACACTGCCGATACATTTTAACATTTTAGCAGTTTAACAGAGATTGCATCCATTTAGCAGTTTAACAGAGATTGCATCCATTAAGGACGATAAACGCAGGAACAGAACACTACAAAATTTCAAACCACAAATTCCGAGGGCCAATTTTTTTCTTGGTACTTTTGAGAGGATGTGAATTGCCCCACTTTCTCCCCAGGCATCTTTGGCAACAAAGCATCTGCACCTGCTCTCAACCATTTGTAAGCTCACTGCTAGGAGTACATTTCCAGGAAGATCCTCCCGCCTGATTTTTCTTCCCCAAGCAGTATCGCACCTACGCTCAAGAATTGCCCACAGCAATGAATCATAGAATGATGGAGACTATTTGGCCCATTGTGCCTGTGCCAGCTCTCGGAAAGAGCAATCCAATTAGTCCCGCTCCCCTGGTCTTTCCCCATAGCACCAAAGTTTGCCTTCAAGTATTTATCCAATTCCTCCTTTGAAAGTCATTATTGAATCTGCTTCCACTGCCTTTTCAGGCAGTACATGCCACATGATAATAACTAGCTGCGTAAAATTTTTCCTCATGTCGCCTCTGTGGAGATTGGCAACTCAACACCGGGGGGTGAACCCCCCTCACCATGGTCATGGCCACAGAAGTGACCGCACCAATTTTAATCTATTAAAATTCATAGATGCGAAAGACCAAGAATGTTTAAAAGTTGCAAGGAATGCGCAGAAAGGATTGTAACACTGTGGAAAACAGCACCATCACCACATCCTTGGGTAGGGAAGGGGGAAGTCATCCAGTATTCCTGGTCCTGCTCACTTCAGCAACTCCTATTGGAAAGCGCATTTGTGATGACAACGGGTGAAGACTGAATTAGGCTAGGCTGCGATGACATTCTAAGCTCATACATAAATAAGCATTTGGACAAGTACCAGAGGGATATCTGGTGGAGCTGTATCCCAGTAACAGTCAGTGCGTTCAGGAAAGGAAATGAAGTGGGCAAAAAGTGACCAATAATTTTGGTGGAATGGCCGTCATCAGGATGAACAAATGGGTCAATTTAAACTGGAGAAAGCAGTCGAGTTTCAGTTATACAACATTCTCTCAAGACAGGTCAATGGCAATGAACCCCCTGAAAGTATTAAAGCCACGTGCACAAAACCAACTTTGCCTAACCTTAGTGGAAGAAATTGGAAGAGACATACTGCAAAGAGAGACTTCTTCTAACACCCTGGATGTAAAGACGGCAAACGGTTTCACTCACTAAATCACAAGATTAGTTACAATGTGGACGCGCGATTCTTTTGGGCTATTCAAGTTTAAAGTGGACAGATTGTCAGCTGGACGGGACCTTGAAAAGTGTGGCTTTGGTTGCCAGATATAAAAATGTAAGCAGAGAATGTGAAGGCCAATTAAGTCATCAAATCTATTCCAGTATAATCCAATCTATCATGGACTTTGCCCAACTCAATGCCCAGAGGAAATTTTCTCCCTGCCCTGCCAGAAAGTCAAATCAAGCAGAACATTACATCCTACATTATTTATCCTCATGTACAGAATCTAAGTATCCACCAGGATTATTGGAGATTCAAGTTTGTAAAGCTGCCACAGTTTTCACTAATCAACATTGCACTTTCAAGAGTACACAATGTAATAGAAGCATCCCAGGTGACAACGCAGGTTAGGATAATGAAAGATCTGTATACTCTACCTTACGTTTTTTGTGACAGACTTTAACAAGTAGCACCTCCAGGGATACAGAGTTTTGCTCGTTCTCTGAGTTTTGAGATGGCTTTTCTAGTTTGGGGGGGGGGGGGGGGGGAGAAATACACAAGAGTCACAAAACAGATTCAAACAATGAAAAAGTTAAAGTTCCAATTCATTAAGAAACAATTCTGGTGTACATCAAAAAAGAACTGAAATATCAGCTTTGTCTAAATATGGTACTATTCTCTCAGATTTACCTACAAGGCAAAAAGACTAAGTTTAGTTTAGCCTATTCAAATAAAACAAAAACATACCAGTTTAAGTTGAATCAATACATTAATGTTTCATGCCGTGCCACAGATCAGGACACAAGGTTGCATCTGCCATTCCACAGCAAACTCTCAATCTCTGCCAAGCAGTCACAGGGTATCAAGTGGAAGACTGGCATTTCCCACAAAGAGAGAGAAATCAGGACAAGTCACCCAGCTCACCCCCTCTCGCATCTCCTAGCTGAACTGAAGAGGTATATTGGCACAGTAGCAGGTTCTCTGCACATCCCTTTATCCAGAGGATGCTGTGACCTGGGAGTCCAGAAACATACTATTTTAGGCTGTGATATGCCAACTGCTCAGTGACAAATGTAGAGCACTACTGTCCCATTTAATGCTGAACTACAAAAGATTTTATCACACTGCATCCTGAACTCTTACTTAATCCAGGAAAGGTTTGAGTATGTTTGACTATACTTTAGATTTCCATAGTTTTGAGATTGTGCTGGTTTAAATCCATTGCAGCAAACAAACACCTTTATCGAGAGAGAGGGCGAGCAAGAGAAGCAAGGAAATGGAGGCCACGTTTATTAATGCTATTGGGAACTAATTTCTATTTAATAAAACACCTTAGCGGAGAAATGATCAACGTATTTTTCCAATGAGTAGTTGAGCCACACAGATCAGGGAGGATCGAGGAGTATAATTGCTGGTCTGAGCTTAGTTAACTGACCTAAGGCAGGGTGACGGTAGGGGCATTACAATTTGCCTCAGTACCCAGAAAATAGGTCTGGCTGAGCTCCTGCTGGAACTTAATGCAGCAGACTTTGGGCAAGGACAGAAACAGGCTCGCTTAAGATGCCCTTACAGATAAATAGACTGGCAGCACTCTTATCCAATCTCACATCTGAATAATGCCAATTGGGTGAGGAACCAGAGAGTAACGACCGGTGAATTAGTATGCTCAGGTCGCCATGTGGACACAGAATACCCAATCAGGCAAATGGGTGGTCATCACGCAAAGGAAGAGAGAGGTGCATTCAGTGGGTTGGCTGCTTCTTATTGTGGGCTGATTCCCAACTGTAGTAATACAGTCACACGATTCACTGACCTGGCACCAGAAGGTGAAGCCCAACCTGGTCCATTAATGCCTACAGCACTTTCACAAGGATGAAAGATGCTGTGTACAGAGCCTGTAACTAGCTTGTCCTGATGATTTGAGTTTTCACAGTACACAACGATAGATCACTGCTCTACTGAGCCAGTTAAATGACCATGGGGAATAACCAGCGGCAGTTAAAGTCACAAGCTATTGCCACAAGAGAAAGATGGTTCAACAATTGAAAACGAACCTTGAAGCTTAATCTGGATGCTGCAGAAGTTACAACCAAACTTATCCAGGACTGAATTTGCTACATAGTCTAACCACACTGTGTGCACTTACTGGAAACTTGTGACAAAAATGTGCATCTATCGCAAGGGGCATCACCCTGCAAGGATACAGGGTCACCCAGCATGGTCATGGTTCTTAAAACAAGATTGCTGAGACTATTGTTTCAGGGATTAATGCAGTTTTGGTCTGCACAAGTGTCAAAACGCTGGAACTGAAACTCAATTAGTGAATGTGTGTTGGGCGGGGGGGGGGGGGGGGGGGAGAAGAGAAGGAGGAATGAATAAGACCCATTTTTGACAAGTTTCAGTCTGGTATCAGCTCCTTAGATTTGGTCACAGCACTAGCGTTAAAGTCAGCTTTATTTACAGAAATCACACCTAGCTTAACTCAATACAAAGCTGCAGGTTACTGGGCAATTTGCCTGAGGGGACGCCAATGACAATCCAATACAAACGTGTGATTTGCTCAAATAGGTGTTTGATTGTCAGCTTTTTGAATTTAACAGATGGTAATTTGTAATTCTGCTTGACTGGTTATTGCTTCAGAGGGACTTATCAACCTGCCTTTTTCAAATCGATGAATTTGAACTGCAGTCTTCGAAGAAAATTAATGGAATCTCAGAAGAGAATATAGATAAATTAAATCTCCATAGGAGGAAAGGATTAAAAGATGGAAAAATTGTCAACTAGAGTTGAGCTATCAGCACAATGACAAAATGTGTTTCAGCTTCAATTCACTTGTCTATTTACTGGAATTCATTTGGCATTTTAAGCCCAAATAAAAAGCTCCCACGTCACTTCCCCACCTCTCAAAGACGAGGAGAATCCTGCGGAGTTATGGGATGGAGGCAGGCAGAAGTAATTTAAAAGAAAAAAGATCTATTGGTTATAAGAAAAATGACAGATGCTGGAAATCCTGTTTATGTTCTCATTTTTGTTTGCGTGAACCTCGTCTTTTCACTTTCCCACGCCACATTGTTGTGTCCTTTTTATATCTCTGCATCATCTCACTGATAGTTTACATCCAGTGGTTCCATCCAGTGGTTCATTAAACAGTTTGTAGGCGATTTAACGAATTACCACCACGGCACCCGGCCCCCATCCCCATCCCCAAACCATACCAAAACATGACATCTTTCAGTCTTTGGATGCACACCTGAAATGTCACAACTCATCATCTCTCCACAGATACCTGGCCTGACTAGTTTTTTTTTCAAGCATCATCTGTTTTTATTTCTATGCTTGTTATCCTGCATATGCTATACACTTTACCTAGTTATCAGGGCAAGTGAAAACACGCCACAGGATGCAAGGAGCCAGGGCTGAAGCATGGAAGACAAAAATATCGAATAAAAAGGGTAAAAGAACCCAAAAACTTATCACAAAGCCCAATTCTGTCCTCACCCAACATCTGCACACCCAGCAGAGGTAGTTGAACAGCTATCAGAAGGAGGAACACTAACCAATTTCCCAACCCACCAACAGTGCAGTTGCTCACTGGCCTCATGGAAATTCCTTCAACATTAAAAATGCCAACTAGAAGCCACCTTTGCCTAACTAACATTACCTCCAGGCATTGACTTCCTGTTATCCATTTCACTTGATCTGTTTTTTGTTCCCATTATTCCTTTTCCCACCATCTTCTCCTCTCCTTCACCACTTGCTAAGATATAGACACCAGTCACTTTTCCCAAGTGGCCTTGCTCCATGTGCAAATGGCAGCATATTCAAATGCACAGGTGAGCCTGACCCATTTCTTGCCCTCATACAACGCCCACTTTCAGAGGTCACGGGATAATGATGAAGAACTGTAACCGTGGCTAATTCTTTCTAAACCAGGAGCACCAAGACCAATATTATGGAGAACATAGCTGAGCGAATTCAGCACAAACCTGGGACCCTCCTGGTCCGCATGGCTCAGCTACTCACTGCCTTAAGCAGCAAACAATTGGAATCACCCAATTAATCTGGCTTTCAATTAAAAAAGAAATGTTCACCTACTTCCCAAAGGAATACATGGACACTGGCAGACCAGAAGGTTTTTAACACTGGCAGACCAAAAGGTTTTTAACACTGGCAGACCAAAAGGTTTTTAACACTGGCAGACCAAAAGGTTTTTATAAAATTCATGCACAAAAACTGGAAGTCAGGTTAGAAAGCGAGGAGAAAATGGCAATTTAGAAAAGCTACTTCCAGGCAGTATATAAAAGACGCATGCACAATAATTAAATGCCTGAATTCCAGCCAGGTCTCAAGTCCATGCGCCAAGGTTACCAATCATATGGGGAGGATGAGATTCATATTCTGCCTGTGAGCTAACCATGAGAACTCTCAAATGAATAGTGGGTGCGTTCTGCATAATGTCATGAGTGGGACACACGTACAATTATGCATCATATTCTCATTTATATTACACACCGACATTCGATATAAACATGAACTTTAAGTGAAAATATTGATGCAAGGATTACCTTGGTTCCAACTATGAACCAGGTTTCCTCCTCCACAACACAGGCTTACTGGAGATGACACACATTGTACAAAAACACAGTAGGTGGAATTTTGCGAGGGTATATAACCATTATTACATTGAGTAATGCCACTTAACAGGGAACTTCCCTGTACCCAACAGTATAACTAATATACATACCATTTTTATGGAAGAAACCAGTAAATGTAAGTTGCAGATGAGCTGTCAAACTGGAGAAAAATTTAAAAAATTAATTTGCTTGCAGCGCAGGAATACTTGTACACAAACAGCAACCCATTACATAATAAAACACACCGTCACTGCAATACATCTTGTAAAAGCAACAATTAACCTTTGTAATAGCGCCATTAACAGCCGGCATTGCAACTCCGTAAGTGGATGTTGCCAGGTTCTGTTCCCATTCTACGAAGCCAATTATAACAAATACACTCGGCAAGTAGGAAAAATTGTTATACTTAATTGTATAAACAGAACGCCACTTTCCTGTGTAATATAAAAATCCAGGTCACGTGTTGCTCAATCAATCAGAACTGTTTAGTTTAATACTCTCCATCTACCCGATTTTTACATCGCAATCAAAAGAACAGGCCATAGTAGAACAATTAGATCAGCCACATTGACTGCTGGATGCCAAGGTAGGTAAGTTGAGGTACTGGAGGGATTAGCTTTGGCCCAAACTCTCATGCTTAACAGTCTGGAATTAACTACTTTACAGGAAGGTAATCAACATGTGGTACAGACTGTCCTGTGAGACAGATAATGTGCAAAATCAAAATAGAGTTATATGGTTTTTAGACAAAGGAAATAAATTGAGGATACAAGAGTATATAGTATCATATAGCTTAAGCACTGGGACCAGCTAGGCGAGTTGCAACTGTCTTTTCCCATGTTCCAAGACTGAACAAGCAGGCTGTACATTAATGAATTAAGTTAGGTTTTATAGTTACCGAGTCCTGATCAGAAACAAAAATTTGATGGTACTCATTTATTCACATTTCCATTCCCAACCTTACTTGTTTTCTGCATATACGTTGCGCCATCATACCTCTCCAACCCAATTCCCCTTCCCACTCCTGCATCCATAATCATTAGGTTGGGCAATAAACTTACTAGCTTAAATATCTACAGTATATATAGCTTACTGTAATGAAAACTGCAAAATTAACAAATGAGGGGAAATGGGATTTGTTCTTGACCCACTTTTGATGATAAAAATCAGCATTAGATCACGCTTTCATTACGAATCGAAACATCAACCGGACAATGAGGTGGTGAGTTTCTGGAGAGTATGATTAGGACTTAACAATACTTCCAAGCTCCACTCACTGATTAGTTCAGATTAGGAAAATGTAACTTTCAGTGAGGATGCAATTTGTACAGAAAATTTAATTTTTTTTCTCCTATCGACAATTTTTCCAGCACAAACTTCCTCTACTCACCTGTAAGCGTTGACTCATCACTGGGATACAGTTCCACAGTTGCTCTCTGGTACCTTTCCCAGGTGACTATCACTCATACACAAGCTTTGACAAAAAGTATCGTCAGGCTATGAATGTGGAGGGCATCACACCCAAGCCCGTTCTCGTGCATGTCTGACATTCAATTTCTACTGGCGAGATTGCTCAGGGCCCTCCTCTCAGCCAAACATCTAGATTTCTGCCTAATGCCATTTGCCAATATTAATTTTCACCGCTGATCCATTATTGCACAACCTCAGAACCAGCAGTCATGTATGAATTTTTTTTAATTAACATAAGGAACAAGGGGAGAATGCTCAAATTAACCTTGTGGCCCATTGAAACTATCGGTAATTACTAGAGACAAAGGGAATTTTCAAGCACCAATGATATTCTGCTAATTTTTTTTTAAATACACAATTACTTGAATGAAATAAAAATGTTTCAGTTGACACCCATGTGTCACATTCCTTGATAATATGGCAATGAAATTAGAAGGCTGAGAGCCATTGTCTATTAATGTCGGTAATTCATATCAATTTATTATACTCTGAAGTGGTTCCTCAAGAACAAGCAACATTGTTGCCTTTAAAAAAAATTCACAGAACATAATTCCTAGCATAAAAATTATGGACTCTCAAATAAGGGGCCAGGTGTTTATGGAGCCCACAATTTGAACTAAGATTGCAGAAATGTAACAATTGGCAACTGATAACTATGAAATATTACATCAGGGGAAGGAAGGAGAGAAAAAGCAGAAACTTACTGCAAAAAGTGTACAAGAAAAATATTCCCCAATTCTCAAGAGTGATAATATTCCAGCCTATACACTGTTCCCACTGGTTGTTAATTAACTGTGACATGTCTAGGTTTGCCAGCCAATTAAACACATTTTACCATTTAACAGATCTGGCAAATCAACAGTTGAACAGTTTCTCCTCGAACAACCTCTCTGCTCTCTTTCTTTCTCTCCCCTACCTTCCCGATCTGCAGTTAGATAGTGGAAAACACAGAGTCTGTAGTGCTTGGGTTTGTACAATGTGCTGGAAGGGTTCCACTGAAAATATTAAGGGTCAAGAAACACCGCATGTCAAAGTGCACAACATTTTCAATCACTGTGAACCAATCTTACCTGGGAGATTCCTGCTCTCCCCTCATCTTCTCTACTTTGGCCAGCATATCATTCACTTTAAAGGTTTTCCTGCAACAATTAAAAAAATGTCTATTAAGCACCAGTTGCTGGTACAGAAAGTTCACTGACCTACTAAATCTTGGTGAAATTTCCTCTAACTGCTATATTCACCACTCAGCTTAGATTCTGCCAGTCTGAACAGTGCCATGTAGAAAAAGAAAATGCACATGCTAAAAATCTGAAATAAAAATAGGATTTACTGGAAACACACAGGTCAGTCAGCATCTCTGGAGGAAACAGATATTTAACATTTCAGGCTCCAACCTATCAGAACTGAAAGGTGAACAAGCAATTCAACAATTGGAATTTACACCTTGTTTGGAAGGAAAGAGCGTGCAAGCGCAAGAGTTCCCGAAAGAAAACGTTCAGATACTGCAGTACTTTCCACGTCCTCAGGACATCCCAAAATGCTTTACAGCCAATGAATTACTTCACATCAGACAGTGCGAAAAACCACTGAAGATCATCTATCCACCTCCCAGTTTGTTTGTTTTTTTAAGCGGGTTACAGGTTACTCCACTTACCTGAATATCTTATTCTGAGAGTTACTGTGCTTCATTTTGCTGCAACACATTTCTATTTAACTTTTGATCCATTTCCAGCTTAACATTGTTTTAAAATTTTGGTCATAAGTCTTCAGCAGGAAGTGAATTGAATTCTTCTATTGTGATATTAAACTCCTTGCTGACACGAATAGTCAATGACCACTAGGGCAAAGTACCAAAGTACAGGCAGCACCTGTGAAACCACACTCCAGCAAAGCACCAGTGCCTTCAGGAGAACAATGGAGAAAGAAAAACAACACTGGCTTAAGTGCCATTTTCTCAATAGTGTCCTGGTATCATGCCAAGTCTCTGGCAACACTAGAGTCGCTAGCTCAACGAGGGAAAGATTCTGCATCTAATTTCAGCAGATGGTTCAGTAAAAGTATTAAAAAGGATTTGGCACACATCCATCTTACAAGATAGAAAAGTTGACCAGTGCCCATGAGATTTGTAAAAACAAGGTGAGCAACAGATTTGCTTAGCATGAAGTGTCAAAGAAAATTAACTTATTGTGGGTTGATGACTTCCACAGGTAACCACTTCAATACTACACCCTCAGATGAGATTTACTCTTTGCGATGTATCATCCATCAGAACATTTTTAACAGATTAACTGGTCAGTCATCTCATTGCTATTTGTGAAACCTTGCTGTTTGTAAAGCACAACTGCAAGATTGTTGAAACAAACCGCACGACCTTGGCGAAAACATTCTTGTGTAATCTTCACATTTTCAGAATGGTTCATGTCTTGGTATTACACAGCAACTTAATACTTTGTCCGCAGCAGGTTCTCGCTTACTGCACTACACCTAAAAAGGACACACAACCACCCAGTGGTTGGACTGAACAAGCAATCCGCACTTCCTTTTAAGTGTCAGCTTGGTTCAGTGGGTAGCACTCGCACCTGAATCAGGGGGTCATGGCTTCAAACCCCCCACTACAGGACTTGATACATCATCTAGACCGACACGCGGTACAGTACGGAGAGTGTGGCATTGTCATAAATGCAGTCTTTCAGATGCGACTTGGAAGCAAAGCCCCGTATGCCTGTTAAAGATGTAAATGGCCCCCAATGTCTTGGCCAACATCCAACACCAAGAGATTAGCTGGTAATTCATCTCATTGCTATTTATGGGACCTTGCTGTGTGTAAATTGGCTGCCACATTTTCCTACATAAGTGATGGCACTTCAGAAGTAATTCATTTGCTGTGAAGTGCTTTGTGGCAGCCTGTGAGCAAGAAAGGGACTAAAAATTCAAGTTCTTTCCTTCGGTCTTCCATTAATCTCCTGAAAGCACCGACTATGTACTCAGGGATTCAGTCCTCGGTTTAAGTTGGCATTATTCACGTGTTAACCTGGACTCTAATGCTGGCAGACTGACTGAGGGGCATTCCAGATCCTACCTGCATCAGACATTAATACTTTCCACCAAGTATCAAGAATGTAAATTCCAGCAGAACGCTCTCCTCCCTGGCCCAAGGAAACAAACACCAACTGTAGCACTCCAATTGCTGCCTAGTCCGAGTTCAGCTACTGAAGCAGAGACCAGAAAAAGTAAACCAGCCACTTGTGTCTGTGTAACTTAGTACTAGTCTGCAGTACTTTAATCTCTGGGCTTTCAGAAAGCTCAAGCAGTTTGCCTTCAACCAAAACTTTCCCCATAAAGATACCAAATTGTAATTCAGTCCAAGGTCCAAGCACGAGCAAGCCCACTTCTGAGTATGTACCATAGTGAATAAATTGGGAGATACAATGACAAACTGCATTGATTTTCCACTGCCTATGTACAAAGACTACAATGCAACATATGGAGGAGGTGTAGTCATGAAAGTACCACAGTAAACAAGGTATAACATATGTAGCAAAAGCTTTCAGATTTTCAAATACCAACAACTTGCATTTATGTAGCATCTTCAACGTAAAAAAGTACCAAGGCCCTTCACATGGGCACAATCAGAAATAAATGGATGCCAAGCCAAAGGAGAAGATTTTAGGAGTGGTGGCCAAAAGTTTGGTTTTAAGGAGAGGGGGATGAAGAGGGCCAGGCAGGTTTTTTTTTTTGGGGGGGGGGGGGGGGTGCTGCGCTTCGGAAGGGCATGGGACCTAGGCAGCTAAAGCACGACCAATGATCGTAGGGGCTGTACAAGAGGCAGGATCCAGAGAAATGAAGAGTTCAGGGGTGTAGGGCTGGAGAAGGTTACAGAGATGGGGAGTGGCGAGACCATAAAGGGATTTAAACATGTGAATGAGAATTTTCAATTGGGGGACTGGGAGCCACTGCGTTGGAGGATGATGGTGTGGTTGACAGTGTCAAAAGCTGTAGTGAGGTGGAGGGATAATGCACCAGACACAGTGGATGCCACTTGACTTTTGGTTACAGTCATTTTGGTGCAAGGGCAGAAACCTGATCAGAGAGATTCAGATGAGCTAGATTTGGGAGACAACATGTTCAAGGACTTTGGAACAAGGAAACCAGAAAAGGTTTTGTTCAAGTAACCACTATGTTTATTTCTTTATACTAACAGTCAAAATAGAAAATGCAGGAAACCCTAAGCAGGTCCACTGGCTTTTCAAAGAAAAGGTAGAGAATCTTCATCAGAACCGAAAAAGGGACGCAGGAGATTTTTTTACGATTGACAAAAAAAAAAGATGGGAAGGGTGAAATCGCGAGTAACGGACACAAGTCAAATATGTGAACTAGTGCAAAGAAGCAGATAACAAGCCTAGAAGTCTGGTCAGAGATTTTGTAGAAAACTGTGCCGCAAAGATAAAACCATGGATTAATATGGATTTAATTCTTTTGCTATTTTCTGTTTTACCAAATTTCTCCGCACCTCTCCCTGAAAGTCCCAATTCTAGCCCTAGACACTAGCACCTCACCCAACTAAACATTCATGTATTTGGAAGGTTAGAGACTGTGGGCACCAGTAGGCTATAATTTGAAGAGCATGAAAGCAAGCCTGTTCCTGCTCCCTTTCAATTAACTACATGCAAACACTTTTCAGCAAGAACCAGTGAGCAGAAACAATGATCCAAGTGCTTACCCCCTGCCCAAGAGCAGTGGCAGCCAATGGTACCTTAACTGAAAATCAACAAATTCAGCACAAACCAGGTTTTGAACATAGGATCTTCCTTTGTGATCCAGTACCACATTAGACAGAGTATTTACCTACTGAGCGATTGGAGCAGCATTTGTCAACGGTTATAAATTACTCAATACTAGATGCTTACAATGAATCCTCTCACCCTGTAATCTTTTTCTCCAATTTTGTTACCATGACCTATCTGTCTGAATCCCACATCCCCCTGTCATACTCTCATTTGATCCCTTCGTCTCGCTAATGCATCATCTGTGCCAGGTCTTTCTGATCGATATCTCTGATCTCTGTCCATTTGCTGTTCTCTCTGGTTTTTAGTTCATGATATTCCTCTCTCTCTCTCTTGTCCTGACTTCAATCCTCCCTGAAATGTCATTGATTTGGACATGTACCAGTTTACTACTTTCTGTTCCACCTTTCTCCACGTCTGCTGCAAATCGCTTTTTCCTGCTCTGCCAGGTTTCTCGGTTTCCCTGTAAAGCAGACTTTTTACTTACACAATGAACCCTATAAAAATATGGTTTGTTGTCTCACACAGTCACCTTTGGCACTCCCAACTCATTCCTCATTGATCTGCTGCTCTTCTAGGACAGCTCAACCAGTTCCCTTGATCCCACAACCACACGTGCTGCCAGACTGCCAATCTGACATTAAGTCTTTGAAGGCTATTTTGACTCATCCAAGAAAATCGGGAGATACTGAGACCATCATTTTTGGCCCCCATCAGCTCAATCCCCTTGCAACAGACTCCAACCACCCTCTCGGGCCACAAGCTTAGTCTGAACCAGATGGTGCAAAATCCTGGTGTGCTGTTTGACTTTGAATTAAACTTCAAACCCATCATCAGTCTATCTGATTTTGATGGTGTTAGTCAGCCTTGGATCAATGGTAGCAGACTCACCCGAGTAAGAGGGTGGTGGGTTCAAGACCCAATCCAGAATTCGAGCACATAATCTGGGCTGACACTTCAGTGCGGTATTGAAAGATTTCTGCATTGTTACAGATGCCATCTTTTGGATGAGGTGTTAAACCAAGCTCCCATAAGCTCTCTCGGGTGAACATAGAAGATGCAATAGCACTATTCAAAGAGGAGGGGAACTCACTCAGTGTCCTGACTAACAGTTATTCGGCAACCAACACCACCAAAAACAAATTAATTGGGCATTCACCTCATTGCTGTTTGTGGGACCTTATGCACAAATTGGCTGTTGCATTTACATGCAAAACAGTGACTACATTTCAAAAGTAATTATATGATAGCAAAATACTGCAGATGCTGGAAATCCGAAACAGAAAATGCTGGAAAAACTCAATATCGAGTTCAACAATTTCAGATCATAACCTCGGCCCCTATTACATTTTTACTTATATTTTTTATCCACCCCTTTGTTTTGGTTTTTCCCTCTTCTCCCCCCACCCCTTTTTTTTCCCCCCTCTCTCCCACATGGCAACTGTCTCCCATTCTGCCAGCGCATTTCACGCCTAATCTAGAACCGTCTTTTGTCTCCACTAGTCCTATCACCATCTCATCTCGTTTTGAATACCTCTTAATGTCTCTTCACTTCTTTTGTTCCCTCCCAGCCCTGCCTTTCGATCTATTTCATTTCCTTTCCAGTTTTGAAAAAGGGTTAGACCCGAAACGTCGACTCTAATTTCTCTCCACGGATGTTGCCTGGCCTGCTGAGTTTTTCCAGCATTTTCTGTTGTTATTTCAAAAGTAATTAATTGGCTGTAAACTGCTTCAGCGCATCCTAAGGACATGAAAAGCACTACTACATAAATGGAAGTTTGTTTATTCCTTCTTTAGCACATCCTTCACTATGCCAAAACCCTTATCCGCTCCAGACACCGAGACTGGATTCCCCCATTTGTCCTTCTTGCCAACCTCCCACCCTCCATTAACTTCAAAACATTGGCCCAGCACGTTGTTCCAAACCTCACTGACCTGCATTGATCTTGTCTCAATTAAAATTAAAATTTCCATCTTCAAATATCCCCATGGCCTCAGCTCCCACCACCCTTCCCAAAACCCCTGCAATCTACTCCATTTTTATATGCTCTCCCACACCCTTTGGTCCCCCGACTCTAGCTTTTTATACTTTATTTTTTGATCCCACCATTGGTGATCGAGCTTTAATCCATCCCAACCCCCATTATGTGGAACGCCCAGTCTAAATCAGCACCCACCTTTAAAAACCCATCTTTTCCAACAGGCTTCGATAATCTCTCCTAACTACACTAGCTCACTGTCTCGTGCATCTATTTTTTCTTCACCCTGTGTAAAGCACTTTGGAACATTTTCTACATTAAAAAGATGCTATGTAAATGCAAATTGCTGCTATTGATTCATATCTTTTAATTGAAAAATCTTCCATAGTATCCTGCAACCATGTAATTTTTCTGAAGGTTTCGGATAAGAGGACAAAGCTTGTGCAAGTGTACAGAAGACCAGGTCTTCACGTTCCAAATCAGCAAAGGATCGGGATAGTATGTAAAATAGATAGTGATGCATGGAGTTCAGTCTGGCTTGTTCACCCAAAACTCTGGTTCAGTTAAAATGCCTGAACAAGACTGATGCAGAAGATGGATACAGATTCTTACACTCAAAAAGTAAATTAATTCTGGTTAAACACCCCAAATCAGTTAGCCATGGCAAGGAAGTGAAAGTGTTTCACTTTTTAAAATTGCATTATGTAGAATTGTAAGTGTGCTGTGACAAAACACTGCATTAAAGTGTGTCGATCTGCAGTTCATCGCCACCTAATCACTTACTAGTCAGAGTGCCTTGTGCTAGCTAATTCTATGACACGTGTCAGCTGCAAATCCATTGTTGTCTCACAATACACTTTCTGTTCCTCCTCAATTTCCTTCTCAACCCATGCTGTTGGATAGCCATTTATTGGTAGGCTGAATGGCTTAACAGCAAAACAATTTGTACCACTGCTGAGTTAAGACTGAACATTATAGTTCTTGCTGTTTCCTGCTATGCTGAATAATCAGATCTATATCATAGAAAGGACCCATCAAGTATTTTGGACAAAGTTGTTATTTACAACACAATAAAAGCAAACGGATACAGACAAAGCAAGCATGGATAGGTCAAGAAACCCTGCAGAACTGGCAATGTTAGAACTGTAGTTTGACTCAGACAAAACTGTAAAACAGATTTAGCAATGCGGGACTGTAACTAATTTTGGGTAATACATGCTAACAAATTCAAAGCTGTGTACGCAGCACAAAATTTAAATTCATGATTTTAATAGCTTGATTACACTTGCTTCCAGTTGTATCTGAGGCAGATAATAAAAAGTTCCAAAATATTCTCAAGTTTAACATATTATCCGCCCTTGCCCCAGAAAGCACTGCAAAATGCAAAGCCTTCATATATATATATATATATATATATATATATCACAGCCAGATACAAAGCTACTTTACTTGGTGCTAGCTGTCCCAGAGTTTTCTTTGAACCAGTTGGGTAACTTTCTGGACTGACCCATAAGACAGGGCAGCTTCCCACCAATGAGTGATGCAATTCAGTGTACTTCAAATTGTGTGACTGTGTGGAGGGAGTGCACTAATGCCACAAAATTTGAAGTTGTTACCAAGCATTTAAAGCTTAATTGGGCATGATGTTCTGTGGTGAAGACAGAGATGGCCTGATGCACTTCATTCGTGGTTCACTTCTGATACTGGTTAGTGAGGCATCTAGACCCATGAACTAAGCTGATGACTCAGCAAAAACAAAGCTCAGTTGCACCGTTAGTGCAATAACCACCAACATGCACTACTCTTGGACGCAGCACTGCCCAAGGCATGAGACTTCTTCACCCTGAATCCCCACAAAGGACAAAAACAGATCAGGTTAGATGAAGAAGAGTGGAGGACACTCATTAACCTGGTGTGGAAGCCTGTTTCTGTGCTATTTTAATGACCCAAAAGTCAGACCCACAACATGTCAATTTGCAATTCAATTTATTTATATTGTTCCAAATGAAAAATAAATCTTGGGAATAAGATTAGGTTATAGGATAATCAAATGCAAAAGTTATAATGAAGTAATGTTTCATGCAGAATAATTCTGGGGTTACCGAGCAAAAGAAGCAACTGTAAAATTGCAAACGTTTTTGTGCAAGAGTGTAATTCGTACTTTATGGGGACACAGTAACAATCTATGTATCCTTTATTAATGACATCCTTTAGTGCAAATAAACTATTTTATTTACAGCATATATACTTTTGTTGGATGTAAGGAGTAAACAAATTACATTCATTTTCATAATGAGCCATCTTTACTGGAGTGTGCCTGCCAAAGGTACTAAAGGTACACATGGCTGACTTATCCATTTCCTTAGGTGGAAGTGTGAGAGTATATCTAATACAAGAGGCTACTCCTGGTTTAGATAGAACAATGGGAATCAAATGATAAATTGCAAAACATTTACTACCTACTTGATCAGACTGGCTTAAAACCCCCATTATCTAGATGGCTTGGTATAGGAACAGAGAGAAACTATGAAATTCATGCAGCTGGTCAAGTTTCACCAGCTAAGGACTGGAATTTGCTACGAATACAATGGCCTGTGTTTGTACAGTGCAGGAAGCCATGACAATATCAGTGTGGCCTTGGACTAGATAATTTTGTTCACTACCACCGACAATTAATTTAATCTTTTCTTCCTGCCCCCACACCGTTACCTCCCGCAAGTACCTATCCGTGGCCCCTCTCCACTACATGCTGCTCCTAGACGACTTCATCTACAGCCATGGGGGCTGCTTCCACCTGTACGCTTACAACACCCAGTTCTACACCATCTCTCGACAACTCCACTGCCTCTACTGACATTATCTTCAGCTCCCACCACAAACTTTATACTTACCACTGATTCCATCCTCCTCCCTAGCTACCGCCTCAGGCTGAAGCAGACTGCTCACAATCTGGACGTCCTGTTAAACAGAGCGGAGTTTCCAATCCCATTCATCACAAAGACTGCCTACTTCCACGTCAATTATGTCACCTCAATTCATCTACCATGGAAACCCTCATCCATCCCTTTGTCACCTCCAGGCTCAATGATTTCAATGTTCTCTCCGACCTCCCATCTTCCACACTCCATAAACTTCAACTCTTCCAAAACTCTACTGCATGTTACCTATCCCGCACTCGTCCATCATCCGTCCTTGCTAACATGGTCCCCCAACACCTCCAATTTAAAATTATATTTAAATCCCTTCATGACACCTCTATCTCTAATTTCCTTCTGCCATACAACCTCTCCCTGAACTCTCCGTTCCTCTCACTGGCATTTTGCACATGCCCCCACCCCCCTCTCTTCACACCACCGTTGGAGACCATACCTTCAGTCGCCTAGCCCTCCTGCTCTGCAATTCCCTCCCTAAACTCCACCTCGCTGACCAAGCTTTTAATCATCCCTCCTGATATCTCCTCCTTTAGCTCGGCGTCATTATTGCAGCTCTGTGAGCACTTTGGGACTTTTCCTATATAAATTCAACAAGTTGTTAAAAGATGCACAAAATCAGCTGATCAGATGTTCTTATTTTTGCATGCAACAGCGGGTGGTGATATACAGAGTTCAAGAGCCTCTACAAGTTTTCCAGCTTCTGATCACTAACCAATGATCATCAGGTGAGAATAGGATTGGGCTCAGCTTTGATCCACCCCACGACGTTAACATCTAGGCTCGCACATGAAGAATAGCTACTTAAAAGTACTGGTGGGGGTAGAGAAAAAAAGAAAAGCTAATAACAGATCTATAATGCTGACTGAAGCTGCATGGGGAGATTCAAATATGGAGTTGGAATAACATCTCTTCCAATATGTTAATAAACAGCAATCCACATCCAGGGCTTGGCCTTGGTGCCTCAGTCAGTAAAGGGCCAGCTGGTTTGGTGCCTAGCCCAGAGATGTAATCTAAACCAAATTAGCTGATCTTGGTGTGGGCATTAAAACTGGGGAAGAGGAGAAAGAGAAATAAAGAAAAAGGGCAATTAGTAACCCTTCTGGGAAGGATGCACTTAATGGAAGTCAGGTGATAAGAAAAAGTAGGCTCAGGTATGATGCCCTCTACAGTTAAACAGCCGACCAATGTTCACATGAAACATGGTCACCCGAGACAAGATACCAGAGAACTGCTGGCACCCCAGGAATCAATGCCTTCAGAAAGGACCGCAGCAAAATTGGGGGTTGGCGGGGGCAGGCAGAGAGAAGTTGTAGAGAAGCTTACTAATTTGGACAGCAGATATAGTCGGACTAGATTAGCTACATTAAGTCCTACTAGCCCAAGTTTACAGCTGGACTGGGTATTAAAGAAAAGATTCACTGTACTGAACTGACATAGTAAGCAGTGGTCAGATTTATTTTAATTATGCACATTTTTGCTCTGAGGAAAAATTTATTTTTAGTTTGCAGTATACTTGTGTGCATAGTAAGCTATACTAATGTTTCAAGAGCTGATTTTAATCATTGATGTCTATTCAGGAATTAATATTCACAATTTTCCATCAAAATATGAATAGCATAGAATATTCTTAATTTTCAAGGGTAGTAAAGGAGAGTATTACTGGAAATAACCCTACCACTGTCACTGTACCTGCAGCCCAAATTAGCAACTTTCCCACAGACTCCTACAATCCTGCACTACGCATGCCTTTTCACATACTGATCGAGCTTAAATTTGAGCAGTTTACAATTGTGGTGGAAGCATTCCAGCAATTCAAATTCCCACTGACACAGCCACATTGAACATGAAGAATTTGTAAACAAATCCACATCGTCCCGTAGATTGGGAATCAATGCCTTTTTCAGAGAACATTTCACCATTCGCAAAAATATATTGTGTGGCGCTGTACATCAATACTTCAGCATGAACTTCCAATACAAGCAAATAAAACTGACAGAAACTACATGCTTCAATCAAAAGGAAAATTGAATTGCAACCTTAATACACAAGCTTATCCATTTTCTCCCATTGTGTCAAAGTATTTGAATCGTTTTTTTCATGGCGTGCGGCAGAAGGAAGGAAGTTAATTCTCACCAATTAGGAGAAAAATCTTCACCTCTCCAGCAGCACAGGAGACTCAAGCCAGGAAGCAACTCTCACCATAAAGTACAGAACAGGACCCTACTCAATTCTGCCACCAGTCCTGGAGCAGTTAGTAACGGAAAAAAAATCAACCCCAAACAAGTGAAACGCTACCTTTACCTCTCGAATTCACTAGTGGATGATTAGAAACTTTACAAGTCATTTTTCCAGGGTCGCCGAGTTTAAAAATCATGTCACTCAGCACAGAAAACGAACTGAATTATAATCCATGGCACAAGCTCCTGAAAACACAGTCTGCTGCTCAAGTTTACTGCAGTGATCCAGATGCCAGTTATTTTCAAGTAGACCAGCTCCCCACATTTCTCATTGAAATCTCACTTTTCTGATGTGTAACTGTACATGCACACTTGTGTATACTACTTTCCACTGTCACCCTAATTAGATCCAAGTAGCTAAAGATCACTCTAAAACAGGCAGTGAATCAAAACTTCACAAAACAATACAACTCAATAGTGACTATAGTTCAGTTTGTCAAATTCTACTGTAGAGACTTAGTGTACTTCACTAGATATTTAGTGTCACCTGCAAGGCAAATTGAAAAATCAAGCCCTCCACAACACAGTGAACAACTGGAGGTTACAAAGTCACACAGATCATAACTTTGACACGATTGAAGCCAAGTGAAACAAAGTATTTGCATGCTAGTTAAATGAAAATTGTGAATTGCCAAGTGCCTTCAAAGAAGTCAATTCAAGCTATATCCTGGGTAGCATTTAGGAGCAATTTTTGTGGAATACTTTGAAATTTGCATTGTTTTATTCATCAGGCCATTCAGCCGCTCAAACCTGTTCCTCCATTCAATTAGATCATGGCTGATCTATACCTGAACTATTTTACCCGCCTTTGCTCTATGTCGGAAACTAGAAGTCGTTTTTCCAAGGAGTATATATTTTGCATTCCCTACGGTCATGAAAGAAGTTAATTTAATGAAAAACGAACATTCTCAACAATGAATGTCTTTGGTGGGAAATGGAACACTTTTTGAAACTTGATGCAAAATATTTCTTCAAGTTAATGGTCATTAATGAGATGGTCCAGGTGCAGCATGGTCACCAAGATATTAGGATTTACATACACAATCTAAACTGCTGGATACTGTGATCAGTTGGGTCATAAGGAGACAACAAATGCTTTCTCCACTCCAGAATTAAGAACCTGGACAAGTCACTTCAGACACTCCTTACAGTTCCGACAAAGGGTCATCGTCCTGAAACGTTAACTCGGTTTCTCTCTCCACAGATGCTGCCTGACCTGCCAAGTATTTCCAGCATTTTGTGTTTTTATTTACTACTTACACTAGCACTGATTTAGTTCAGATTCTAGCAGACGGGTGGTCTATGAGTCAGCAACCTGTGCCCACCCTGCTAAATCATGATGCCTTATCCCAGTGTCAAAAGTTGGAAAAATTAAACAAGCACCAACATCGATAATGGTCCTTGGCTGATCCCTAGAGTTGACTGCCTGCATCCTTGACCAAGAAAACAAAAAACGCTGCATTTTAAGGAGAGTATTGTTTCCAGTGGTAGAAGGATCAGTAACCAGAGGACACAGAGTTAAGTTGATTGGCAAAAGAACCAGAGGCAACACGTGAAAGGGTGATGGAAACAAATTCTATAGCTACTTTCAAAAGGAATTGGATAAATACGTGAGGGAAAAAATTTACAGGGCTTTCATTTAAAAAGCCAAAGAGCTGGCACAGGCATGATGGGTCGAATAGTATCCTCCTTTGGTGCATCATTCTATGATTCTATCAACAAAAAGTTTGTGGACCTCCTCCCTCTTAAAACATTTATTCTCTCAATACAGGCTAAAATTAATTTATTTTTGGTAAGACTATTCGCAGCAAGTGGGGGCAGGGAAAGAGGTCGGTTCAATTTTGTGCAGATATGGTAAGTTGCAAAATGAACAGTAATCCTGAGGGAATGGAATACTTTTTGCCTCTACGATTATATTATCCCAAGGCACTTTACAGGAGATGGGAGATGTGGCAGGGAATTACGGGCAATGACCCAAAATGAATTGAAGCGGTAGGTTTTGAGGAAGCTTTTGTTTTGAAGGTGAGGACAGAGGGTAACCAAAGTAGAGAGGGAATAGATGATGAATTCAGAGTGTTGGTGAAGGTTCTGCCCCCAATAATGAAGAGAGAGGGGGGAAGGAAACTCTACATCAAAGCCAAAAAAGCAGAGAACATATGCTGGGCTGCAGGACCAGAGGAAACTACAGAAGTCAGATGGAGCAAAGCCTGGGTGAAACCAAAAACAAGGATTTTGAAATAAATGTGCCAGTGGGAGGGGGGCGGAGTCAATGAAGTTCTGCATGAACAGAGCAAAAGGAGTTAAGGACGGGATGTGACTGGCAGACTCCAGGACAGATGTAGGTTATACCTTTCTCTATTACTCCCAATAGGTCCACTCGAAGAGCAACTCCTATTTTACCATTCCACATGACTTGAAAGGTTCAGAACCTCTCTTGATGAGCAATTGTGTGCCACTCAAATCCAGATGTAAAGTGACTGCTCTAACCCACAACACCTAGCAATTACTCAGCAAGATTTACATTAACATTTCTTCCATTGTACCTGGCTGCACACCAAGTAACTATTGTTCATTCCCCATTTTCCTCACTATTCATCAACATCCAATCTAATGACAAACTTTTCTAGGTTAAAAGCAACCATGTTCCCTATAATCTGAATGCACCGGAGCTTTCTACATCCACTGGTGGTGCATATTATTAGCCTCATTTACATATTTACATGAGCAGCCCTGACCAGCGAGTCAAAAACATTACACGTGTCCACTTTCGCACCCCTTGGCAACTTTAACACCCTTCAGGACGTCCCAAAGCGTTTTACAGCCAATTTACCAAGTTTGTGCCAGGTTAAGGAGTAGGATTTAGCAGCGTAAATGGCGAATGCTGGCTTAAGGTACCCAACTCCAAGAATCAGAATTAAAACAGAACCAGTATAAATGCCACTGAAATACCATTTTCCATTTACAGGCACTCATGTAGGTACAGCCTCAAGACTTGACAAGGATCCAAAATCCACATTGTACTCCATTTATTTCACAGAACTGCCTTGATGGCAAAAGCACTGGAGGCATCCCTGTAAACAAGGCAATGTCTTATGCTATTAGCGTCCAAGGCATCAAAAATCCCCCCTTGGGAAGCTGTGTGGGCTTCCTGAACAAAATATAAGTCAGCAGCGTACTGTGACACAAAATTTGGGCAATTAATTTCAGCAACTTTGTACTACATTACAACAGTGACTGAACTTCAAAAGTACTTCATTGGCTGTAAAGCGCTGTGATACATCTGGAGATAGTGAAAGGTGCTAGTCTTTCTTTTAATTGCACATATTTAATACTTGTATGTCTTTTGGGAGGGATTGATCCTTAAATATTTGTGTTAAAATTTAAAACCAAGGTATCCCTTGAACATCAAACCTATTTTTCCCCAGACAATTTTGTTCGAATTTGCAGCTGGAAGTAGAGCAAGGAGGAAGTATCCAGTATTGTCCTCCAGTATAAACTGGAGATCTCCAGCAGGAAGGGAACTACACAAACACAGTGTATGCAGTTCTACAATGTAACTGGGGTACCAGAATCTCAAGTGTCCTCTCACTGCAGGGATACATTTCCACAGGTGCGGTTTGCACTCCAGTAACTTATTCAAGTAGCCATTCTTCATGCATCAGCTTGAACAGACTGTCAGCAAGGTACATATCACAGCCAAGCTAAACCCTACTCACCATACATACATCTATGCATATAGCAGAGATTGTAGATAGTACCCACACTCAGGAAGAGACCAGTTAACTCAACAAAACAAGGAATTGAACCAGTGATGAGCCTGATCTGTACAACCCAACTGCTCGCTGGTAAACTGGGTGAGCCAGTGGAAGTGTGAGGGGGGGATTTAAATGTATTTATGTTCAATATTCAAGAGATACCATAGTTTAAATTAACAAAAAAAATCAACCCCACCCAAAAGATTGCAGTGTAGGAGTTGCTGGAAATCAACAGACTGCGAGACTTTCGTAGCAGCAAAGAAAAACGCGTGTTAGCTTTATTAACTCTCCGCATGGACTGAGGGACTCGGCCTCGTCGCAGGGCTATGACATCATCACACAATCGACGACTCTTAAAGGGACCCTGCCCCGATAACCCAACCAAGTTCCATACATAGCGTGGAGCGATAACAACGTTGGCTATACATAGTGAATTGTGTTACTGTCCCTATGTGGTCTCCGCCACAGCAGCTTATATATGAACCCACCATTCCCCACACAAAGTAGTGCTCCAAACAAAGTTGCTGCACAAATTAGAAGTGAATTTGTCTTAAACGAATTACACTCAATTAAATTACCACACCCTCGTAAATAAGAACATAAGAAATATGAGCGGAGTAGGCCATTTGGCCCAGCTCCACCATTCAGCAAGATCATGGCTGATCTTCTACCTCAACTCCACCTTCCCGCACTATCCCCATATCCCTTACTTCCCCAAAATTTATCTACCTCTGTCTTGAATATACTCAACAAGTGAGCATCCACAGCTCTCTGGGGTAGAGAATTCCAAAGATTCACAACCCTTTGAGTGAAGAAATTTCTAATCTCAGTCCTAAATGGCCTATCCCTTATTCTGTGACTGTGACCCCCCGTGTTCTAGATTCCCCAGCCAGGGGAAACATTTTCCCAGCATTAACCCCGTCAAGCCCCTTTAAGAATTTTGTGTTTCAATTAGATCACCTCTCATTCTTCTAAACTCTAAGGAATATAGGCCTAGACTACTCAACCTCTCCTCATAGGGCAATCCCCTCATCAAAGGAACCAGGCTAGTGAACCTTCGCTGCACTCCCTCCAAGGCAAGTATGTCTTTCCTCAGGTAAGGAGACCAGAACTCAACCCTTAAGTGGCAAGACTAATTATGTCAATACAATTTTACAAAAGGAGGTGCCATAATCAAGAAAGGGAATTTTTGTTTTACAGGTTAAGTACAATTTCAAGTTTAGCATCAACCTCCCATTTAAACACACTAAAGCTTACATTCAACATCTCAAGAGCCTCACAGCAACTCCTAGTCATTTTACAGATTATTTAATGGCACTAACCGGTATTTAGTCATACCTGTTTGGGTAAATAAAGCTACACCTTGAGGAGGAGGTCTCCCAAATTAGTGTTTTTTTATGTATCCATTTTCAGAACCAGCAATATATGAAAGTTCAGTTATAAATCAGTTGAATAGTTCAGGATGGCAACATTCTTTAAATCACCAATATGTTTAACATTAGACAGTGGGAACTGACCAATAAATGACAATACAACTGGACAATGAACTCCCACAGAGCACAAGTGGTCCATTTAATCAGTTACATGTTTTAAAAGGGTGGGAAGGAAGGGAAAGATAAAATACAAAGGGAACTCAAATCCCGTACCCAACTAAAAGTGTTTAACTGTAATAGCATCCAATGGAAGTGCAATTTTTTTAAAACCTGCAAACCAGCACCAGTATTTTTGTCCAGCATTTACTGTATAGATTCAAAACTTTTGGAAAGGCACACACTTGATGGTTACTTGAGTGGCAGCTAATTTTAAGGGGGTGGTTTTGAGGTATACCAGGATTTCACATACTGATTGTGACAACTGTAACAGTTTTGCTTTACACTGACACTAAAGCTGCAGTGTCAAACTGAAGTCAGGGCCTGAACTGAGCAAAACAGAGCGAGATTTCCTAGAGGGAATCCAATATTGCTGTGTGAGGACAGTGCTAATTCAGAGACAGTGACAAGTTTATACATTTTTCCAAAAAAAAATCTACAATAAGGCTTCCAAAGACATCCTAAAGAGAATCCATTAAAAACCAGGATGGGAGAGTTATTTCCACAGCAAAAAGATGACCAATACGTACCAGTCTCACGGAATTTAACCCACAATCTTTTTTTTATATTAGTTGCAGCATCTCCTCCTGCCCTCAAGCTACAACACCATTCACAACGCACACATAGCACAGAAACAAAAATCTTCAAATCTTTCACTTGGGTTGCCCAAATTTACTTTGTAATCTATTTTTACCAGACTAATTATAGTCAATGTATAAAGCCTATTTTTGTATCTACGGGTATGACAAAACTATCTTGAAACATTGATTTCTAGGACTCAATTTAAATGTTGTTATTATGTGTTCAGATAACAAATGAAAACAGCAACGATGCTGAATATTGCCACTGTTCAACTCATTAACACGCTATTCCCGATTTGAAATTTAAAACTGAACCACTTTGTAATAAGTGGGGTTTACAAAGAGTGCTTAATATGCTGTAGCAAATGCAAATTTTACACCAATTTATGGATTAGACCCAACTGGCAACCAACCTAGTACAGCAAGATTAAGTTGTCATCGGAAAAACAATCCAAGGAAGATTACAGTGTAAAAATATTATCACTCCTTAATAAACTTAGTATCTATTTTACAGATGAGGGAAAATTATACTCAGTGAAAGAACAATTGTTAAATTGAAGCTGAATATTTGTATAAAAAAAGCCAAAGAAAAGAAAATCTGCATCATTGTATTATAGGGATGCTGGATACCTGAACAAAATTGTTCATAGTTTTGCCTGAAATAATAAAAGACCATTTGCATCCACAGGGTTTTCAGTCAAAAAAAAATGACCCGTGAAAATATATATTTCATGTCTTCTTCTTAGGCAGTCCCTCGGAACCGAGGATGACTTGCTTCCACATTAAAAATGAGTTCACAGGTGGCTGATTAGTCCAATGCGGGACCTACAGTCTCTGTCACAGGTGGGGCAGACGGTGGTTGAAGGGGCGGGTGGGTGGGGTGCTTGGGTTGACGTGCGCTCCTTCCGCTTGCTCCCAGCGAAGAGACTCAAGGTGTTCGGCGCCTTCCCGGATGCTTCTCCTCCACTTTGTGCGGTCTTGGGCCAGGGATTCCCAGGTGTCGGTGGGGATGTTGCACTTTTTCAAGAAGGCTTTGAGGGTGTCCTTGAAGCGTTTCCTCTGCCCACCTGGGGCTTGATATTAAGGTTCAAGGACCCACAAACGACACTGAATTTCAGGGATTCTATCTGAACCCCCCCTTAATAGCCTTGCAATACACCCCCACATATCCATTCTTCTTGGACAATTGACAGTAATTCAATTCCAAATGTTAGTGTTCTGCATTAGTGGATCACCCTTACTGAAATATCTATCTTTTTATCTAATACAGTAGTTAATTTTTCAGCCATATTGGGACAATGTTACACGGGTCAAAATCAAAATGCCAACAAGATCCCCTGCACCCCAGTCCAATATGAAGATTTCCTCCCCATTGCTTCTTCTGGTTTCACATTTTAAAAATTGACGCCCGACTTCAAGAAATCTAGATTCTGAATACAGTGCTTTTCTACTGTTATTATGGAATTGTTAAAATTCATTCAATTTATTTTTACACAAGTTTAAGATAAAATATCTTCTCATTTGCTGACCATGTGTTTAGATTGTGTATTTAGAGGACTCTCTAAACACATGGGACTTTCACTTAAATCCATCAATGAACACAAAAATTGCAAAAGAGCTAGAGAATTAGATTAAGAGGGAGGTGGTGGTGTTCAAGAAGCCTAAGGCAATGTCTCACTCCTACACACCATCAATCCTGGGGATTTCTGACTAGGTTTTCACATTTACTTGTTACTTCTAACTAAAGCACCTAAATGTAATATTCTACAAACTCCCAAGCACACTTACCAGAGCTACAGTTATCAACAATTACCCCAGACAGAAAATCTCAAAATACATACCCATTCCAGATAGAAGGAGTTGGGCACACAATTTGGCTAACAGTCCAACATAGTACTGAAGGAATGGTACATTAGAGGGTCTGCCTTTCAGATGCAATATTAAACCACAGCCCATCTGCTTATTCCAGTTAACAATCCCATGGTGCTATTCAAAAAAAAACAGAACTCAGTGCTCTGGCTGAGACTCTTCCATCAACCAACAGTATCAAAAATAGATTAACTGGCCATTCATCACATAATTGTGCGCAAAATGGCTGGTGAAACTGCCCCAAGTAGCAAGAGCGAATGTAAAATCCTTGGGGATCTCCTGAGAAATGCAACAAGACGCTATATAAATGCAAGTTGCTTCTTTATATGGGGACAGGTAGAAATACACCAAGTTACATTATGGCACCCTGTTTAGCAAAAGACCAAAAGGCTAAAATTTCAACAAACGCTGAACGATTTAAATGCTAGCAGTCTTTGACAGCACCTCCCAAACCCGCGACCTCTACCATCGAGAAGAACAAGAGCAACAGGCACATGGTAACACCATCAAGTTCCCCTCCAAGTCGCACACCATCCTGACTTGGAAATATATTACCGTTCCTTCATCGTCGCTGGGTCAAAATCCTGGAGCTCCCTCCCTAACAGCACTGTGAAGTCATATGAAGTTTCTTCAGACAAGATAACATACATAGTCCCAATCACGAAAGGCATGGTTAGTTCCATTCCCCAATCACCGGCTTGCAACTAAATCAAGATCTACTCAAATAGCAAATCTTACAAAAAGATCTTAACCAACACGGCAACCGTATCCAACAGGCTCCCTACTTGAGACACAAACACATTGATAAGCTGAAAAACATATATTAGAATCCGTGAAAAAGAAATCCAATCATTTTCTACTTAAAAAGCCACTTGCACTCTGAAGCTTCAATCAACATTTTTTTCACCACCTCAAAACAAACCAGAGGAGGGATAATAAAACCTCTCAATCCCCTCATCTTTCTAACTGTTGATTAGTCTGATGATCTAGGTTGTGACCATACAGATATAAAACAAAGAAAGCCAGCAATGTGATTCAAATTCATCAATCTTAGTCTAAAAAAGGAAGTGTTTTAATATATAAACTATAATACATCGTAATAGTGAACTAGAACCAGAAAAATGTCAGAAGTGTGTAGTTGTCAGCATTTTAAAGGCAACTTTTCCTCTATTACGGACTGACTTTCTGTATATTTCCAATATTTTGATTTTATTTTAAATTTCCATTTTGTGTTTTTGCATTGTGTCTCTCCATAGCATAGTTCCCACCTACAGTATACCATTTGCATTTGAAGAAACAACTCAATTCATCCATTAATCTAATGAGTAACTAATACATTATTCTGGTAAATCACCCACCTAAAAAAGCCATTACCATTAGAGATGTAGGTTCTTTTTCAAGAGAATTTATACATTATAAAGGACACCAAACCATCTTTCAGTTTGGAAGTAAAACGGACAAGCTGTCTGCCTCTCGGGGTAGGTGTTAAGGTCCCATGGCACTATTCCAAGAGGTACAGGAACCTCTCCCAGTGTCCTGGCAAACATTCCTCCTTCATTCAACACCACCTAAAACAAATCAACTGGTTGTTCACCAAATTTCCTTGAGATGTTCTTACGGTGTGAAAAGATGCTATACAAGTGCATGTGCTCCCTTCTTAAATTTTTTTGGTGGGAGGGGTAGTTTGAAAAGCAGCATCACAGTTCTTCACACGTCAAGAACTCAAAATAACTGTTCCGCTAACCCTCATACACCGTCCAGAACACAACAGAATTTTTCCAAGAAGAATGGATATGTGGGGGTGTATTGCAAGGCTATTAAGGGGGGGTTCGGATAGAATCCCTGAAATTCAGTGTAGTTTGTGGGTCCTTGAACCTTAATATCAAGCTATAGGTCAACTACACTACTTGTTCCTCCTTCCAATTTTCTATTGAAAGTAGAAGCTCATGCTGTGTATAGCTGCACAGCTTTGGGAAACCTTGGTGCTCATACAAGTGGTGACTTTTCATTAATGTATCCAGACTCCAAGGCACTTGACCAAATAGGGCACACAAATCTGCCATCTTCAGAAGCATCTCTGCATAGCACTGTTTAATAGCCAAGTGGGACAAGGAAACTACAAAAATGACAGATGCATTAGTGCTGTAACCACTTAGCTTTAACTAAAATTGTATTTTAAGCACCAATTCTGCTTACTTGGGTCATGTCTTCTCCCATTCTCTTTCTAATCCGGTCAATCACAATTTGCATTTATGCAAACAGAAGGAGCTATGATGACGAGTATAAGAGTGCCACACAAAGGAGGTAGCAGTTAAAGCTCTGGCAAATCTGTAAAAAGTTAAGAGAAAGCAACATCCAAGAAAGAACTGAATGTTAAGCAGAAGAAGAATTGAGGGGTTAATATAGAACATACACAAAAGGAGGTTAACTGTATATAGGTTATATATAGACAGATTAAGGGATTATATGACTAATATGACAACCTCAGCAGAAATAAAGACATCTATTGCAGCTCTTATGTATTGAGATAGCTGTATTTAAAATATTTTGTTCCTCTTAAAAGTACATAAGTTACAAAAATCTTCCCTATTTCCAGTATGGGAAGCATAGAAACTCCAATAGGAACACTCCAGCACAATTTCACTCCTTGTACTTTGTAAAGATTGAGTTTGTCCAAGAAACATTGGATATAGAACATTTTGCTGGATGAGGTGGAACAGTTAACAAGGAAATGGCTGAAAGATGGCTAATAACAGGAGTTAAATCTATTAAAATAAAAATGTATCATGAATGAGGAAATTTTTAAACATCTGAACTGTACATTTTTCACAAGTATCTATTGCTAGTTTGCAGAGTTAACCACTAGAAATTTAGCCTGAAGATTTACTTCAATGAACACAGGCTACACTCACTGGGGAACACTAGGATAATCTTTCACATGACCGAATAAATAACGAGTGAAAGATCAGCGATATGTACAGCTCCCCAGTGGGATCTTCTAATTGATGTTTACTCTGTACTTACAACGAACAAAAGAATTAAACAATTAAGTTACTGATGCTGCACACACAACATAATGGATGGGAATGACTACCATTTAGCTTTTCCTGGAGAGAGAGAAAGAAGTAACCCCAAATTCCTGCTCCCAACAGGTTGATGCTGTAGATGTACGCATTTTATACACAAGGTACTCGAGCCCTTTTCAAGAAAGGTTCCAACAAATACACCTGTATTTCTATGGAAGACCCAAGCAGAATTTACAGAATGACTTACTGATACAAACTGCAGTATATATTGTGGGAGATTATTAAATGAGTAGATAATCTCAATATAGCACTTAAAATAGTTGGTTTCATGACCTCCCACACTTAATTATATTCAATAATCATACAACTATTATACAACTGTATCAGAATTAGTATTAGGACCGCTGAGTGCAGAAGATCTTTGTACAACTTGCAGCAATTCCAGCAAAAAAATATATACCTGACAACACAAGTTACAGGAATGCCTTGGTCACAAAAGACAAAACTCTTTAAAACGTCTGAACAGTGAGTGAATGCTTAAATGTATGGAGCCACTCAAGCACATTTATTTAAAAATTCAACACAATGACAATTCTCATCAAAATACCAGCCAGAAAAACTAGACTGTTGTCTCCCTTCTTTATACGGTGACCAAGTCAGTCATTATTCAGTTACACTAGGAGTGATCCTGAATCACACCAGTGCTCACACGATGAAATCTGTTTAGAGTTGGGAGCTGAAGAACAGATTATTGGCTTACTCCCAATATTAAAGGATTGTTCATCTAACATTCCATTTACACCTGATTAAGTCTATTTATCTACAAATCAGGAGCACCAATATTAATTTAATGTATGCGCTTTTCCTGAATTTTGCACCTTCATCAGTCTAAATCTTTCTCAGATACTTAAAAAGTTGATACAAGATAAGAAATGATTATGCAGTTAGAATTTCTACAATTACTGGTTACCTGGAGATCAATTTTACTACTTCCTATATTTTACAATTCAACTCCAAGCAAAAACACCTCAAACACTAAACACAAGACAATTCAGCTGGGACAAATCTAAGAAAGGAACACAAATGCAATCCTTCAAAAACATTAATTTAATTGAGATAGGTATTTTCCTCTCGTGCTCAAGTCTTTCCTACAAGAGGATAGGCAATGAGAACACACATTGGGATCTAATCAAATGGCTTCAGTTAAGCATCAAAACAGGACAACCTCTCTCCTTGCATGTTTGCCTAGAAACCAGACAAGTCTTGAACCTGGAAAAAAATCAGATTCACTTTACATTAAAAGGCAGTTCCTTTCTCTTTGACATTTCCAACTACAATAGCTAAAGACTTTATGTTTTTAAAAAGTCACTTTAGAATTTGTGGCAACTCGCTACTGCTGAACAAGCCAACAAAAACAAATGACTAACACACAATCCAACAACCGGTTTTACCAAGAAATATGATTGTATTTTGCCGTTCCTTTTTTTTCAGCCTGAGCAATAACATCGGAAGCTTTGAAATTACCTTTTGGCATTTGTTCTTGATAATCGGTGTGACATGTAAGTGAGAGTTCTGTGCAAAAAGATGGGCTGAAAAACAGAACAGACTTGTCAGAATACCGCCATAATCTTCATTTCATGCCGATTAGGAAAGGAAGCATTTGCATAACGAGCGGGGTTTTTTTTTATATACACACACGCACTTATACATAAACGAAATATCAGAATGACAAGGTACCAAAAAAAAGCTAATTTACAGCGTGTCTGGTGAAGAGATGAAAACATATATTAACGGGCGGCAGATTTCGATAGAAACGAGTACGTACAGCAAGTTTTTATATATTTTAATAAAACGGTGCTCCCTCTCCCCACACCCGCCACCACCCCCTCCCTCCGGAAAATGACTGTATATCCAACACATTTATTTAGATGAGAAACTTACCGCTATGAGGTTCCTGGTTCGGAGAAATCTGTAAATTTGAGTCGGCTCTGGGAAAACGAAAGGGAACGAATTCGTGTCACAATCTCGACCAGCAACTTTCCACCCCCCACCCTCTCTCGCCCATCCTTAAACCAACTGGCAATGGAGGAAACATTCACAGACAAGGGGCTATTTGCAAATTGTTGGGGGGGGGGGGGGGGGGTTGTTCCCACAAATAAAATTAAATATTTAAGTGCATTTTTGAACCAATGTGAATCAGAATGAAGTGGAATTCTATCTCCAGGGTTAATGTTATAAACTAAAAAGTGCGACCTAAACGTTAGTCATCCCCCCCTTCCCAACTGTTGAATCTTTCACAGGTTTTAATCGAGATTAAAATGAAATGTTTTAAGACAGACAGGTGCAAAAATAATTTTCCCCTCCAACTTACACAGGTATAAATTCCCCCCCCCTGTCCCAACTCACAGGGGCGCGCATCTTTTTTGTGCTAATTTTACACAATAAAATCACAATCATAAGTCAGCACTGGCTGCTTTAAGGCGGCGAGGTTCGGGGACAAACCCCCCTCACCGCCCGCCTCCTCGCTGCTTTAAAGCCTGGCCGGCCCGGAGTGAGAATTACCTCAGATTATTACATTATTATAATTATTACCCCTCTCTCCCAAAAGTGAGAGAGGGCGAGCGAGCGAGCGCGGGGTGATTTTTCTGAGGTAACGCGGCCTAGTCCGGAGGTGAATCCTCGGCATCCGCCGCCATCCCGAGCCGGCCCGGGGTCCCGGTGAGGCGGCAAGGGGGGAAGCTGACTGAAACCCGACCGCCTTCCAACACCCCACACACAACCCCCCGAACGGATTGTATTATTCCAATAATTAATAATCATTTAAACGAGATTGGGGGGGGGGGATTTTAATTATTTAAACAAAACAAACCCCCCCCGGGTTTGCCGGTAGAAAACTTACTCTCGAAGGCCTGCAAGAACAGCTCGTGGTCGGCCTGGATTTGGTCGATCTTGGGTTTCTTCACGGCGTTTTTGCCCCCTCCGTGCTTGTGAGGAGCCATGGCGTGCTCGGCGGGGGGAAGAGAGGAGGAGGGAAGGGGAGAGAGGAGGAGGGGAGGCGGGGGGGTGAGTAATTTACCTCAGGGCCGGGCGGAAAAAAAAAATTCCAGTCAGAGAGAGAGAGAGAATTTTTTTTTTTTTTTAATTTTTCTCTCTTTTCGATGAGATGCCGCCGCCGCCGCCGGCCTCAACCACAGCGCGGCCCCGGAAGTCCCGCCCACCCACTCGCCTCTCGCCCCAGCCGATTGGCTGGCTCCCCGGCTGCCGATTGGCCGGCAGCTCACGCCACTCCGGCCGGGCTTCCGCTTGCAGCGGCGGCGCGAGGTTGCCGCTCGCTCTCCGGCTTCAACCGTTTTCGCGGGAAAGGCGCGCGCGGTGCGCCATGGGTGCAGGAGGAGGAGGAGGTTGGCTTAATGGAGCCAGACTTGTGTGTGTGTGTGACCTCCTCTCTCCCCAAAAAAAAGCTCAATCTTTCTCCTTATCTCAGGGCAGTTGCCTATTGGGAAGTTTAAGCATGTGCACCACCAATAAAAAACTGTAGCTTAATTAAAAGGAAACAAATTCAAATTAAAATACTATTCCAGATATCTGCGCTCCTCTAAATCTGCCCTCTTGAGCATCCCTGATTAGAATCGCTCACCCATAAGTGGCCGTGCCTTCAGCTGCCAAGGCCCTAAGCTCTGGAATTCCCTGCCTAAACATAGAAACAATAGAAGATAGGAGCAGGAGTAGGCCATTTGGCCCCTCGAGCCTGCTCGCCATTCAATGAGATCATGGCTGATCATCCAAATTCAGTACCCTGTCTCTGCTTTCTCCCCCTATCCCTTGATCCCTTTAGCTTTAAGAAATATATCTAACTCCTTCTTGAATATATTTAATGAATTGGCCTCCACTGCCTTCTGTGGTAGAGAATTCCACAGGTTCACCACTCTCTGGGTGAAGAAATTCCTCCTCATCTCTGTCCTAAATGGCTTACCCCTTATCCTTAGACTGTGACCCCTGGTTCTGAACTCCCCCACCATCGGGAACATCCTTCCTGCATCTAGTCTGTCTAGTCCTGTTAGAATTTTATAAGTTTCAATGAGATCCCCTCTCATTCTTCTAAACTCCAGCGAGTATAAGCCCAATCGACACAATCTCTCCTCATACGTCATTCCTGCCATTCCAGGTATCAGTCTGGTGAATCTTCACTGCACTCCCTCCATGGCAAGAACATCCTTCCTCAGATAAGGTGACCAAAACTGCACACAATACTCAAGGTGTGGTCTCACCAAGGCCATGTACAACTGCAGCAAGACATCCTTGTTCCTGTACTCAAACCCTCTCGCTACGAAGGCCAACATACCATTTGCCTTCTTAACTGCCTGCTGCACCTGCATGCTTACCTTCAGTGACTGGTGCACAAGGACACCCAGGTCTCGTTGCACTTCCCCTTCTCCCAATCTATTGCCGTTCAGATAATAATCTGCCTTCCTGTTTTTTCCACCAAAGTGGATAACCTCGCATTTATCCACATTATACTGCATCTGCCATGCTTCTGCCCAATCACCCAACCTGTCCAAACCATACTGGAGTTTCTCGGCATCCTCCTCACAGCACACACGCCCACCCAGCTTTGTGTCGTCTGCAAACTTGGAGATATTACATCTAGTTCCCTCGTCTAGATCATTTATATATATTGTGAATAGCTGGGGTCCTAGGACCGATCCCTGCAGTACCCCACTAGTCACTGCCTGCCACTCGGGAAAAAAAACGTTTATTCCAACTCTTTGCTTCCTGTCTGCTTTCCAGTTTTCTATCCAAGTCAATACCTTGCCCCCAATCCCATGTGCCTTAACTTTACATGCTAATCTCTTATGCAGGACCTTATCGAAAGCCTTCTGAAAGTCCAAATACACCACATCCACTGGTTCTCCCTTATCTATTCTACCAGTTACATCCTCAAAAAATTCCAGTAGATTAGTCAAGTACGATTTACCTTTTGTAAATCCATGTTGACTTTGTCCGATCCTCTCACTGTTTTCCAAGTGCTCTGCTATTAAATCTTTTATAATGGACTCTAGCATTTTCCCCACTACCGATGTCAGGCTGACCGGTCTAGAATTCCCCATTTTCTCTCTACCACCTTTTTTGAATAGTGGGGTAACATGAGCTGCCCTCCAATCCATGGGAACTGTTCCAGAGTCCATCGAATTTTGGAAGATGACCAGCAATGCATCTACTATTTCTAGGGCCACTTCCTCAAGTACCCTAGGATGTAGATTATCAGGCCCTGGAGATTTATCGGCCTTCAATCCCGTCAATTTCCCTAACACCATTTCCCTACAAATACTGATTTCTTTCAATTCCTCCCTCTCATTAGACCCTATGTTCCCCGACATCTCTGGGAGGTTATTTGTGTCCTCCTTTGTGAAGACAGAACCAAAGTATGTATTTAATTGGTCTGCCATTTCTTTGTTCCCCATTATAAATTCCCCTGATCTTGATTCTGACCGGGGATAACTCCCCTGCTCTTCTTCGAAATAGTGCCACGGGATCTTTTACGTCCAACTGAGAGAGCAGACGGGATCTCGGTTTAACGTCGCACCCAGAAGATAGCACTGGAGTGTTAGCCTAGATTTTTGTGCTCAGGTCCTTGGGGTGGGACTTGAACCCACAACCTTCTGACTCAGAGGGAAGTGCTACCCACTGAGCCTCAGGAGTGATGATGCACATTAGTCTCTCCGGTGCCTACAGGTCGTGGAAGGCCTCAAGCGTGCCGGCGGACACCGCGTGCTCCATCTCCAGGGACACTTGGGCGCGAACGTGGCCACGGAAGAGAGGCAGGCAGTTGGGCCGAACGACCCCCCTCGACCGCCCGCTGCCTGGACCTGTTGATGGCCACCTTGGCCAGGCCCAGGAGCAGTCCCACGAGGAGGTCTTCCAACTTGCCCGCTCCCCCCGGCACCGGGTGACCAAAGATCAGGAGCGTGGGACTGAAGTGCAGCCAAAAATCAAGGAGCAGCCCCTTCAAGTAATGGAAGAGGGGCTGCAACCTCTCACACTCAATGTAAACATGGAACACGGACTCCTCCAGGTGGCCCCAGACTGTCTCACTATTGTATTGGCCCATCATTTTATCTTATGGCATATTCTCAGAATATACATTTTTATCAATTTGAAAAAAAATAAAGATTTGATCACATCACATTAGTCTCAGTGGGCAGCACTCTCTTGTCTCTGAGTCAGAGGGTTGTGGGTTCAAGCCCCACTCCAGAGACTTGAACACAAAAATTCTAGGCTGATGCTCCCACTGCAGCACTGAGGGGGTGCCGCACTGTCAGAGGTGCTGTCTTTCAGATGAGACATTACAGGAATGGTAGCATAGCGGTTATGTTACTGGATTAGTAATCCAGACGCCAGGACTAATAAATACATTGCAACTGGGAGTTCAAATCCCACCACGACAGCTGGGGAATTTAAATTCAGTTAATTAAATAAATCTGGAATTAAAAAGCTAGTATCAGTAATGGTAACCATATAACTATCGGATTGTCATAAAAGCCCATCTGGTTCACTAATGTCCTTTCGGCAAGGAAATCTACTGTCCTTACTCAGTCTGGTCCATATGTGATTCCAGACCCACCAATGTGGTTGATTCTTAACTGTCCTCTGAAATGGCCTAGCAAGCAACTCAGTTATACCAAACTGCTACAACAAAGTCAGCACTGTGGGAGTGCCTTCACCACACAGACTGCAGCAGTTCAAGCAGGTGGCTCACCACCACCTTCTCAAGGGCAATAAATGCTGGTCTTGCCAGCAATGCCCACATCCTGTGAATGAATGAATTAAAATAAAACCCCAAATGTAGCAAGATAGACACATATGTAGAAATTTATGGCACAGAATGAGGCCATTTGGCCCATCGTGTCAGTGCCGGCCAAAAAAGAGCTATCCAGTCTGATTCCACTTTCCAGCTCTTGGTCCATAGCCTTGTAGGTGAGGCCACTTCAAGTGCATATCCAAGTATATTTTAAATGCAATGAGGGTTTCTGCCTCTACCACCCACTCAAGCAGTGAGTTCCAGACCCCCACCGCCCTCTGGGTGAAAAAATTTCCCCTCTAATCCTTCTACCAATTACTTTAAATCTATGCCCCCATGGCTACTGACCTCTCTGCTAAGGGAAATAGGTTGTTCCTATCCACTCTATCTAGGCCCCTAATAATTTTGTACACCTCAATCAAGTCTCCTCTCAGCCTCCTCATAAATCTCCTCTGAACCCTCTCTAGTGCCAAGTCTGTATATCACTGTTAGTAATAATTTTATCTACTGGCCTATTCTCATAATAGTTTTATAAATTAAAAATAAAGATTTGATCACATCCCATTGAAATCATTTATTGCTGAAAATAGCCATAGAATACAACCACCCAATGCTCATTGAGTCGAAGCATTCAAAAAGGGAGCTGGTTCCGTTCTATTTCAGCTGGGAGGAGAGAGATATGGGTTTCGGTACCAAAACAGTGAAACATGTACAGATTCTTTTCCTGTAGAAAGACGTTAGGAATAGATCAAAGGCTGATATTTTTTGTTCCCCCCCCCCCCCCCGCTTTTATCGTGGAACCATTGCGAAGGACCAAGACCCTGGAATACAAGAGAAGACCTGGTGAACCAAGAAGTCATTGTTACATGAGGGAAATCTTGGGATTTAAAAGCCTGAAGGTCATGGGAAGAAGGAAAGACCAAGGGAGGTAAGGAGTACAGCAATTTCGAAGTCCTTGGGGGAAAATGAGTTAGTCGAAGATGTTGAGTCTGAGTGTCCCAGATATGCTTATTCTAAGTCACTGGACACAGACAACAAGAATAACTTAAACAGGTCTTTACTAATCGAAGGTCAGGGCTGAACTGCTTAGCAAATTACTACACAGAGTTTATATACCGGTGTGGTCACCACCGGTACTACAATGTACAGTAGCCAAGAGAAAGTAGTCCATCTCTTAAGGTAGTCTCTTAAGGTGGTACAGGTTACATACACCACAGAAGATAATGTGATGAGACTTGCAGTGAGGAGGATGACCAGATAGTAAGGCATATTGCAGCTTGGGCAGAAGATGAGGGAAAATTCAGAGAAGCAACCAGTGAGTCTGGGCTCGATTTTAATTCCCGAGGCGGGTTGGAGTCGGGTTGCGTGGTGGGCGGGTTTGGGAGCCGCTTCCGGCGGGATCAGCTGCAGATGTCCGATTTTGATTCAATGAACTTATTAACTTTAAGGAGGCGCGCTGGCCGGTCCAATGAGTGGGATCGGGTCGGCTGGCCGCCTCTGATGACGGCACAACAGCAGCTGCTTTCAAAGCTGCCATCCAACCTAAGCCTTTCGATTGTGGTTTCCTGGACTTGATTTAAACATTATGACTTCTTCCAGAGGCAAGGCAGCTCCTCGTTTTAATGATGAGTCCCTCCAAGTTCTTGTGGATGCTGTCAGAGGACGCAGGGAGATTCTCTTCCCTCCTGATGGTTGGAGGAAGCCTCCTCAGCAGACCAAGGCAGCCTGGCTGCGCATTGCTCAGGAGGTGAGCGCAAGGTCAGGGTAAGTCCCAGGGTATGGCCTGCATCCCAGGGTCTTAAAAGAAGTGGCTGCAGAGATAGTGGATGCATTGGTTGCAATATACCAAAATTCCCTGGACTCTGGGGAGGTCCCAGCGGATTGGAAAACCGCAAATGTAACACCCCTATTTAAGAAAGGAGGGAGACAGAAAGCAGGAAACTATAGACCAGTTAGCCTAACATCTGTTGTTGGGAAAATGCTGGAGTCCTTCATTAAGGAAGCAGTAGCAGGGCATTTGGAAAATCATACATAGAAACATAGAAGATAGGAGCAGGAGTAGGCCATTTGGCCCTTCGAGCCTGCTCCGCCATTCAATGAGATCATGGCTGATCATCCAAATTCAGTACCCTGTCCCTGCCTTCTCCCCATATCCCTTGATCCCTTTAGCCTTAAGAAATATATCCAACTCCGTCTTGAATATATTTAATGAACTGGCCTCCACCGCCCTCTGTGGCAGAGAATTCCACAGGTTCACCACTCTCTGGGTGAAGAAATTCCTCCTAATTTCAGTCCTATATGGCTTACCCCTTATCTTTAGACTATGACCCCTGGTTCTGGACTCCCCAGCCATCAGAAACATCCTTCCTGCATCTAGTCTGTCCAGGCTTGACAGAATTTTATAGGTTTCAATGAGATCCCCTCTCAATCTTCTAAACTCCAGTGAGTATAAGCCCAATCGACACAATCTCTCCTCATACGTCATTCCTGCCATCCCAGGTATCAGCCTGGTGAATCTTCGCTGCACTCCTTCCATGGCAAGAACGTCCCTCCTCAGGTAAGGCGACCAAAACTGCACACAATACTCAAGGTGCGGTCTCACCAAGGCCCTGTACAACTGTAGCAAGACATCCTTGTTCCTGTACTCGAACCCTCTTGCTACGAAGGCCAACATACCATTTGCCTTCTTAACCGCCTGCTGCACCTGCATGCTTACCTTCAGCGACTGGTGCACAAGAACACCCAGGTCTCTTTGCACTTCCCCTTCTCCCAATCTATTGCCATTCAAATAATAATCTGCCTTCCTGCTTTTTCCACCAAAGTGGATAACCTCGCATTTATCCACATTATACTGCATTTGCCATGTTTCTGCCCAATCACCCAACCTGTCCAAATCGTACTGGAGTTTCACGACATCCTCCTCACAGCATACCCTCCCACCCAGCTTTGTGTCGTCTGCAAATTTGGAGATATTACATCCAATTCCCTCGTCCAGATCATTAATATATATTGTGAACAGCTGGGGTCCTAGGACCGATCCTTGCGGTACCCCACTAGCACTGCCTGCCACTCGGAAAACGACCCATTTATTCCAACTCTTTGCTTTCTGTCCACCAACCAGTTCGCTATCCAAGTCAATACCTTGCCCCCAATCCCATGTGCCTTAATTTTGCACGCTAATCTCTTATGTGGGACCTTATCGAAAGCCTTCTGAAAATCCAAATACACCACATCCACTGGTTCTCCCTTACCTATTCTACCAGTTACATCCTCAAAAAATTCCAGTAGATTAGTCAAGCATGATTTACCTTTTGTAAATCCATGTTGCATTTGTCCGATCCTGTCACTGCTTTCCAAGTGCTCTGCTATTACATCTTTTATAATGGACTCTAGCATTTTCCCCACTACCGATGTCAGGCTTACCGGTCTATAATTCCCCGCTTTATCTCTACCACCTTTTTTGAATAGTGGGGTAACATTAGCTACCCTCCAATCCATGGGTACTGTTCCAGAGTCTATCGAGTTCTGGAAGATGACCAGCAATGCATCTACTATTTCTAGGGCCACTTCCTTAAGTACCCTGGGATGTAGATTATCAGGCCCTGGGGATTTATCGGCCTTCAGTCCCATCAATTTTCCTAACACCATTTCCCTACAAATACTGATTTCTTTCAGTTCCACCCTTTCATCAGACCCTATGTTCCCCGGCATCTCTGGGAGGTTATTTGTGTCCTCTTTTGTGAAGACAGAACCAAAATACTGCAGTCAAGCAGAGTCAGCATGGTTTTATGAAAGGGAAATCATGTTTAACAAATTTGCTGGAGTTCTTTGAGGAGGTAACAAGCAGGGTGGACAAAGGTGAGCCAGTGGATGTGGTGTATTTGGATTTCCAGAAGGCATTCGATAAGGTGCCACATAAAAGGTTACTGCATAAGATAAGAGCTCACGGAATTGGGGGTAATATATTAGCATGGATAGAGAATTGGCTAACTAACAGAAAGCAGAGAGTCGGGATAAATGGGTTATTTTCTGGTTGGCAAACGGTAACTAGTGGGGTGCCACAAGGATCGGTGCTGGGGCCTCAACTATTTACAATCTACATTAATGACTTGGATGAAGGGACCGAGTGTAATGTAGCCAAGTTTGTGGATGATACAAAAATGGGTTGGAAAGCAAGTTGTGCAGAGGACTCAAAGAATCTGCAAAGGGATATAGACAGGCTAAGTGAGTGGGCAAACATTTGGCAGATGGAGTATTATGTGGGAAAGTGCGAGGTTATCCACTTTGGCAGGAAAAATAAAAAAGCAAACTATTATTTAAATGGAGAGAGATTACAAAATGCTACAGTTCAGAGGGACCTGGGGGTCCTTGTGCATGAAACACAAAAAGTTAGCATGCAGGTACAGCAAGTAATCAAAAAGGCAAATGGAATGTTGGCCTTTATTGCAAGGGGGTTGGAGTATAAAAGCAGGGAAGTCCTGCTACAACTGTACAGGGTATTGGTGAGACCACACCTGGAGTACTGCATACAGTTTTGGTCTCCTTATTTAAGAAAGGATATACTTGCATTGGAGGCAGTTCAGAGACGATTCACTAGGTTAATTCCAGAGATGAGGGTGTTGACTTATGAGGAAAGGTTGAGCAGGTTGGGCCTACACGCATTGGAATTTAGAAGAATGAGAGGTGATCTTATTGAAACATATAGGATACTGAGGGGGCTCGACAGGGTAGATGCAGAGAGGATGTTTCCCCTTGTGGGGAAATCTAGAATGCGAGGGCACAGTTTTTGAATAAAGGGTCGCCCTTTTAGAACTGAGATGAGGAGGAATTTCTTCTCTCAGAGGGTCGTAAATCTGTGGAATTCTCTGCCCCAGAGAGCTGTGGAGGCTGGGTCATTAAATACATTTAAGGTGGAGATAGACAGATTTTTTCAAGATAAGGGAGTGAAGGGTTATGAGGAGCGGGCAGGGAAGTGGCTTTGAGCCCAAGATCAGCCATGATCTTATTGAATGGCGGGGCAGGCTCGAGGGGCCAAGTGGCCTATTCCTGCTCCTATTTCTTATGTTCTTATGTCCTCGGCGGATGTCACAGGACTCTCCTAGCTCTGCTGAGCTGCATGCAGGTGCTGTGCCTCTGGGGCCACCCAGAAAAAGAGCGGTTTGTGAAATACAGGAACAATTGCAGGTGTCTCTGCAAGGGTTTGCTTCCAGGGTTAGTGCGAGTGTGGAGAGAATGGAGGAGTCCATCTCTAACATCAGCACTGCCGTGGTGGAGGCAATGGCACATGAACGCACCACCATGGATAGGATGGCAACCTCCGCGGAAAGGCTGGCTACCTCAGTGGAAAGGATGGCTACGGCCATAGAGTCAGGAAAACATGGTGACTGTTCAGAATAGAATGACATCTCTGGAGGAGCGATGGGAAGCTATTCAGCAGAGAGACCAGAGCTTCATGGACGTCCTTTTGAGGAGGACTGCCAGTGCAGATACGGGTCCTCATGGTTCCCCCTGAAGTGCAGCAATGTGCTCTCCTGCCACTTGCCAGCACTGAGGTGTGGCTGACCCATGAGAGGGATTTTGTTGGCAGGACAGAAGGAAGTGTGGGCCCCTCTCAAAGTGCCCACACGACCATGCCACTGCGGAGCCCTCGGTCAGAGACCCACTTTGCAGAGACAACTGAGATGGCTGTTTCAGCCCCTGCACAGCCGCAGGAAGAGCAGACTGTTGAAGAGCCCTCCCAGGCTCCCAAACCCAGAGGACGCCCGCCAAAGGCGTCTAAGCAGGCGCAGCATCCTAGTCAGCAAGGTGCCTCGACATCTGCTTAAGCCACAGGGGAGGCACTACTCAGAAGCACGCATAAGAGAAAGATTAAGCCACAAGGGGAGTCACTTGGGTGATGTTTCTTTTTTTTCTAACTCTTGCTGGTTTATTATCCTTTTGTCATGTGTTAAAGATAAATTATGTCAAACAGTTGATTGTGTGGCCTATGTGTTATGGGAAATGGCAAAAGCGCAATGAGGGCTCAGGGCGACTTGCTTTTGTAATGCTGATGGTAAAAGTGATAGGAAATAACAGGGTATAGCAGAGATGAAGTATGACGTTGGACAAGTGTCGCCTGCAATTACAGAGCCATATGGTAGCCACCTATGGTTGAAGAGTAAGCTTATGCGAATGTGGCATGGCAGTGTGCATACCCTGGTTGACGGGCAGCAGTGAACTGGAGGGTTGCTGCATTGGTCACAATAGGGCATGCAAGGCGCCCCTCGTCCTCCTCCTACTCCTCTTCCCAGGAAGATCTGCGCTGAGCCACGCGACTGCTACTCCTCCGATTATGAGGACCAGGATGAGAGGGCATAAATGTTTCCCATCCCCTTGCTATAGATTTCATTTGAGGCAACAATCTTGCAAGTGCATAGTCGAAGTGGCCTGAAATTATTCCATTCATGTCACACTGCAGATGGGTGTCAGCTTGAACAATCAGAAGGTCAGTAGATGTGCAAAATGTTATCCCATACCTACAACAGCAAAGTTGTTGCATTTGAATGTCAGCCATGTTTCAGGGGCACTTTTAAAGTGCTCCACCAATGCACACAAATCATGTCCTCCAGCAACTCGTCTCCTTGAACCTGGCCTGTTTCTGAAAAGTCAGGAAACAGGAGCCAGACGCACAAAAATGGAAAACCACTATGAAAATAGGATTAGCAACGCAGTTAACAGACTGTTTACTGCCTTAACAACCTGTCCCACCGGTTCCAGATGGGTCAGTTTGGGAGTGGCTAAACAGACACTCCTGAAAATCGGGTGGGGGCAGGATGGAGGCAGGTTGGGTGTCTGAAGCCATTTTTCCCGATTTTGGCAACAGACCCGCCTCCAAACCCACCTCCTCAGGGTTATTAAAATTGAGCCCGTTGTGTCTAGAGGCGACAGATCACCTGTCAGGCAGCAAGTTTTCTTGAATCTTGTCCAAGAGCGCAAGAGAGGTTTTAGCCTGGTCTTCCCTGGTATGGGAGCAACATTCAAGGTTTGGATGGACTAGGGTTTTATAGAGAGTTAAAAGTTATTAAGGAGAATGGAAGCATTCCAGCTTGAAAGAAGAAACCAAGCTTCTTGGAGCAAGCTTTAGTCACGGGGGAGATATGGGACTTCCAATTGAGGCCAAAGGAGATAGGAAGACCGAGAGTATTGATAGTTGAAGAAGGACTAAGGATGAAACTGTTATGAATCTTATGATCCATGAAGAAAGACTCATGAAATAACACTGGACGGCCAGCTGGTGGCGTCTGCCAAGGAGTATAAATACTCGGGCGTGGGCCCAGCTTGCCCAGGACATTGTATAAACAGGAACTAGTGAAAGATAACTAGACCTCCATGTTTGAAACAAGTTGATTAAAGCCTTGCTTTATACTCGAACCAAGTGCGTAGTGAGTTTTATTACGTCAGAAACCATCCAACGTAAAAGATGTTAGCTGCTGGTTATCCTTATCAGAGACATGAAGAAATAATGGGCCCAATAATAATGCAGAGACGGGTTCTGAACGGGGGTGGGGGGTGTGGAGGGGGTTGGGCGACAGTGAGCGTGAAACCCGGAAGAAGTTTTGGTGCGTTGGAATGTCCGATTTCAACATGGACACCTAATTATCATTTTACTTCCGGGTTTCGGGTCTCCAATGTGTGTCAGTAGGCGTGCTGTCTGCTCCCTGGAACGATAAAGTCTGGAATGTTGGACTGCTGCAGAACGAATGCAGCATGGTAGCTCTTCTTGTGGTTGCACAGCACCTGCGCATCGATGGACGAATATCCCTTGCTGTTTATAAAACCTCCTGGTTGCTATGGTGGTGTTCAGATTGCCACCTGTGTGCCGTAATAGGTACGGTAGCATAGTGGTTATGTTACTGGACCAATAATCCAACAGACATGAGTTCAAAACCCACCACGGCAACTGTGGAATTTTAATTGTGGTAATGGTGACCTATGAAACTATTGGATTGTCATAAAAACCCGTCTGGCAAATGAGTCAGAAGATTCATCATCAACTACAGAAGATCAAGTGATTGGAGAGGAAACTAAATAGCCATGATGGTAGACCACACAAAGTAACTTGATTAGAACTAAATATCCTGTATACATTTTCATCATACTCATAGAGCCATGCACAAACAAATACACAAATGAAAGAAAAGGAAGACTTGCACTTATGTAGTGTTTTTCACAACTTCAGGATGTCCCAAAGCGCTTTACAGCCAATGAAGTACTTTTGAAGTGTAGTCACTGTTGTAATGTAGGATACGCGGCAGCCAATTTGCGCACAGCAAGCTCCCACAAACAGCAATGTGATAATGACCAGATAATTGTTTTTTGTTATGTTGGTTGAGGGATAAATATTGGCCCAGGACACCAGGGAGAACTCCCCTGCTCTTCTTCGAAATAGTGGCCCTGGAATCTTTTACGTCCGCCTGAGAGAGCAAACGGAGCCTTGGTTTAACGTCTCATCCGAAAGACGGCACCTCCGACAGTGGAGCGCTCCCTCAGTACTGCCCCTCCAACAGTGGAGCGCTCCCTCAGTACTGCCCCTCCGACAGTGGAGCGCTCCCTCAGTACTGCCCCTCCGACAGTGGAGCGCTCCCTCAGTACTGCCCCTCCGACAGTGGAGCGCTCCCTCAGTACTGCACCTCCGACAGTGGAGCGCTCCCTCAGTACTGCCCCTCCGACAGTGGAGCGCTCCCTCAGTACTGCCCCTCCGACAGTGCAGCGCTCCCTCAGTACTGCACTGCAGAGTCAGCCTAGCGTTTTGTGCTCAAGTCTCTGGAGTGAGACTTGAACCCACAACCTTCTGACTCAGAGGTGAGAGTGGAGCAAAGCCATCACAGAGCATTAGCACAATATAAATGGTCAACATCTGTTCCTAAACAATAAAACTTTAGATGGTTATAACTTCCAAACAGAATGCATCTGAGTCATGGGAATTTCACATAAAGCCCATGAAAGAAAAGAAAAGAAATTAAAAGCAGGGGAGGAAGGGAGGGAGGAAGGAAGGAATTTTGTTTGAATATTTTACCTCCAAAGCACTACAAACGAAAGAAGGGACCCATACGAGAGATCACTTGTCTGGATGGTATAATATCTGCACTGATATACTTTCAAACCGTGTAATAAATTCCATGGATCAAGTGGCTCACTCCTGGTAGTTAAGATAGTTGTCTCCAAATATAACAGATCACCTGGAGTCGTGGATAGCGATCATGGACATCAACCCTAACTAATCTGACTTCACTAAGCAAGGGACTCTGAGGCCAATTTTGGAACCACTACCACCATTCCATCTGAGATCAGTTATCTCAGCACAGACTGGAGATTGCCCTCATCAAAGTCACAAGTTATATCCTATATTACTGTGACCGGGGTGCACTATCCCTCCTCATCCTTCTCAACCTGTCTACAGCCTTTGACATGGTTGACCACACTATCCTTCTCCAACGCCTCTCCACTGTTGTCCAGCTGAGTGGAACTGCCCTTGCCTGGTTCCATTCTTATCTATCCAGTCGTAGCCAGAGAATCTCCCACAATGGTTTCTCTTCCCGCTCCCACACCATTATATCTGGAGTTCCCCAAGGATCTTTCCGTGGCCCCCTACTAATTCTCATCAATATGCTGCCCCTTGGCAACATCAGCCAAAAACACAACATCAGGTTCCACATGTACGCTGATGACACTCAACTCTACCTCACTGCCACCTCTCTCAATTAAATATTGAGAAGACCGAAGCCATTGTCTTCGGCCCCCGTCACGAGCTCCGTTCCCTAGCCATTGATTCCATCCCCTTCCCGGGCCACTGTCTCAGGTTGAACCAGACTGTTCGCAACCTCAGCGTCCTATTTGACCCTTAGCTGAGCTTCCGACTGTAAGAATATAGATATGTTTTCACGTTGTTTTTAATACGGAACAAAGACAGAACAGCTAATGTAGCAATTATGGTTAAACCACATGAGTAGATCAGAATTGGTTTAAACTGTATACTGGCAGATCTTATCCTCTGTGACAATGACACACCAGAAAAATGCCATAGTTCAAGAACAGCAAAGATAGGAAGCGCAGGTGTCTGAGATAATGATGGAGAAGGCTGAATCTTTAGACAATGGAACAGGAAATAGATAAAGAAAAGGCCCCTATGGTTGTGTGTTGAGCAATCTGTTTGTTGACCTAAGAGTCATAAGATGTCCAACAAAGTTAAACTCAGCAAGAATTAGACAATGCAAGAGCAAACTACTGCGGATGCTGGAAATCTGAAATAAAAACAGAAAATGCTGGAAATACTCAGCAGGTCAGGCAGCATCTGTGGGGAGGGAAACAGAGTTAACGTTTCAGCTCGATGGCCTTTCGTCAGAACTGGAAAAAGTTAGAGATATAACAGGTTTTAAGCAAGTGCAGGAGCAGGGAAAGGAGGAAAGAACAAACGGGAAGGTCGATGATAGGGCGGAAGGCAGGAGGAGAGATTGAATGACAAAAGGGACGATGGTGTGAGGCAAAAGAGGGATGGTAATGGGACAAGTAAAGAAACAATGGTTGTGTCTGGAGGAGGTGTAAATGGGAACAGCAGAATCATCAACAACTGCTGTCTGGAAAAATGGAGGGCAGAGGTTATGATCTGAAATTGTTGAACTCCATGGCCGAAATTTTCTGAGGTCCATGCGGGTGCGATCGGAGGCAGATTGGGTGGGAAATTTGAAAAAAGTCGGAGGGGGTCGGGAACCCGTCGTCATCCTGCCCCCACGCGTCTTTCCTTCGGGCGCGTTTGCCGGTGCGGCAGCGACCCGACCGGCAGAGGCGGGCAACCTAATTGAAATCATTATAAGCTTGTTGTCAGACAGTTAAGAGCCTTTTTCCCCCTACATTTCAAATTTCCCTGCATTGCCATGGGATTCACACAGCTCGGGAACAACTTCTGTCAACCTGAGGTGGAAGTTGAGTGGCCATTGCTCCAGCTGATTACTTGACAGCATCAAATGTACTATAAAAACACTTAACTCACAGCTGATCATTTTCCTCAGGTAGAAGCTGTTGTTGACTACATTGCCAGCATAGATTTAACTTTCTGCAGGCTGCAAGTGTTTCCAGCAAAGTCTCCATCCAGTATCACCTCATTGGAAGAACCTCACTCACCACTGACGGATTGCTTCTGTCAACTCTACTTGACCTGCCATCTACTCCATCAGCATGGATGCCATTTATACTGTCTCACCTTGGTCCTCAGAATCTGACCACGATGAGCCCCAAAACCAGCAGCACCAGGCACACCAGCAGCACCAACAACAACACCACCAACCTTCTCCACAATCACCTGAGGCTACACAGGACAGAGGGCATCAGCACCCGAGCACATTGCTGCCCGGGACGCCAGGGATGGCCTCATCACGTCTGTATTTACTTAACTTTATGCTGTACACCCATGTGGCTGCCACATGATGCGCCAGGTTGGCACCACCGCACAGAAACACCATAAAGGATCCTTACAATGACCAATCCATTCCTTTCACACACATCACCATTGCAGGAGGTTCCATTATGTCTCACCATTCACTGCAACTCATTAAGCCACTTCCAAAGGTGCACACAAATGTGTCCAAGACAGGAAAGTGGTGAAAATAAAGCTTTTAATGGATGACATTACATTAACGGAAACTTGACATTAACATTGACTAAAACACCCAAGTGGCTACCCTTGTGAATCTACTTGTGTGTCATCTTTCTCGTCTGCGTGCTTCTACGAGGTGCTACCCCTGTGGCTTCAGCAGAGGTAAAGGCTGCCTGCTCACTTCCCTCCTGCAACTGCTTAGACACTCTTGGCGGACGTCCTCTGGATTTTGGAGCCTGTGATGGCCCCGCCAAAGTTTGCTCCTCCTGTGACTGTGCAGGAGCATCCTTGGCCATCACGATCCAAGGAGCCATCCGGGGCTCTGACTGAGGGAGTGGCAACGGGGGAGAAGTGTAAGCACTTTGAGAGAAGCCTACACTTCCCTCTCCCCTCTCACCGTTGTCCCTCTCATGGGCCACCCGCACTTCCCTGCGAGCAAGTAGCTGGAGAGCACTTTGCTGCACATCAGTGGGGCCATGAGGACCCACGTCTACGCTAACATCTCTCCTAGACAGGAGGTCTATGAGCCTCTGCCATCTATGCTCCATAGATAGCCATCTATTCTCCATATGCTCCTGTGAGTGGTGCATTAGCTGCTCCATGCAGGTGGCCATCCTATCCATGGAAGAGCGAACAGCCACCATTGCCTGCGACATGGTGGTGCTCATGGTGGAGATGGACTCCTCCATTCTCTGAACATTTGCAGACATCGCGCTCGCAAAACCTGGAAGAGCCTCCTGCACTTCTTGCTGCACCTCCAGGATTGCTCTCTTTCTGGATGGCCCCCGAGGCTCAGCGTCTGTATGCAGCTGAGCAGAGCTGGGAGTGGCCTGCACCCTCTGGCAAGAAGTCTCCACTACTGTCTCTGTCTCCACCATCTGCTCTTGCTCACTTGTGACGGACCCAGTGACAACAGTACTCTATCTCGCGTTGGATCCACCGAGGTGTGTGTCTCTGCACTGGTGCTGGGTGTGCTCATGTCTGGTGACGCTGCGCCCTCAGAGGCTGGGGGCTCCTCTGAGGAGTCGTCTTGCTCTTCCACCTGGACAGAGGGGGGGGGGGGCTTTTGATTGACATTGGGAGGCTACAGAGATGAGTTAGATCTGTCATATGAAGAATAGGTGCACATACCATTATGCACATGATGACCATTCAGTGGCTGATGACATGAGTCCCCATATGAGTGACTGATGTATGCTATGTAGCTGTATTTCTCATCTACATGCTGCCCCTCGGCAACATCATCCGAAAACACAGCGTCAGTTTCTACATGTACGCTGACGACACTCAGCTCTACCTCACCACCACTTCTATTGACCCCATCACAGTCTCTAAATTGTTAGACTGCTTGTCCGACAGCCAGTTCTGGATGAGCAAAAATTTGTTTTCGGTCCCTGCCACAAATTCCGTTCCCTAGCCACTGACTCCACCCCTCTCCCTAACATTTGTCTGAGGCTGAACCACACAGTTTGCAACCTTGGTGTCATATTTGACCTTGAAATGAGCTTCCGACCACATATCCGTGGCATAACTAAGACCGCCTATTTCCATCTCCGTAACATCACCCGTCTCCACCCTTGCCTCAGCTCATCCGCTGCTGAAACCCTCATCCATGCCTTTGTTACCTCTAGACTTGACTATTCCAATGCACTCCTAGCTGGGCTCCCACGTTCTACCCAATTAAACTTGAGGTCATCCAAAACTCGGCTGCCCGTGTCCTAACCCCCACCAAGTCCTGTTCGCCCATCACCCCTGTGCCTGCTGATCTACATTGGCTCCTGGTTAAGCAACGCCTCAATTTCAAAATTCTCATCCTCAGGGAGGGAGGGAGGGAGGGAAGGATGGGAGGAAGGGAGGAAATAGAGGAAGGAAGGAAGGGAGGAAATAGAGGAAGGAAGAAAGGGAGGTAGGAAATAGAGGAAGGAAGGAATAGAGGGAGGAAATAGAGGAAGGAAGGGAGGAAGGAAGAAAGGAAGGAAGGGAGGGAGGAAATAGAGAAAGGAAGGAAGGAAGGAAGGAAGGGAGGGAGCAAATAGAGGAAGGGAGGAAGGCAGGAAGTAAGGAAGGGAGGGAGGGAGGAAATCGAGAAGGAAGGGAGGAAGCAAGGAAGGAAGGAAGGAATGAACAAAAGAAAGAAAGAACTTGCTTTTATATGCAATAAAACAATAACAACTTACATTAAATAGTGCCTTTCACATCCTCAGGAGGCCCTAAAGTGTTTCACAGCCAATTAAGTACTGTTGAAGTGTAGTGTCTTTGAGCACTTTGGTTTTCACAATAATATTAGTTGATCTCCTGTGACGTTGCTGGTGGATAGTATGAGGCCAGGACCATGGAGCTTGGGTGCTGCTCAGTGACTGAGGGACTTGAGAGCTGCAGCGCAATACACTCAGATGGACGAGCGATGGGTCCGGTAAAGCAGAGGAGCTGAGGGGGGCGGCAGAGAGAAAAATAGTGTGTTGAAAAATAGAAAAGAAGGCAAAAATTAATTTAAGAAGTAAATCATTGTAAAATAGGGAACTAGGGTAAAATAAAAGGCTTTTTCAATTAGATTCTAGTTTCTAATTCACTCCATGTATTCATATATTCTCTACGTTTCACAAGAAATGTAACCCTTTGTTGAATCATTTAAGGGCTGTGAAATGAATGAGGACCAAGCTATCTACTGCTTGTCCAGATGAGACCAACCTACCCACTAGAGCATTGGTCTACAGGGTTAACTGGAGTCAAGTGGGAAGAATCCCAGTCCCAGAGACAGATGTACTCCTCCAGGTTCAAGAAGTGAGCTGGACTGGGTATCCAAACATCAACGGTGTCCTGGAGTAACGCCGACCTGCCTGGTTCAGTTTTCAGGTTATTGAGTCTGCCGCAGAGGTTGGCCTAGTTCTGAACTTCCATCGCTGGTCATCTCGGAGCCACTTCAATCCCAAAAAAGACCCTCCTCCAAGAAGGAAAGTCACCAGTTGGTCGTTAGAAAACTGACAAGTGTGGGTGTAGCTGTTCTTGTCAGAGGACATGGAACACAATAATATTTGACTTGAACCCCAGAGATACCCTTCACATTCATCATTAATTCTAAATCAATCAAACTGCAGTCGATCTCAGTGGAGGTGCTATAATTACCTTTGGTCCTCGGAGGAGGAAAGCGAAAAATCAGCCAGGGGTTTCACTGCTTTTTGTTTTCGAGTAACCTCTGAAGGAAAGTGTGTAGATGTTGGGTGAAGATTGGATCAGATACTGTGATGCCTGTCCATGGTCAAGTGGACTGTGGATAATTAGCAGCTCCATCACACCTCTCAAAGGAGACAGAATCAGGGGAAGCAGGTGCCTGTTTCTGTTCGAAACATGTGTTTAGGGAAGGGAGAAGCATCTGGCTCTGTCTGTGAAGGAAGTGGGGAAAGTGTGTGGCTACAGTTAGAGAAGGGTGACTGGAGATGTGCGGCTGAATTTAAGAAAGGCAGAAGGGAGCAGGAAGCGTGTGGCTTTTGAGAGGGAAAAGCCAAGTCTGTGAGCACATTGTTAAAAAGTACGCTTTATGGCTCAGCAAGTGTATCCAGTGATTAGCTGACCCATACAGACCAGGAACGTCCTGGGTTTGATCGCTAGTCTCTGCTGTGTTAGGTGAGCTCAACCAGATCAAGAGGGACACAACAACTAATGTTAGTGTCCCTGGTTTTAGGGAGGAAAACATTGGCAGGTGTTCCCAATCCTAATTGATATCCAACCAACCCTACTGGAAGTATATGCGTGTGGACCTTGGATGAGAGCAGGACCAGGCTTGGCTGTGATGTGCCCAGAGTTGAAGAGTGACCATTAAAGCTCAGGTGTGAATAATGGCTACTTGGGCGAGGACTGGAGAGTGACTGGCAGTGTCCTAGGCCCAACCATCTTCAGCTGCTTCATCAATGACATTCCTTCCAACATAAGGTCAGAAATGGGGATGTTCACTGATGACTGCACAGTGTTCAGCGCCATTCACAACTCCTCAGATAATGAAGCAGTCCATGCCCGCATGCAACAAGACCTGGACGACGTTCAGGCTTGGGCTGATAACATTCGCGCCACGGAAGTGCCAGGCAATGACTATCTCCAACAAGCGAGAGTCTAACCACCTCCCATTGACATTCAATGGCATTACCATCAGCCCCCGTGGAACTGCGTCACAGCAAGAAATTAACATCTTCAGGAGAGGATGAGAAATAAAAATTGGCAGAAAAAAATCTTCATGATGGGTTTGTGAAAGCGGCTCTCGTGTTAATTCGTTGCTTTGGAATTGAATTTTTGGTGAGCAACCCTAGCATAAGTGTGCATGTGAAGAACGGCCACTCGTGAGATATTAGTGGGCTGCCAGCCTCTATTGAACTGCACCTTGGTATGAGTTGGCATATACAAGTGATAAGGAAGACAGGGAGAAGAATTTGGAAAAAGAAAAAAACATCAAGAAACATCTAATTGAAACTGGGAATGGGTGTCCTGATTAGACAACACAAATCAATACTGTATCTGAGTTGAACCTGTGGAGATAACTTTCACCTCAACATAGGCTTCTAGTGAATGAACCATTCCGCCATCATTCTGTGTATTTTATAGACGGGAGATACCAAATCATAAATGAAATTAAGCCATTGATCCTGAATCTTCTGAATTCAAGCACTGATTTGCTGTAGTGAATTCTGGTCAACCAGATCATCCGTGAACAAATTAATCTTTCCAATTCCATTTCCCATAAAAGCCCAGTCAGGAATCTTAAGGATACTTTGCAAACATCTTCCTTCCAGAAAAAACGCACTTCAGTCTAGTGTTTCCAAAGAAGATGTGATGTAGTTTCCTGTCCTGTGCTGTCTGGTGTATAAACTGCAACAATTCTTTGGCCCTTGCTGCAAGTCAACCATGATTCCATTTATTCTGTAAGAAGTCTGTTTCATTGAGGTCTTGCTGGCTCTCCATATCCCTTAATAATATTTCGAGCATCATTGTCTTCAGATGATATGAGGATAGGACTGCAGTAAACTGGGATGATGCACTTTTCTGAACATTGAAATCCTTCAGTGCTTTCTGTCTTCAAGCACTGGGTATGACAAGAGAAGGAAAGCTCATCAGTCAACATGTTGATTAACTTCATCTCATAGCGAGAGAACGAGAGGCGCCAAAATGAACTTTTTTGGATCAATTTTTCATTGACATTGATGTCTTTTGGACAGGCTTTAGGGATAAGGTAAATGTCTTATTTCTGGTCAACTTTTAGAGCAGGAATCAGGTCTATACTGAATTGGAACGTGTTGTGATGTACTTTGAGGCATATTCTTGCTTTAGTTCCAGAAACTTTTATGTCCAGGTCTTCTAAGGGAACATTCAAACAAAATGAGGCTTTTTGAGGGATGTTCATGCCTCTACTGATGCTATTGAACCCTTTCTTTTGTCACACTTTTGTATCAATCTTTTATAAGATTGGCCTGAAGATATCCATCCTTTAGAAAAGTATTTTCAGCTTTAGCATACGCATTGTGTGGGTGACTGGTAATCAATCCAAACCCATGAGATTCTGGGGGAAACTTGGGCTCCAGATGTGTGCGGCAGCAGTTGTAGCGTTCGGGCATTTCAATTTGAAACATAGTCAAATTCATCTGGACGGAGGACTTTATAAATGTTCCTCAACACTTCCACTTCGTAAGGGATGTGTTCCAACCACTTTAGGCCCATCAGACTGCTGACAGCTTTTCATTACCATGAACGGATCTGTGATCAAAGGTTCGACGATTCACTGCTGACATTTCCTGATGCGATACATCAACAACAGTTTGAAAGAGGTGGTCTAGGATCAGCAGTTCAAATCAGCATGAAGGCCACAGGTGAGCAGCGTTCACAACAACAACAACAACTTGTACTTAGACCGCGCCTTTAGCGTAGTAAAACCTCCCAAGGTGCTTCACAGGAGTGTTATAAGACAAAAAATTTGACACCGAGCCACATAAGGAGAAATTAGGGCAGGTGACCAAAAGCTTGGTCAAAGAGGTAGGTTTTCAGGAGCGTCTTAAAGGAGGGCAGCACAGTGGCATAGTGGTTAGCACTGTTGCCTCACAGCACCAGGGACCTGGGTTCGAATCCGGCCTCGGGCGACTGACTGTGGAGTTTGCACATTCTCCCCGTGTTTGCGTGGGTTTACTTCGGGTGCTCCAGTTTCCTCCCACAGTCCAAAGATGTGCAGGTTAGGTTGATTGGCTATGATAAATTGACCCTTAGTGTTAGGGGGATTAAATACGTGGGGTTACGGGGATAGGGTGGGATATGTGTCGGTGCAGGCTTGATGGGCCGAAATGGCCTCTATCTGCACTGTGGGGTTTCTGTGATTCTGTGATTCTGATTCTGAAAGAGGCAGAGAGGTTTAGGGAGGGAATTCCAGAGCTTAGGGCCTCAGCAACAGAAGGCACAGCCACCAATGGTGGAGCAGTTATAATCAGGGATGCTCAAGAGGGTAGAATTAGAGGAGCGCAGATATTTCGGGAGGTTGTGAGGCTGGAGGAGATTACAGAGATAGGGAGGGGCGAGGCCATGGAGGGATTTGAAAACAGGATGAGAATTTTGAAATCAAGGCGTTGCTTAACCGGGAACCAATGTAGGTCAGCGAGCACAGGGGTGATGGGTGAATGGGACTTGGTGCGAGTTAGGACATGGGCAGCCAAGTTTTGGATGACCTCAGGTTTACGTAGGGTAGAATGTGGAAGGCCAGCCAGGAGTGCGTTGGAATAGTCAAGTCTAGAGATAACAAAGGCATGGATGAGGGTTTCAGCAGCAGATGAGCTGAGGCAGGGGCAGAGACGGGCGATGTTAAACAATTCTGTTCCCGTCGGTCATCAACTGAACTCTCACAGTCTCCAGTTTGGCAATCAAAGTGGAGATTACTTTATGCAGGCCTTCGATCTCTCTTTGTTTGCGAATCCATACTCTGCTCAGGCTGTGGTGAACCAGGCTCGGCATTGGCGGCAGCTGTCTCAGACTCAAGAGCGTTTGGGCCCTGAGCTCCGCTATGATTTTCATCACATTATCTGTTTCCTGGAGGTTTTTCTGTAAGAGCTGCTGATAATCTCATGACTTCCAGCTGATGTCTGTCCTTTTCTGTACCAAGAGTTGAATGCAGTTGTCTATTGTTGTACTTGCGAGTATCAATTTTATTTTGAAGATCTGCCCTGTGTTGTTCAAGTTGTGCATTTTTCTGCTGGAGGTCACAGATTGCATCTGCTAACATGTTGTACTGATATCTTTCATTATTATCCTTTTCTTTACTCATAATAAGCCATGTTGCAAAACCAAACACTCGGCCAGAAGTAAAGCAATTGCCTCCCAAGCCACTGGAACAAAACTTTAAATCCACTCGCCTTAAGCTTGCAGACAATCTGAAAGCAGAACATATTGACACAGATTGTCTATTATAATTCATTATCATTTGATGTGAAGCACTCTATCTATATAGTAATATATCTGAATAGTAATATAATAAAGATCAGTGCACACTTCCTGCCAACTTTTCGTATTATAAATTTCTATGTCCACATTTATAATGGAAACTTGTCACCATGTAATTAAACCCTCCGCCAGTGGAGGCACTGCAGCAACAACACTGGCCCCAGGGTGTAATCAGAACGTGACAATTGCAGTTTCCATTATAAAGGTAGACACAGGAAGTTACAATGGAAATACAAAAATAAGGACAGAATGTATGAATATATTAAAATGTGGGCTGAATGACAGCTGGATAGCTAGCTGGCTTCAAGGCAGAAAACAGAGGGTAGGGGTAAAGGGTAGTTATTCAGAGTGGCAGAAGGTGGGTAGTGGTGTTCCACAAGGATCAGTGCTGGGACCACTGTTGGTCACAATTTATGGTAACAATTCAGACTTTGGAATCAAAAACACAATTTCTAAATTTGCAGATGACACCAAATTGGGGGGGGGGATAGTCAATACAGTAAACTCTTTCGTATCCTTCACCTACGGGACCGGGATGGTGCCGGTTGATTAAAAATTCCGGATAACTGAGAGGTATACCTACCAAGGTACGAGAGCCCCGGTTACACAGCCACAGGTACAGGAACCCCGGTTACACGGTCACAAGTGCTGAAGCCCAGGTTACACGGCCACAGGTACGGGGACCCGGTTACACGGCCACAGGTACGGGGACCCGGTTACACGGCCACAGGTACAGGGGACCCGGTTACACGACCACAGGTACAGGGGCCCCGGTTACACGGCCACAGGTACAGGAACCCCGGTTACACGGCCACAAGTGCTGAAGCCCAGGTTACACGGCCACAGGTACGGGGACCCGGTTACACGGCCACAGGTACAGGGGACCCGGTTACACGGCCACAGGTACAGGGGCCCCGGTTACACGACCACAGGTACAGGGGCCCCGGTTACACGGCCACAGGTACAGGGGACCCGGTTACACGACCACAGGTACAGGGGACCCGGTTACACGACCACAGGTACAGGGGACCCGGTTACACGGCCACAGGTACAGGGGACCCGGTTACACGGCCACAGGGGACCCGGTTACACGGCCACAGGTACAGGGGGCCCGGTTACACGACCACAGGTACAGGGGCCCCGGTTACACGACCACAGGTACAGAGGCCCCGGTTACACGGCCACAGGTACAGGGGACCCGGTTACACGGCCACAGGTACAGGGGACCCGGTTACACGGCCACAGGTACAGGGGACCCGGTTACATGGCCACAGGGGCCCCGGTTACACGGCCACAGGGGACCCGGTTACACGGCCACAGGTACAGGGGCCCCGGTTACACGACCACAGGTACAGGGGACCCGGTTACACGGCCACAGGTACAGGGGACCCGGTTACACGGCCACAGGTACAGGGGACCCGGTTACACGGCCACAGGTACAGGGGACCCGGTTACACGGCCACAGGTACAGGGGCCCCGGTTACACGGCCACAGGTACAGGGGACCCGGTTACACGGCCACAGGTACAGGGGACCCGGTTACACGGCCACAGGTACAGGGGACCCGGTTACACGGCCACAGGTACAGGGGCCCCGGTTACACGGCCACAGGTACAGGGGACCCGGTTACACGGCCACAGGGGACCCGGTTACACGGCCACAGGTACAGGGGCCCCGGTTACACGGCCACAGGTACAGGGGCCCCGGTTACACGGCCACAGGTACAGGGGCCCCGGTTACACGGCCACAGGTACAGGGGCCCCGGTTACACGGCCACAGGTACAGGGGCCCCGGTTACACGGCCACAGGTACAGGGGACCCGGTTACACGGCCACAGGTACAGGGGACCCGGTTACACGACCACAGGTACAGGGGGCCCGGTTACACGGCCACAGGTACAGGGGCCCCGGTTACACGACCACAGGTACAGGGGACCTGGTTACACGACCACAGGTACAGGGGACCCGGTTACACGGCCACAGGTACAGGGGCCCCGGTTACACGACCACAGGTACAGGGGACCCGGTTACACACCACAGGTACAGGGGCCCCGGTTACACGACCACAGGTACAGGGGACCCGGTTACACGACCACAGGTACAGGGGACCCGGTTACACGGCCACAGGTACAGGGGCCCCGGTTACACGGCCACAGGTACAGGGGCCCCGGTTACACGGCCACAGGTACAGGGGCCCCGGTTACACGGCCACAGGTACAGGGGCCCCGGTTACACGGCCACAGGTACTGGAGGCCCTGTTACACGACCACAGGTACAGGGGACCCGGTTACACGGCCACAGGTACAGGGGCCCCGGTTACACGGCCACAGGTACAGGGGGCCCGGTTACACGGCCACAGGTACAGGGGACCCGGTTACACGGCCACAGGTACAGGGGCCCCGGTTACACGGCCACAGGTACAGGGGCCCCGGTTACACGGCCACAGGTACAGGGGGCCCGGTTACACGACCACAGGTACAGGGGTCCCGGTTACACAACCAGAGGTGCAGGAGCCATGGTTACACGGCAAAAGGTACGAGAACCCCGGTTACACAGCCACAAATATACAGTAAAACTTACCTTTGGGTTTCTGAACCTACTCCTGAATTTTGCCGGTTATTAGAGAATTCTGGATAATTATGTGCCGTTTAAACGAGAGTTTACTGTACTAAGGAGGACGGCAACAAATTACAGGAAGACATTAATAAACTTGCAGAATGGGCATATAATTAGCAAATTAATTTCAACACAGATAAATGTGAGGTATTACATTTTGGTAGGAAGAATAGGGAGGTCACATATTACTTGGAGGGTGCGAGTCTGGGTGGGGTAGAGGAGCAAAGGGATCTCGGAGTACAAATACACAAATCACTAAAAGTAGCGACACAGGTTAACAAGGCCTTAAAAAAGCAAACCAAGCACTAGGGTTTATTTCTAGCGGGATAGAATTGAAAAGTAGTGAAGTTATGCTAAATTTGTATCGAACCTTGGTGAGACCATAGTTGGAGTATTGCATACAATTCTGGTCACCATATTATAAAAAGGATATAGAGGCACTGGAGAGGGTGCAGAGAAGATTTACAAGGATGATACCAGAACTGGGAGGATATACCTATCAAGAAAGGATGAACAGGCTGGATCTCTTTTCTCTTGGAGAAGGCTAAGGGGTGACCTAATAGAGATCTTTAAAATTATGAAAGGTTTTGGTAGAGCAGATACAGAGAGAGAGTGTTTCCACTTGTGGGGAAGAGCATAACTAAAGGCCATCAATATAAGGTAGTCACCAAGGAATCAAATAGGGAATTCAGAAGAAACTTCTTTACCCAGAGAGTGGTGAGAATGTGGCACTTGCTACCACAGGGAGTGGTTGAAGTGAATAGTGACCTGAATCAGTCATTCATGAAAGAAAATTGGCTGCCGCGTTTCCTACATTACAACAGTGACAACACTTCAAAAGTACTTCATTGGCTGTAAAGCACTTTGAGACGTCCTGAGGTTGTGAAAGGCACTATATAAATGAAAGTCTTTCTTTTTTCTCTACATGAAGATTACACGGCTTCTGGGTGGGTGGAGAGTGTATAAGAACATAAGAATTAGGAGCTGGAGTAGGCCATTTGGCCCCTCGAACCTGCTCTGCCATTCAATAAGATCATGGCTGATCTTCTACCTCAACTCCACTTTCCCGCACTATCCCCATATCCCTTCATTTCCAAAATTCTATCGATCTCTGTCTTGAATATACTCAACGACTGAGCCTCCACAGCTCTCTGGGGTAGAGAATTCCAAAGATTCACCACCCTCTGAGTGAAGAAATTTCTCCTCATCTCAGTCCTAAATGGCCGACCCCTTATTCTGAGACTGTGACCCCTGGTTCTAGACTCCCCAGCCAGGGAAAACATCCTCCCTGCATCTACCCTGTCAAGCCCTGTAAGAATTTTGTATGTTTCAATGAGATCACCTCTCATTCTTCTAAACTCCAGAGAATATAGGCCTAGTCTACTCAATCTCTCCTCATAGGACAATCCACCCATCCCAGGAATCAGTCTGGTGAACCTTCGTTGCACTCCCTCTATAGCAAGTATATCCTTCCTTAGGTAAGGAGACCAAAACTGTACACAATACACCAGGTGTGGTCTCACCAGGGCCCTATATAATTGCAGTCAGATATCTTTATACTCAAATCCTCTTGTAATAAAGGCCAACATACCATTTGCTTTCCTAATTGCTTGCTGTACCTGCATGTTAACTTTCAGTGATTCGTGTACAAGGACACCCAGGTCCCTCTGAACACCAACATTTCCCAATCTCTCTCCATTTAAAAAATACTCTGCTTTTCTATTTTTCCTACCGAAGTGGATAACTTCACAGTTCTCCACATTATATTCCATTTGCCATGTTCTTGCCCACTCACTTAGCTTGTCTATATCCCCTTGAAGCCTCTTTGCATCCTCCTCACAACTTACATTCCCACCCAACTTTGTATCATCAGCAAACTTGGATATATTACATTTGGTCCCCTCATCCAAATCATTGATATAGATTGTGAATAGCTGAGGCCCAAGCACTGTTCCTTGCGGTACCCCATTAGTTACAGCCTGCCAACCCGAAAATGACCCGTTTATTCCTACTCTCTGTTTTCTGTCCGTTAACCAATCCTCAATCCATGTTAGTATATTACCCCCAATCCCATGAGCCCTAATTTTGTTTAATAACCTCTTATGTGGCACCTTATCAAATGCCTTCTGAAAATCCAAATACACCATATCCACTGGTTCCCCCTTATCTATTCTGCTAGTTACAACCTCAAAAAACTCTAACAGATTTGTCAAACACGATTTTCCGTTCATAAATCCGTGTTCAATCCTATTATTATTTTCTAAGTGCCCTCAAACCACAGGCTAACTGGTCTGTAGTTCCGTTTTCTCTCTCCCTTCTTTCTTAAATAGTGGGGTTACATTTGCTACCTTCCAATCCGCGGGAACTGTTCCAGAATCTATGTAGTTTTGGAAAATGACAACCAATGCATCCACTATCTTTATAGCCACCTCTTTCAAAACCCTAGGATGTAGGCCATCAGGTCCAGGGGATTTATCGGCTTTCAGTCCCATTAATTTCTCCAGTACTATTTTTTTACTAATACTAATTTCTTTCAGTTCCTCATTCTCACTAGAGCCTTGGTTCTCCACTATTTCTGAGAAGTTTTTTGCGTTTTCTTCTGTGAAGACAGACACAGAGGGCTGGATTTTACTCACCGAGACAAGTTGGGGGTGGGACTGCTGCCTTCCGGGTTCTAGTCCCGCCCCCAGCGACGTCTGACGCCCAAACGCTATTTTACCCTGATTGGCCTTGTTAAGCCTGCCCTGTGGGCTTGCTGGCCAATTAAGGGAAAGCCGGTGTCAGATGATGTCAGTTGATGACGCTTCATTTGCCGGTTTTCTTAAAGGCACATGAGCCATAATTTTTTGACAGATTATTTGACAGTGTTTGACAGCATTGAGGTGCTAGAAAACACTGACAATCACTGTACAAAGGTGATCCCTTGCACCCAGGCTCTCCAATAACTCTCTCCTTAGGATGAAACAGATGTCAGCTGCAGGTGAGCGTACAGAAGCGATCTGTCACTTCTCCCAATGAGGTGAGGCCACACAAACACTTCAAACCTTGTCACCTACAGAAAAATCTAAACACATTAAAAATGACTTTCCCAACAATTCCTTCCCTCTGATACTCACTAGTGTCCTAGTGCTACACCACTTCTGCAGCTGTCATCAGTACACCAACAGTACAACAGACCCACGGCACGCCTCACTTACCCTGGTGGGGTTCCCCGACGTCAGGAAGCCCGCAGCAGAAGTCTCAAAATGGGAAAAAGCCTGTTAACAGGCAGTTAAGTGGCTGTAATCCCCATCCCGCCGCTTGGAGTCAGGTCCCTGCGCAAGTCGGGGATCTGGCTCCCAGGAAGATTGATTGGAAGCGGGTTGGGAGCAGGTTCGGGACCCGCTCCCATTCTTTTTGATTTTCCCAGCAGTTCCGCCTCCAAACCCGCCTCCTCAGGGCTGGTAAAATCCAGCCCAAAGTATTTGTTTAATTTCTCTGCCATTTCCTTATTCCCCATTATAATTTCTCCTGTGTCAGCCTGTAAGGGACCCACATTTACTTTTGCTAATCTTTTCGTTTTTACATACCTGTAGAAGCTTTTACAGTCTATTTGGCAACATTATAAGCCTCTTCCTTTGATTTAATACTATCTTTAACTTCTCTTGTTAGCCACTGTTGGACCACTTTTCCTGTGGGGTTTGTGTGCCTTAAAGGAATGTATATTTGTTGTAAATAATGTATTAATTCTTTAAATGTTTCTCTACCATCATACCTTTTAATGTCGTTTCCCAATCTCTCTCTTCTCTTAGGCAGTCCCTCGGAACCGAGGATGACTTGCTTCCACATTAAAAATGAGTTCGTAGGTGACTGATGAGTCCAATGCGGGACCTACAGTCTCTGTCACAGGTGGGGCAGACGGTGGTTGAAGGGGCGGGTGGGTGGGTGGGGTGTGATGTAAGAAAAGGAGTCTTACATATCAAGTAACTTTAAGGTAAGCTTTAAGCAACTTACAAACACACTATATACAAGAGAGGTCTTTACCATGCCTCTGATAGAAGCCTCTTACAATACTGAACAGTCCAGTATTTATACCAGTCCAACAGGAAGTGACATATGACAGGAAGTGAGGTATGTACACAGTTCATAGTTCACAGGAAGTGATGACATAACTTCCCGGAAGTTATTATTATTATCACATTCTTCCCTCCTGCAGGATTAGGAGGCTGTGGTCTACCTTTTGTTCCGCAGCCGCCGAACGAGGAAGAGTCACACCCGTTTGGGTTCCCGTCGTAGAGGGTCGCTGGTCCGCTTACATGTGGTTGGCCATTGGTCAGAGTCTGTGTGGCCTGGATTACCCTGTGAAGGGTCGGGGAGATCATGGCTCCGTGTACGAGCCCCAATAGGTTCAAAGTTGGACTGCCTCTGTTCAGAGGGAGGTGCAGAGCTGGTCTGTGGCGGATCAGTACTTTCATGCGCGGTACTGGGAGGGTCGCAACTTTGAGTACGGGGTTCTACCGGCACCAAGCTAGCTGGTGTCCGATCAGGATCCTGGAGAGGGGTACCCGATAGGTCCCAAGAGTTTCCTGGTGAAATGCCATCACCCAATGTCCCACTAGGTCCTGGTGGGCAGGGAGCCAGATCCCGTAATGATACGGTAGATTCTCGGCCGTCGGAATATCGTATGTTTGCATAGGTGGGGTTGGCATCGGTTAGTTCGACCTCATCTACGAGAGGGTCATTTTTAGACATCCGAACGTATCTTCGGAGTAATACAGGTCCAGGAGTAGTTAGCCATGACGGGAGTGATGTCCCATGAGATGAGCGACGCTGGAATCCAAAGAACTGCTCATGAGGTGTAGTATTTGTGGCTGTAGAAAGCAGGGACCGGATAGAGTGCAATGCATCCGGAAGCACGGTTTCCCATTGCTGGTCTGGTAGGCCCCGAGATCTTAAAGCGAGACGTACGGAATTCCAGATGATACCGTTATACCTCTCTACCTGCCCATTTCCGATGGGATGGTATGGTGTTGTTTTGCTTGTAGCAATTCCCCGTTCTGAGAGGTAGTCCTTGAGTTCCCTTGACATAAAGGATGGACCCCGATTTGAGTGAATATAAGCTGGCATGCCACAGAGAGAAAATACCTGCTCAAGGCAGCAGATTACTGCTGACGCCAGCATATTGGAGCAGGGGAAGGCAAACGGAAAACGTGAATATTCGTCGATCATGGTGAGCAAATATGTGTTCCGAGTTGAAGAGGGCACTGGGCCCTTAAAATCGATGCTAAGTCGTTGCATCGGTTGGGTTGCATGTATGAGTATACCATCTGAGGGGCGGAAGAACTGAGGTTTTAATTCCGCACAAAGCCGGCATTCTGAGCATATTTTCTTTACATCTCCAGTGGAAAAAGGGAGATTCCGTGATCGTACGAAATGTAGCATGCGCGTAACGCCAGGATGACACAATCCATTGTGGACATCCATGAGAGTCGAGGACGACATAGTGGAGCAGAATGCCCGTGTGAGGGTGTCCGGGGCCACATTCTCCTTGCCTGGCCGATAGAGAATGGTATAACCAAAAGAGGCCAGTTCCATCCTCCAAAGTTGTATTTTATTATTCTTAATTTTGGTTCGTTTTCGATTATCGAGCATGAAGGCGACTGATCGTTGGTCCGTGATTAATGTAAAGTGCTGGCGAGCTAGAAAATGGTTCCACTTCCGTACTGCCTCTATGATGGCTGTGGCTTCCTTCTCAACCGGAGGATAATGTAGCTCGGCACCTTGTAAGGTCCTGGACATAAATGCTACAGGACGACCTTTCTGATTCAGAGTAGCCGAGATCGCCACCTCCGAGGCATCACATTCAACCACGAAAGGGAGATTCTCATCGATGGAGTGAAGAGCCGCTTTCTCCAACTGTTTTTTGAGAAGGTTAAAGGCTGCAACAGCTGCTGTTCCCAGTGGAAATGATCTAGCATGCAGCAAGGGTTGGATTTTGTCCGAAAAATGAGGAATCCATTTAGCGTAGTATGCAAACAGACCAAGAGCCCGACGTAAAGAAGCCGGATTCTTAGGTGACGGGAGCTCTTGGAGCGGGCGAAGTCTTTCTGGGTCTGGCTTAATGATACCATTGCCTACGCAGTAGCCAAGGATGTTGATGGTCGGTTGCGACTCAACAGATTTGGATTCATTCAGGGTTAAATTACGGCGATGGAGGGCATCCCGAAATTTTTGGAGGTTGGCGTCGTGTTCCTGTTGATCGTGACCTGCAATGGTAATGTTATCAAGATAGGGAAAAGTATCCCTTAGGTTTTCCTGTTTAACCAGGCCATCCATTGCCCGTTGGAAGACAGCCACTCCATTAGTAACCCCGAATGGGAGGCGACGAAATTGGTACAGCCGTCCATTAGCCTCAAAGGCCGTGTACTGCTTATCTGAGACCTTCAAGGGTACCTGATGATAGGCACTTTTTAAGTCGCAAGTTGAGAACACTTTGTATTCGGCCAGTTTATTAACCATATCATCAATGCGTGGCAATGGGTAGGCATCCAAGTCGGTATATTGATTGATGGTTTGCGAATAATCAATGCATAGTCGCTGTTTGTGAGGTTTTAGAGGGTTCTTGACAATGACGACTTGAGCCCGCCAGGGCGATGAACATGGTTCGATGATATCCTCTGCTAGAAGTCGAGAGATTTCAGCCTCAATAAAAGATTGGTCTTCCTGATTAAAGCGCCGCGATTTCGTTATTATTGGTTTGCATCGAGGCGGAATACTGGCAAATAATGAGGGTTCATCCAGTGAAGCTGCTGATAATGCACAAAACGGTAATTTAGACGGTATATTAGAAATAGTAAGACCAGGTTTGGATCCGCCGAACTCAATAGTGAGTTTCTTATGCTGTTTCTGGAAATCCAGCCCTAAGAGGAGATCACTACATAAGTCCTTGAGTACCGAAAGTCGGGTGGAGGGATACATGCGACCATTAAGTGTCATATCAACAATACAAAAGCTGGAGATTCTGGTATTCAGTGATGACTGAGCCATCGCAATTGCCTGGTCCGATGGGAAGACATGTAGTTTCAATTTCGCAACAATCTGTTCCTTAATGAAAGTATCAGTACTTCCTGAGTCAATGAAGGCATCTAAGGTATGCCCTTTAATTGAAACTTTTGTAGCTGCATGAGACAGGTTCTGTGGGCAAGCAGCTGTAATTGGTGTCGTTGCACAGAGAGTGGCTAAAACTCTCGGTGTGCATCTTCGGGAGAGAGCTCGAGAGGAAGCTTGATCGGTCCTAGCTGGAGCATCCCGATAGGCCCTAATTGGGGCAGTTCGGTAGGCCTTAGCTGGATTGGCCCTCGTAGAGGCCCTTGATAGGCAAACTTTAGCAAAGTGTCCTTTTTTTTTGTTGCAAGAACTGCAGATTGCATTGCGAGCAGGGCAGGTTTTCCTAGGGTGAAAAAGCATCTCCACAAAAGAAGCATTCCCTCCTAGATTGCCAAGAGGCTGCTAAAGTGGGGTCATCTTCCTCTTCTTCATCAGAATTATCAGAATTAGATTCCCCCATGATAGGGTTCACCTGAGACCGCTTGAATTGTCTGGTTGCAGTTACAGCAGCAGATCGAGATCTGGGCAGCTGATAGAGGTCTGCATTTCTCTTTGCCAAATCCAGAGAACAAGCTAGGTCAAAAGCTTTTTGTAGCTCAAGTGTTTTACTTTCTAGTAGGCGCTGGCGTATAAATGGAGAGGCAATCCCGCAGATGAAAGCGTCACGAATCATTTCTTCGCGGTACAGCTCAGCTGAGGCTGCCTGAAAGTTACAATCTATGCTGAGCCTGCGAAGTTCTTGAAGGAATTCGTTAATCGATTCCCCTGGCCCTTGTTGGGCTGTGGCCAGTAGATGTCTAGCATAGACCTCATTTGGAGTCTTGGCATACAGTTTCTTAAGTGCCCGAATCACCTCATCGTAATTATCCCATTCATCAACATATTCAACACTTTTGGGGTCACATAGTTGATAAGTATCCTCAATCTAGTAGGAGCATCCGCTTCACATTCATCCAGAAAATTCTCAAAAGTACGGTACCAATGCTTCCATACCCTGCCAGCTGCTGGTGTATTCGGGTCCAAGTCCAGACGAATAGGTCTAAGGATTCTCTCCATGATGGGTGGTTCCCTGGATCCTTAACTCCGAGTTTGTCCGAAGGTCTAGTATTTGTGAGTGTAAATATTAAGTTGCTTAAATTGATGTAAGAAAAGGAGTCTTACATATCAAGTAACTTTAAGGTAAGCTTTAAGCAACTTACAAACACACTATATACAAGAGAGGTCTTTACCATGCCTCTGGTAGAAGCCTCTTACAATACTGAACAGTCCAGTATTTATACCAGTCCAACAGGAAGTGACATATGACAGGAAGTGAGGTATGTACACAGTTCATAGTTCATAGTTCACAGGAAGTGATGACATAACTTCCCGGAAGTTATTATTATTATCACAGGGTGCTTGGGTTGACATGCGCTCCTTGCGCTGCCTGCGCTTGGCTTCCGCTTGCTCCCGGCAAAGAGACTCGAGGTGTTCGGCGCCTTCCCGGATGCTTCTCCTCCACTTTGTGCGGTCTTGGGCCAGGGATTCCCAGGTGTTGATGGGGATGTTACGCTTTTTCAAGGAGGCTTTGAGGGTGTCCTTGAAGCGTTTCCTCTGCCCACCTGGGGCTCTCTTGCCGTGCCGGAGCTCCGAGTAGATCGCTTGTTTTGGGAGTCTCGTATCGGGCATGCGGACAATGTGACCCGTTCATCCGTGGTGATTGAGCGTGGTCAAAGCTTCGATGCTGGGGATGTTGGCCTGAGCAAGAACACTGACGTTGGTGTGCCTATCCTGCCAATGGATTTGCAGGATCTTGCGGAGGCAGCGTTGGTGGTACCTCTCCAGTGCTTTGAGGTGCCTGCTGTACATGGTCCATGTCTCTGAGGCATACAGCAGGGCGGGTATCACTGCTGCTCTGTAGACCATGAGCTTAGTGCCGGGTTTGAGGTCCTGGTCTTCAAACACTCTCTTCCCAATCTACCTTAGCCAACTCGCCCCTCATACCTATGTAGTTTGCTTTGTTTAGATTTAAGACCATAGTTTCAGACTTAACTAAATCACTTTCAAGCTCAATATAAAATTCTATCATATTATGGTCACTTTTCCCTAAAGGCCCCTTTACTACAAGGTTATTAATTAACCCTTTCTTGTTGCACAATACTAGATCTAAAATAGCCTGCTCTCTAGTTGGTTCCTCACCATACTGACCTAGAAAACTATCTTGCATACATTCTATGAATTCATCCTCCACACTATTACTGCAAATTTGGTTTGCCCAGTCTATATGTAGATTATAGTCCCCCATGATTACTGTATTACCCTTGTTGCATGTGCCTCTAATTTCCTGTTTTATACTCTGCCCTACATTACAACTACTGTTTGAGGGCCTATAAACAACTCCCACCAATGTTTTCTGCCCCTTGCTGTTTCTTAGCTCCACCCAAACTGATTCTACTTCTTGATTTTCAGAGCTAAGATCCTTTCTCTCTACTGTCTTTATCCCATCCTTTATTATCAGGGCTACCCCTCCTCCTTTTCCATTTTGTCTATCTCTTCTAAAAGTTAAGTATCCTGGAATATTTAGTTCCCAACCTTGGCCACATTGCAACCACGTCTCCGTAATGGCTATTAGATCAAACCTATTAATTTCTATCTGCGCTTTTAATTCATCTATTTTGTTGTGAATGCTTCACACATTCAGGTATAGTGCCTTTAGCTTTGACCTATTTCTATTTTTCCCTGATGTCACCTCAGTCACGGATGCCCTATTACCTTTGTTACTCTCTCTGTCCCTTCCTGACCCACTCTGCTTATTTTTACCCAAAACTCTACTCTGCTCTAGAGCCTTGACATTTCTCTCGCTGCTTTTAAATTTACTCTTTACTGAATCCTCCCACCCACCCCGCTTCATTAGTTTAAAGCCCACTCTACTGCCCTAGTTATTCGGTTCACCAGGACACTGGTCCCAGCCCGGTTTAAGTGGAAACCTACCTCTTTCACTAAGCTTTTGATAACATGTCCTAATATCTCCTTCTGTGGCTCGGTGTCAAATTTTGTTTGATAACTCTCCTGTGAAGCATCTTGGGATGTTTTACTATGTTAAAGGTGCTATATAAATGCAAGTTGTTGTTGTTGAACCCACAACCAGCAGCAAGAGTGCTACCACCTGAGATACAACTGACACGACATCAGGCCTTCAGGAAGGAAGTGGTGAATTGGAGGAGAAAATTATTTAAGTTATGCTTATTTGGAACAGAGGAGACTGAGGGAAGACTTGATTGTGGTGTATAAAATTATGAGGGGCCTAGATAGAGTGACTAGGAAGGACCTAGTTCCCGTAGCATAGGGAGCCTAGATTTAAAGTAATTGGTAGAAGGATGAAGGCGGAGTTGAGGAGAACATTTTTCACCCAGAGGGTGGTGGGGGTCTGGAACCCACTGCCTGAACAGGTGGTAGAGGCAGAAGCCCTCATGACATTTAAAAAGTATTTGGATATGCACTTGAAGTGGCCTAACCTACAGGGCTACGGACCAAGAGCTGGAAAGTGGGATGAGGTTGGATAGGGAGCAATCTGGAGTAATATACTTAATTGGAGGTAGGCCAATTTCAGTGGGTTGAGAATGAATCTGACCCGGGTAAATTGGAATCAAAGATCGGCAGGCAAAACTGTAACTGAACAGTTTGCCTTTAAAGAGGAGATGGTTTGGGTACAGTCGCGGTACATTCCCACAAGGGGGAAAGGTAGGGCAACCAAAGTCAGAGCTCCCTGGTTGACGAAAGAGATAGAGAGTGAGATGAAGCAGAAAAAGAGCGTGTATGACAGATGTCAGGTTGAGAATACAAGTGAGAATCAGGCTGAATATAGAAAGTTCTACGATTTATGTTTCAAAGTAAACCACATTAAGTCTCTCCAAAATAGCTGATGGCTTGGCAGTTTTTTATCCCCCAAACATTTTTCAGCTTACAGAAAAATAAAATTTCTGGAATATATTAACATTTAGACCAAGTGCCAGCTGTGGCTCAGTGGGCAGCACACTCGCCTCTGAGTCAGAAGGTTGTGGGTTCAAGTCCCACTCCAGGGACTTGAGCTCATAAAGCTAGGCTGATGCTCCAGTGCAGTACTGAGGGAGTGCTGCACTGTCAGACGAGCCGTCTTTCGGATGAGATGTTAAACCGAGGCCCTGCCTGCTCTCTCAGGTGGATATAAAAGATCCCATGGCACTATTTCGAAGAAGAACAGGGGAGTTGGTGTCCTGTGGCCAATATTTATCCCTCAACCAACATAACAAAAACAGATTATCTGGTCATTTCCTACATTAAAACCTCTGCATTTTCTACATTAAAACACTGACTCCACTTCAAAAGTTCTTCATTGGCTGTAAAGGGCTTTGGGACGTCCGGTGGTGGTGAAAGGCGCTACAGAAATGCAAGTCTTTCTTTTCCAGAGGAGCATCACTGGAGGCAGGCGGTTGTCCGTTACCCTTGGCAACAGGCCCCGCCCCGTCACATGGCAACGGACCGGAAGTGGGCGTTGAGTGAACGACAACAAGGCTGCGGCTCGCGGGCCGGGGAAGTGAGGGAAAGAAAATAAAACAGGGGGAAGAGGCGCCATGATACTGACAGAGGACGCCTCCGTCAGGAAAAGGAACATAGAGGAGAAGCTGCGACAAGTAGGTGGAGAGGCGCTGTGAAGGCCCCTGGGAGGAGCGGTTGCCAGAGGGGAGAGGGGGGGGGAAGTGGGTTGCCAGAGGGGAGAGGGGGGGGGGAAGTGGGTTGCCAGAGGGGAGAGGGGGGGGAAGTGGATTGCCAGAGGGGAGAGGGGGGGGGGGGGAAGTGGGTTGCCAGAGGGAGAGGGGGGGGGAAGTGGGTTGCCAGAGGGAGAGGGGGAGGAAGTGGGTTGCCAGAGGGAGAGGGGGAGGAAGTGGGCTGCCAGAGGGAGAGGGGGGGGAAGTGGGTTGCCAGAGGGAGAGGTGGGGGGAGGAAGTGGGTTGCCAGAGGGAGAGGGGGGGGGGAGGAAGTGGGTTGCCAGAGGGAGAGGGGGGGGGAAGTGGGTTGCCAGAGGGAGAGGGGGAGGAAGTGGGCTGCCAGAGGGAGAGGTGGGGGGAGGAAGTGGGTTGCCAGAGGGAGAGGGGGGGGGGGAAGTGGGTTGCCAGAGGGGAGAGGGGGGGGAAGTGGATTGCCAGAGGGGAGAGGGGGGGGGGGGGAAGTGGATTGCCAGAGGGGAGAGGGGGGGGGGGGAAGTGGGTTGCCAGAGGGAGAGGGGGGGGAAGTGGGTTGCCAGAGGGAGAGGGGGAGGAAGTGGGTTGCCAGAGGGAGAGGGGGAGGAAGTGGGTTGCCAGAGGGAGAGGGGGAGGAAGTGGGCTGCCAGAGGGAGAGGGGGGGGAAGTGGGTTGCCAGAGGGAGAGGTGGGGGGAGGAAGTGGGTTGCCAGAGGGAGAGGGGGGGGGAGGAAGTGGGTTGCCAGAGGGAGAGGGGGGGGGAAGTGGGTTGCCAGAGGGAGAGGGGGAGGAAGTGGGCTGCCAGAGGGAGAGGTGGGGGGAGGAAGTGGGTTGCCAGAGGGAGAGGGGGGGGGGAGGAAGTGGGTTGCCAGAGGGAGAGGGGGGGGGTGGAGGAAGTGGGTTGCCAGAGGGAGAGGGGGGGGGAAGTGGGTTGCCAGAGGGAGAGGGGGGGGAAGTGGGTTGCCAGAGGGAGAGGAGGGGGGGGGGAAAGTGGGGTGCCAGAGGGAGAAGGGGGGGTGTCAGAGGGAGAGGAGGGGGGGGGGTGGGAGTGGGTTGCCAGAGGGAGAGGAGGGGGGAAGTGGGTTGCCAGAGGGAGAGGGGGGGGGGAAGTGGGTTGCCAGAGGGAGAGGAGGGGGGGGGGAAGTGGGTTGCCAGAGGGAGAGGAGGGGGGGGGGAAGTGGGTTGCCAGAGGGAGAGGGGGGGGGGAAGTGGGTTGCCAGAGGGAGAGGAGGGGGGGGGGGAAAGTGGGTTGCCAGAGGGAGAGAGGGGGGGGGGGAAGTGGGTTGCCAGAGGGAGAGAGGGGGGGGGGGAAGTGGGTTGCCAGAGGGAGAGGAGGGGGGGGGGAAGTGGGTTGCCAGAGGGAGAGGGGGGGGGGAAGTGGGTTGCCAGAGGGAGAGGAGGGGGGGGGGGAGTGGGTTGCCAGAGGGAGAGGAGGGGGGGGGGAAGTGGGTTGCCAGAGGGAGAGGGGGGGGGGAAGTGGGTTGCCAGAGGGAGAGGAGGGGGGGGGGAAGTGGGTTGCCAGAGGGAGAGGAGGGGGGGGGAAGTGGGTTGCCAGAGGGAGAGGGGGGGGGGAAGTGGGTTGCCAGAGGGAGAGGAGGGGGGGGGGGAAAGTGGGTTGCCAGAGGGAGAGAGGGGGGGGGGGAAGTGGGTTGCCAGAGGGAGAGGAGGGGGGGGGGGGAAGTGGGTTGCCAGAGGGAGAGGAGGGGGGGGGGGGAAGTGGGTTGCCAGAGGGAGAGGGGGGGGGGGAAGTGGGTTGCCAGAGGGAGAGGGGGGGGGGAAGTGGGTTGCCAGAGGGAGAGGGGGGGGGGAAGTGGGTTGCCAGAGGGAGAGGGGGGGGGGAAGTGGGTTGCCAGAGGGAGAGGGGGGGGGGAAGTGGGTTGCCAGAGGGAGAGGGGGGGGGAAGTGGGTTGCCAGAGGGAGAGGGGGGGGGAAGTGGGTTGCCAGATGGAGAGGGGGGGGGAAGTGGGTTGCCAGAGGGAGAGGGGGGGGGGAAGTGGGTTGCCAGAGGGAGAGGGGGGGGGGGAAGTGGGTTGCCAGAGGGAGAGGGGGGGGGGAAGTGGGTTGCCAGAGGGAGAGGGGGAGGGGGGGAAGTGGGTTGGGAGAGGGGGAGGGGGGGGAAGTGGGTTGCCAGAGGGAGAGGGGGGGGGGGGAAGTGGGTTGCCAGAGGGAGAGGAGGGGGGGGGGGAAGTGGGTTGCCAGAGGGAGAGGGGGGGGGGGGAAGTGGGTTGCCAGAGGGAGAGGGGGGGGGAAGTGGGTTGCCAGAGGGAGAGGGGGGGGGAAGTGGGTTGCCAGAGGGAGAGGGGGGGGGAAGTGGGTTGCCAGAGGGAGAGGGGGGGGGAAGTGGGTTGCCAGAGGGAGAGGGGGGGGGAAGTGGGTTGCCAGAGGGAGAGGGGGGGGGGAAGTGGGTTGCCAGAGGGAGAGGGGGGGGGAAGTGGGTTGCCAGAGGGAGGGGGGGGGGGAAGTGGGTTGCCAGAGGGAGAGGGGGGGGAAGTGGGTTGCCAGAGGGAGAGGGGGGGGGGGAAGTGGGGTGCCAGAGGGAGAGGAGGGGGGGGGAAGTGGGTTGCCAGAGGGAGAGGGGGGGGGAAGTGGGTTGCCAGAGGGAGAGGAGGGGAGGGGGGGGGGAAGTGGGTTGCCAGAGGGAGAGGAGGGGAGGGGGGGGAAGTGGGTTGCCAGAGGGAGAGGGGGGGGGGGGAAGTGGGTTGCCAGAGGGAGAGGGGGGGGGGAAGTGGGTTGCCAGAGGGAGAGGGGGGGGGGAAGTGGGTTGCCAGAGGGAGGGGGGGGGAAGTGGGTTGCCAGAGGGAGAGGGAGGGGGGGGGAAGTGGGTTGCCAGAGGGAGAGGAGGGGGGGGGGGAAGTGGGTTGCCAGAGGGAGAGGGGGGGGGGAAGTGGGTTGCCAGAGGGAGAGGGGGGGGGAAGTGGGTTGCCAGAGGGAGAGGGGGGGGGGGAAGTGGGTTGCCAGAGGGAGAGGGGGGGGGAAGTGGGTTGCCAGAGGGGGGGGAAGTGGGTTGCCAGAGGGAGAGGGGGGGGGAAGTGGGTTGCCAGAGGGAGAGGGGGGGGGGGAAGTGGGTTGCCAGAGGGAGAGGAGGGGAGGGGGGGGGGAAGTGGGTTGCCAGAGGGAGAGGGGGGGGGGGAAGTGGGTTGCCAGAGGGAGAGGGGGGGGGAAGTGGGTTGCCAGAGGGAGAGAGGGGAGGGGGGGGAAGTGGGTTGCCAGAGGGAGAGGGGGGGGAAGTGGGTTGCCAGAGGGAGAGGGGGGGGGGAAGTGGGTTGCCAGAGGGAGAGGGGGGGGGGAAGTGGGTTGCCAGAGGGGGGGGGGGGGAAGTGGGTTGCCAGAGGGAGAGGAGGGGGGGGGGAAGTGGGTTGCCAGAGGGAGAGGGGGGGGGGAAGTGGGTTGCCAGAGGGGGGGGAAGTGGGTTGCCAGAGGGAGAGGGGGGGGGAAGTGGGTTGCCAGAGGGAGAGGGGGGGGGGGAAGTGGGTTGCCAGAGGGAGAGGAGGGGAGGGGGGGGGGGAGTGCGTTGCCAGAGGGAGGGGGGGGGGAAGTGGGTTGCCAGAGGGAGAGGGGGGGGGAAGTGGGTTGCCAGAGGGAGAGGGGGAGGGGGGGGAAGTGGGTTGCCAGAGGGAGAGGGGGGGGAAGTGGGTTGCCAGAGGGAGAGGGGGGGGGGGGAAGTGGGTTGCCAGAGGGAGAGGGGGGGGGGAAGTGGGTTGCCAGAGGGGGGGGGGGAAGTGGGTTGCCAGAGGGAGAGGAGGGGGGGGGGGAAGTGGGTTGCCAGAGGGAGAGGGGGGGGGAAGTGGGTTGCCAGAGGGAGAGGAGGGAGGGGGGGGGGAAGTGGGTTGCCAGAGGGAGAGGAGGGGAGGGGGGGGGGAAGTGGGTTGCCAGAGGGAGAGGGGGGGGGGAAGTGGGTTGCCAGAGGGAGAGGGGGGGGGAAGTGGGTTGCCAGAGGGAGAGGGGGGGGAAGTGGGTTGCCAGAGGGAGAGGGGGGGGGAAGTGGGGTGCCAGAGGGAGAGGAGGGGGGGGGAAGTGGGTTGCCAGAGGGAGAGGGGGGGGGGAAGTGGGTTGCCAGAGGGAGAGGAGGGGAGGGGGAGGGGAAGTGGGTTGCCAGAGGGAGAGGAGGGGAGGGGGGGGGGAAGTGGGTTGCCAGAGGGAGAGGAGGGGAGGGGGGGGGGAAGTGGGTTGCCAGAGGGAGAGGGGGGGGGGGAAGTGGGTTGCCAGAGGGAGAGGGGGGGGGGAAGTGGGTTGCCAGAGGGAGGGGGGGGGAAGTGGGTTGCCAGAGGGAGAGGGGGGGGGAAGTGGGTTGCCAGAGGGAGAGGGGGGGGGAGGAAGTGGGTTGCCAGAGGGAGAGGGGGGCGGAGGAAGTGGGTTGCCAGAGGGAGAGGGGGGGGGAAGTGGGTTGCCAGAGGGGGAGGGGGGGGGAGGAAGTGGGTTGCCAGAGGGAGAGGGGAGGAAGTGGGTTGCCAGAGGGAGAGGGGGGGGGGAAGTGGGTTGCCAGAGGGAGAGGGGGGAGGAAGTGGGTTGCCAGAGGGAGAGGGGGGAGGAAGTGGGTTGACAGAGGGAGAGGGGGGAGGAAGTGGGTTGCCAGAGGGAGAGGGGGGAGGAAGTGGGTTGCCAGAGGGAGAGGGGGGGAAGTGGGTTGCCAGAGGGAGAGGGGGAGGAAGTGGGTTGCCAGAGGGAGAGGGGGGGGCGGAAGTGGGTTGCCAGAGGGAGAGGGGGGTGGGGGAGGAAGTGGGTTGCCAGAGGGAGAGGGGGGGGAAGTGGGTTGCCAGAGGGGGGGGAGAGGAAGTGGGTTGCCAGAGGGAGAGGGGGGGGGGAGGAAGTGGGTTGCCAGAGGGAGAGGGGGGGGGAGGAAGTGGGTTGCCAGAGGGAGAGGGGGGGCGGAGGAAGTGGGTTGCCAGAGGGAGAGGGGGGGGGGAGGAAGTGGGTTGCCAGAGGGAGAGGGGGGGGGAAGTGGGTTGCCAGAGGGAGAGGGGGGGGGAGTGGGTTGCCAGAGGGAGAGGGGGAGGAAGTGGGTTGCCAGAGGGAGAGGGGGGGGGGAAGTGGGTTGCCAGAGGGAGAGGGGGGTGGGGGAGGAAGTGGGTTGCCAGAGGGAGAGGGGGGGGGAAGTGGGTTGCCAGAGGGAGAGGAGGGGGGGGAGAGGAAGTGGGTTGCCAGAGGGAGAGGGGGGGGGGAGGAAGTGGGTTGCCAGAGGGAGAGGGGGGGGGAGGAAGTGGGTTGCCAGAGGGAGAGGGGGGGCGGAGGAAGTGGGTTGCCAGAGGGAGAGGGGGGGGGGGAGGAAGTGGGTTGCCAGAGGGAGAGGGGGGGGGGAAGTGGGTTGCCAGAGGGAGAGGGGGGGGGAGTGGGTTGCCAGAGGGAGAGGAGGGGGGGGGGAAGTGGGGTGCCAGAGGGAGGGGGGGGTGCCAGAGGGGGGGGAAGTGGGTTGCCAGAGGGAGGGGCGGGGGGGGGCGGAGTGGGTTGCCAGAGGGGGGGTGGGAAGTGGGTTGCCAGAGGGAGGGGGGGGAAGTGGGTTGCCAGAGGGAGGAGGGGGGGGAAGTGGGTTGCTAGAGGGAGGGGGGGGGGAAGTGGGTTGCCAGAGGGGGGGAGCGGGGAAGTGGGTTGCCAGAGGGGGGGGGGGGGGAGTGGGTTACCAGAGGGAGGGGGGGGGAAGTGGGTTGCCAGAGGGAGGGGGGGGGGAAGTGTGTTGCCAGAGGGGGGGGGGAAGTGGGTTGCCAGAGAGCGGGGGGAAGTGGGTTGCCAGAGGGAGGGGGGGGGAAGTGGGTTGCCAGAGGGAGAGGGGGGGGGAAGTGGGTTGCCAGAGGGAGAGGGGGGGGGAAGTGGGTTGCCAGAGGGAGAGGGGGAGGAAGTGGGTTGCCAGAGGGAGAGGGGGGAGGAAGTGGGTTGCCAGAGGGAGAGGGGGGAGGAAGTGGGTTGCCAGAGGGAGAGGGGGGAGGAAGTGGGTTGCCAGAGGGAGAGGGGGGGGAAGTGGGTTGCCAGAGGGAGAGGGGGGGGGGAGGAAGTGGGTTGCCAGAGGGAGAGGGGGGGGGGAAGTGGGTTGCCAGAGGGAGCGGGGGGGGAAGTGGGTTGCCAGAGGGAGGGGGGGGGAAGTGGGTTGCCAGAGGGGGAGGAAGTGGGTTGCCAGAGGGAGAGGGGGGAGGAAGTGGGTTGCCAGAGGGAGAGGGGGGGGTGAGGAAGTGGGTTGCCAGAGGGAGAGGGGGGGGAAGTGGGTTGCCAGAGGGAGAGGGGGAGGAAGTGGGTTGCCAGAGGGAGAGGGGGGGGGAAGTGGGTTGCCAGAGGGAGAGGTGGGGGGAGGAAGTGGGTTGCCAGAGGGAGAGGGGGGGGGAGGAAGTGGGTTGCCAGAGGGAGAGGGGGGGGGGTGGAGGAAGTGGGTTGCCAGAGGGGGGGGGGAAGTGGGTTGCCAGAGGGAGGGGCGGGGGGGGGGGGTAGTGGGTTGCCAGAGGGAGAGGAGGGGGGGGGGAAGTGGGTTGCCAGAGGGAGGGGGGGGGAAGTGGGTTGCCAGAGGGAGAGGAGGGGGGGGGGAAGTGGGTTGCCAGAGGGAGAGAGGGGGGGGGAAGTGGGTTGCCAGAGGGAGAGGGGGGGGGGGAAGCAAGTGGGTTGCCAGAGGGAGAGGGGGGGGGGAAGTGGGTTGCCAGAGGGAGAGGAGGGGGGGGGGGGAAGTGGGTTGCCAGAGGGAGAGGGGGGGGGGAAGTGGGTTGCCAGAGGGAGAGGGGGGGAGGGGGAAGTGGGTTGGGAGAGGGGGAGGGGGGGGAAGTGGGTTGCCAGAGGGAGAGGGGGGGGGGGGGAAGTGGGTTGCCAGAGGGAGAGGAGGGGGGGGGGGGAAGTGGGTTGCCAGAGGGAGAGGGGGGGGGGGGAAGTGGGTTGCCAGAGGGAGAGGGGGGGGGAAGTGGGTTGCCAGAGGGAGAGGGGGGGGGAAGTGGGTTGCCAGAGGGAGAGGGGGGGGGGGAAGTGGGTTGCCAGAGGGAGAGGGGGGGGGAAGTGGGTTGCCAGAGGGAGAGGGGGGGGGAAGTGGGTTGCCAGAGGGAGAGGGGGGGGGGAAGTGGGTTGCCAGAGGGAGAGGGGGGGGGAAGTGGGTTGCCAGAGGGAGGGGGGGGGGGAAGTGGGTTGCCAGAGGGAGAGGGGGGGGAAGTGGGTTGCCAGAGGGAGAGGGGGGGGGGGAAGTGGGTTGCCAGAGGGAGAGGAGGGGGGGGGGAAGTGGGTTGCCAGAGGGAGAGGGGGGGGGGAAGTGGGTTGCCAGAGGGAGAGGAGGGGAGGGGGGGGGGGAAGTGGGTTGCCAGAGGGAGAGGAGGGGAGGGGGGGGAAGTGGGTTGCCAGAGGGAGAGGGGGGGGGGGGGAAGTGGGTTGCCAGAGGGAGAGGGGGGGGGGAAGTGGGTTGCCAGAGGGAGAGGGGGGGGGAAGTGGGTTGCCAGAGGGAGGGGGGGGGAAGTGGGTTGCCAGAGGGAGAGGGGGGGGGGGAAGTGGGTTGCCAGAGGGAGAGGAGGGGGGGGGAAGTGGGTTGCCAGAGGGAGAGGGGGGGGGGAAGTGGGTTGCCAGAGGAGAGGGGGGGGGGAAGTGGGTTGCCAGAGGGAGAGGGGGGGGGGGAAGTGGGTTGCCAGAGGGAGAGGGGGGGGGGAAGTGGGTTGCCAGAGGGGGGGGAAGTGGGTTGCCAGAGGGAGAGGGGGGGGGGAAGTGGGTTGCCAGAGGGAGAGGGGGGGGGGGAAGTGGGTTGCCAGAGGGAGAGGAGGGGAGGGGGGGGGGAAGTGGGTTGCCAGAGGGAGAGGGGGGGGGGGAAGTGGGTTGCCAGAGGGAGAGGGGGGGGGAAGTGGGTTGCCAGAGGGAGAGGGGGAGGGGGGGGGAAGTGGGTTGCCAGAGGGAGAGGGGGGGGGAAGTGGGTTGCC